>NW_020954568.1:89300-93788 GCF_900497805.2 Vombatus ursinus
GGTGGAGGTAGGAGGGACAGTCTACCTGCTTGGAGTCTCACCTCCTCCAGTCTATCCTCTACTCAGAGACCAAGGTCATTTTCTTCTAAAGCATTGATTAGATCATGCCCCCCACCCCAACGCTAATCTCTCTATTACATCCAGGATCAAATATAAACTCCTCTGGTGTTTAAGGCCCTTCACAATGAGGCCCCTTCCCACCTTTCTAGTCTTCTTCTTGCCTCCACCCATTCTATGATCCAGCCTCCTGGCCAACACTCCTGCCTCCAGGACTTTGCATTGGCTGTCTCTTATAGGAGGAATGTCCTCCTTCCTCACCTCCACCTCCTGACTTTTCCTCCAGCAGGAGGCCTTTCCAGGTCGCTCTCACTGCTAGTCCCTTTACCTGGAGATGACTTTCCATGTTCTGTGTAAAGCTTTTCAATGCTCCTAGTTATTTATGTGTTGTCTTCCGCATTAGGTTATGACCTTCTTGAGTGAAGGGAATGCGTGTTTGCCTTTCTTTTGTATTCCCAGCACTTTAACATGGTGCCTTGTACCCAGCAGGTGCTTAATTAAGGATCATTGACTGTCAGTAGCCCCATGAGGAGGATGGTCTGAGTATTATTATCCCCATTGTACATATGGGAAAAACAAGGCTATATCACTTCGTTGTCTTGGGTCACACAGATAGCAAGGGTCAGATGTGATACTGGAACCTAGGTTATCCTGCTCCCAGTTGGCCACACTGTTTGTGTGCACGACCTATAGGCAGTGTCCTTTCTCTTAGGACACGCTGCTATGGAGCCTTGGGTAGGAGGCCTGGCTGGACTGGACTGGGCAGATGCTGTCTGGGGTAGCTCCTTAGAAGCCCAAGGTTTCTTAGGCTTGTCACAAAGCCCTAAATAGACTTGTGCCTGTCCAGCCCTCCCCCTCCTCCCTCTCCTCTGATGGATCCTCTCCTTTACCGCCCCCCATGTCTCCAGGACTCCCTAGGGAGGTCTCTGAGTCTCTGTCCCTCATTGGTCTGAGAAAGCTGCCATGCCCTTACAGAGCTAGGGCCCCCGCCCTAGACGCCCATTTATACGCCCTCCCACTGGGCCCAGCTGCTGGGACTCCATCTCCTGTCCTGACCTCTTACCATCTGCTGTGTACTTTTCAGGGAAGCTAGGTGAGCGTCTGGGGGCAGGGGTCCCCGAGGGCTGGGAGCTCTAAGGATTGGGGCAAGGCTGCCAGGGAGGAGGCAGGTGAAATTCAAGGTAGAAGCCCTCTGCTGGGAACAAGTCCTCTCTGGGAGGGCTCGCTCTACTTAGCTGACTCAGTGGGACTTCCATGGTGGTGGTGGTGAGGAGCCCAGGGCCCCCACGTCCCTTTGCTTGTATCCAGAGGCTCAGGATAGAGATGAGCATTGGACCTTATTTGGAGAAGTACTGCCTGGGTGTCTAGATCTCCCTCCTGGAGAAGTTGGGGTGAAGGGGGGCATGGACAGTCACCCTTGTGCTCATTATCAAGGTCTAAGCAGAGCCCCACCCCAGGAGTTGGGCTGAAGGGTGGAGGGATTCACTTCTCCCTTGAGCAAGGGGCTGAAGGGGGCCAGGGCTATAAATATCTCCTCTCCTCTGGCCTGAGAGGCCACCTGTGCTGGCCTGTCCCCTTAGTAAAGACTCAGCCTCCCACCCCCCTCCAGCCTGAGTTGGGTGGGGAAGGAGTCACTCAAGGAAACAGCTGCTACAGCAATTTGTAATCCAGCCTTCCCCCCTGCCCCAACACGCAAATATCATCCCATTTTTAGAAACGCTTTCTCTGACTCTTGGGCATTTTCCAAGACAAGGTTGGCCAGGGAGGAAAGGGCCCTTGGGGAGGGGTCCCAGGAACCCCTTCACCCTTTTGGGGGGAGGCCTCTAGCTGGGGAGGGGTTCCTAGTCACCTTCTATCTTCCTACCTCCACAGGTTCTAACCCCAAGACCTCAAGATGGGAGAGTGAGTATCCCTTCTTCTGTCCCTTCTCACCCTGCTTGAGCCTCACCTGATTTCCTAGCTCTTCTTCTTTAGGCATGACCCTAACTTGTCTTCTTTCTTTCCTCCTCTCCCTTTCCTCCCTCCCTGACCAGTGAAGAGGTAAGTACCAGCTGGAGAGTTGGGCATTTGGGGATAAGACCTGAGGCAGGAAGAGGGATGGGGATATGGGCAGGGCAGAGCAGAGGGGACCATTCCCAGAGGGCTTAGAGTTGCTCTTTATTTCCTCTCCTTGGGGCAGGGGGATTTTTTGCTTTCTCTCCTTCTACCTGCCTACTCCCCCCCAGGCCAGCATCTGAAATGCTGTGGCCAAGTTAGTCCTCCCCAGACTAAATCTGTCTTTTAAGGAGCTGGCTCAGGCAAGGACATGGTTACAGGGCCTAACCAACCCCCCAAACTTCCCACGTTGTCCTGAGCTGTCTGTCCTCCAGGGACAGGGACTGTTTGCAGCAAGTAAGAGGAAGAATCAGAGATCTCACTGGTTCATGACAAATAGGGGAACATGGGTGTGAGTGTGAGTCTGGGGGGAGCAATCTAGAGTGTAGCCAGGCCTGTGCACCTGTGTCTGATGCCCTTGAAGAGCCTCGGACTTGCCAGGGCTCAAGGTCCAAGATTTGGGGATGTGACTTAGATGGAGGGATCCCTCCTCGCCCACTGAGTCACTCCTGGGGGCCTCACTCTCGGGGTGGAGAAGCTGGGCTGCCCCTCAACCCCCTCCCCATAAAAGTGTCTGGGCCCAAGGCTCAGATGCTCCCTGTGCCCACTTGCCTGGCACCCATACCTGAAAGCCCAGCAATGCCCCCCCCCAGCCCATTCCCAATTGACCTTTACCTCCTCACCATCTTTGGCTCCTTTCCTCCCCTATTCCAATCTGCTCCAAACTGGGTCCTGCCCCTCTCCCCTATCCCTGTAGCCCAGCTGCTCAGATTATTGCCCCCCAGGCTCAGTCTTATCGTTCTGGCCTACCCTGGGCCAGGCCTGGTCCCTGCATCCTATTTCCCTGCCCCCTATACCCACACATTAGCCTGGTGAAACTGAGGAAGTGGTCAGGCTGTACAGAGGAGCAGGGAAGTGAGGAAAGAGAGGCCTCCCCCTCCTCCCCTCCACCTGCCTCCTGCACCCATGCCTCCAGCCTCTCCCAGGGAGCTGGGCCAGCACCTCCAAACCCCTCCCCCATCCTCAGGACGAATAAAGGTGTAGAACAAAATGGCTACAAAGAGAAGATACAATGTATCCTCTGGCCTCCCTCCAGACAGGGGAGGGAGAGGAAGGAGAGGAGAGAAGGGAGGGGAGGGAGGGAGAAGAGGGGGAGGGAGAGGAGAGAGGGGAGGGGAGGGGCAGAGAAAGAGCCAGAGCCTGGAGGCCAGTTTAGGCTCTACTACCCTGCCCCCCCACCCCACACTACCCCTTATAATGGTAAAAAATTATAGTAAAACCTGTAACAAAATATATCAAATTACAACAGAAAGACTTACCAAGTGCTTCACCACCTGAGGCAGGCAGAGCCAGGATCAGCATGCCTCATTTACAGATGGGGAAAATGAGGCTGAGGGTCACAGCTTGGGGGGGTAGGGCGGAGCTGACACTTGGCCTCTGCACATAAGAGGAAGGCAGAAAGGGCCTGGTGTGGCTCTGACTATTTTGGGAGGGGCCATGAGCAGGAGTGGGGGGGTGGGGGGGATCTGCCTCGGAAGCTAGGAGAGCTCCAGGGTTCAAGTCCTACCTCAGACACTAGTTGCTGTGTGACCCTGACTGGGCAAGTCACCTCACCTCTGTCGGCCTCAGTTTCCTCATCTGTAGAATGGGGATAATGCCTATAGGGCCTACCTTAGGGTTCCTTTGAGGTTCCAATGAGAGAGATGGTGCCAAGCTCCAGCAGAAGAGGGGACAACTGCACAGGACACCTACAGGCTGCACATTGCCGTAGAGAACTGCAGAGTAATATTACCTATAGTTTTGGATTTTTACTAATTTTGTTAAATATTTCCCAATTCCACTTTACCCTGGTTCTCAGTGGGGACCTGGGCCGTGTTTGACATGTCTGGTGTAACAAACCTAAAACCCCTCTAGACATGTCAGTGATTATCATGATTCTATGAAAGACTCTGGACCTTGCTTTTCCCTTTCTGTGAAGTGGGAGAGAAGCAGGTCCTGGAAGAGGCTGGCTACTGAGGGACTAGAGATGGGGGGTGGGGAGTTGCTCATGCCTTGAGTTTCCCTCTTACCTGGATAGGGATTGGAGTCTCTTAAGTCAGAGAAGGACCTAGAAGGAAGGATAGAGACTGGATTGAGGAAATAATGAAGGGGGTGGGCTGGACACAAACCTAACCTGTTTTCCTCTGCCTTCTGCAGAAAAGGAACAGGGCCATTACGGCCCGCAGGCAGCACCTGAAGGTATGCGTCCCGAGGAGCCTCTCCTCTCCCTGTCTTTGACTCTCTTTTCCCCATCCCCCCTCCTCTCTTCTCTCCCATTCTGTTCCTTTTCCTCTCCCC
>NW_020954568.1:93798-122790 GCF_900497805.2 Vombatus ursinus
CTCTTCTCTCCCATTCTGTTCCTTTTCCTCTCCCCCTTTCTCCTCTCCTCCCTGCCTTTGCCTCTTTCTTCCCCATATCCCCCCCCTTCTCTCTCCATTCTATCCCTTCTCCTCTCTCCTTAGCAAACCCTAGACTGTGCTCTCTCCTGAGGGTTGGCCCCTCTGCCCTCCTTGCCCAACAGCAGCTCCTATTGGAGGCACCTGGGGGTAGCAGAACCACTGGGTTCCTCACTCTGGAGCGATTCAGTTCGATGTAACAAGTCTTTCATGGGGCCCTCCATGTGCTGCATCCTAGGCTATGGGGCAGACAGGAGAAGGATACAGGGCTTCTCTTGGGGGGGGCATCTGAAGCCTGGAAGTAGGGATAGAAGGGACCCAAAAGAAGGATCAGAGATTAAGGATGGATGGGGGTTAATGATTGAATGGGCAGACTGTGACTGAGTTTCAAAATGGGCTTCTCTGGTCCAGGGGTGGGTAGAAGCCTGGGCAGCTGCAAGGGTGGGCAGGCTCCCTGAAGGGACTGGGGGACCTTTGGGGTATTTCAGGAGATGAGGGGCTCTGCCTCCCCATGGGATTCCCTCCAGCTGTCCCTGCGCCACTCACTCATCTCCTCATCTTTTTCCGGGCCTGCTCCTCCCAGAGTGTCATGCTCCAGATAGCTGCCACTGAGCTAGAGAAAGAAGAAACTCGCCGGCAATCGGAGAAAGCCAACTATCTATCTGAGCACTGCCCTCCCTTGCACCTGCCAGGGTCTATGTCTGAAGTGCAGGTAACAGGGGCCGATCCCTTTCCCCCTGCCCCCTGTCCCCGGCCCTATGCCTTCTGGCTCTTCGTGGCATGGCTTGCCTACTGCCAGGATATGGGGCTGGGGACCAGGACATCTGAGTCCCCCTTGTGCTTCATCCCTGCCTCTGTGCTCCCCAGGGAAGTCCCTTCCTGGCTCTGGGCCTCAGAACCCTACCGTTCTGTCTAGTGAGTCCCCTCCCCCAGCCTGTGTGGGTCTGCCTTCCAGGATATTGTTCAAACCTTTGCTTCAGAATCCAGATGCTCAACCTCGGTCACCTTTACAGGGATGAGATGTACCCAGAACCCCAGTGGCAGCTATCCATGCAGTCCAGCCCTCCTTAGTGTTATCTCTTCCACATCATCCCCAGCAACCTGGGGCATCCAGTGGCCCTGCCCAAAGCCCTTCTGAGGCAGCTCCTGCCCATGCTGGACAGCTCCGTCTTGGCCCCCGCATAAGGCAGTTCTATACCAAGAGCAGATCTGGGCTCAAAACAGGGAGTCTTAGTGTCTGCCTGGCCGTTAACCTTCCCCCCTCCACCCAGGACCTTTGCAGACAGCTCCACGCCAAGGTCGATGCAGCTGAAGAGGAGAAATATGATATGGAAATGAAGGTTCAGAAAAGCACAAAGGAGGTGTGTGGAAGGCCCAGGGTCTCTGCCCCAGCCTCTGCTGCAGGCCCTGGGCCCACTTTGTCAGGCTAGCCTGCCATGGCTCTGTATTCCTCAGCTCCAGTGGGTGCCTGGAGCCCCCCTTCTCTTTCCTTACTCTGTCCTGGGGGGTGCAGGTGGGGGAAGGGGGGTTGGTGGAGCCTCCAGGGAGCCAGGGAAAGGCCTCGACCTGTCTGGGGGTGCGGGAACCCCTGGTCACTGGAAGGGACGTGCCCTTCCTCATCCTGGGCATTCCCCTGCCTCCCTGCAGCTGGAAGACATGAACCAGAAACTCTTTGACCTTCGGGGCAAGTTCAAGAGGCCTCCTCTGAGGAGGGTGCGGATGTCTGCTGATGCCATGCTGAAGGCGCTGCTGGGCTCCAAGCACAAGGTGTGTATGGACCTGAGAGCCAACCTGAAGCAAGTGAAGAAGGAAGACACCGAGAAGGTAAGGGGGGAGAGGAGCTTCCCTTGTCCCCTCAGCTCTCAGCTCTCTCCCTCCTTCCCCCTCCCTCCCTCCTCCTCCCTCCTCCCTCAGCCCTCCACCCTCCTCTCTCCTCCTCCCTCAGCCTTCCACTCTCCTCTCTCCTCCCTCCTCTCTCCTCCCTCACCCTCCACCATCCTCTCTCCTCCTCCCTCCTCCCCCGCCCTCATGGCTCACTGCACACTCATCCTTCCCTTGAGCTGCTCACACCCCCCTCTATGGCTCTGGTGTCAGGCTAGACACAGGTGGAATTAGGCTTGTTTCACATCCAAGGAAATGGGGGCAGAGGAGGTGAGGGAGTTGTCCACAGCCACCCAACATCATAAGTGGTGGATCTGGGACTTGGAGCCACGAGCCACGTGGGTGCTGGGTGTTCTGTGGCCCAGACGGCTTCGCTGTCCAGGAATAAACATTCAGGACTCTGAGAAAGATATTCAGCCTCCAGCTCATCCCAGCTCTGGGCACCAGCAGTGCCTGACACCCCCAGCTTCCAGAAGCTCCCCACCCTGGCTAGAGAAAGGTGAAGATGTAGATGATGCAGCAGCCTCCCCCCATCTTGCAGATGATCCCTTTGGAATCTTTTACTTTTAGGCCCTGAATGCTAGGTCGATGTCTCACTCCCTGCAAGGTTGACCTCTTCCATCCCCCACCCCTCAAACTTTGTAAAGGGTTCTGAGGAGGTGGGGAGAAGGTAGCGATTCTCCCCTCCCTTCCAAGCGGGGGAAACTGAGGCCCAGGGAGACCCTAGGCACTACTGGAGACAGGTCTAGCTGACTGCTATCCCTCCAGGACAGACCTGCTTTCCCGTGATTCTCAGGGTGCCTCCTGCCCCAAAGGACATCATTAAGGTCAAAGGCCCCTGCTGTAGGTGGGCTGGGCTAGGGACAGGAGGAAGGGTACAACTGACCTATATCTGTTGTCATCCACAGGAAAGGGACCTTCGTGATGTGGGTGACTGGAGGAAGAATATTGAAGAAAAGTCTGGAATGGAGGGCAGAAAGAAGATGTTTGAGACTGAGTCCTAGGCCTGCTCGCCCGCCCTCCTGCAGCTGCCTTCCCGCCTACTTGTCTACCCACCTGCCCACCAGCCTGCCCACTTGCCCACCCTCCCACCTCCTGGGCCTCCCATTCCCATCCCAGCCCTATGTATTCCAGGCCCATTTCTCCTGCTCCTGTGCCAAGGCCAGCCCCTCAGAACCCGGCTCCTTGCCCTGCCCTGTGGCCCCAAGGACCCCTGCACAGGCTCAGCTCTGCTCGGCTGCACTTTTCCAAAGGGCCCAAGAGAGTGAGAGCAGATGGAGAGTGAAGCAGAAGTCAGCCCCGCCCCCCAGGTGTGCAGTAGGGTGGGGCCCCACCCTCTCCAGAAACTTGAGCCATGTAAATAAAGCTTTCGAAGTCCAGCCGTATGTCTGTCCCTTCCCTCTCCTGGGCCTTGGGGCCACCATGAAGCTCCCTGGGGCAATCAACAGTCACACAGAAGCACTCTACATAGGTGAAACTGAGGCGCGGAAGGGGAGGGCCTTCCCCACAGTCCCCTCCTAAGTTAATGACTCAGACTTACTGAGCCTCAGACCCAGGCTGCCTCCACTGCCCGCTATGCCCTTCTCCCTCGCCTGATGGCCAAGGCCAGCTCCAATCATGCTTTTAAATCCTAGGTCTCCAGTTGCTGATTGGTTGGCAGGTGCAACCAATGAGGGGGCCTTGAAGGTTGCTGATTGGCTGGTGGAACTGGGGTGCCAGCCCCTCCCCCTTTCTGAGTGGCCAAATCTTTTCAGATTCAAATACTATTGGTTGCCCTGGGTGGGGCCAAAGGCAAGAAAAAGCCCCTCGGGCCCTTGTGCCCACTCTGGCTGGTGGCCAGAATCTCTCCTTCCCCTGGGCTGCCCACGATAAAGCCAGGATGAGGATGGCAAAGCTGGGCCTTCTAGTCTTGGAGAACGTTTACCGCAGACAAAAATCGGAGACCAGCCTGTTCCCTTCTTCATCCCCACTGACCCTAGGCAGTCCGCCCTGCTTGGGCACAGCTGTGCCGCCTTGGGTGGCAGGGGAAGCTGGGATCCAGCAGGACAGTGGGATGGGGATGACACCCCTGTCATGGGGACATGGCTGGCCCGGGCCCAGACAAAAAGGGGCATCATCTAGGGTAGTTGTCTCACGGGAGAGGCGCGACCTCACCACCACCCTTGCCCCCTACCACGTCTTTCCTGCCGAGCAGGCAAACCCACTACTTGGGTGTTGACACCCTGGGTCAAGCCCATATAGCCCCACTGGGCAGGGGAGGAGATCGGTCAGTCTGAGGATGTTGGTGGTGATCTGTGAAGCCCCTGGGAGGACCACTTTCTCAGTTCACTGACTCCTTCACTGCCATCCCTCCCCCCCCCACTATCTTCTCTGTTATTAAATCGGTGGGCTCTACCCTCCAGAGGTCTTGCAAAGGCTCCCTTCTCTCCCCTGGTGCAGGCTCTCATACCCGGGTCTGCCTGCCTCAGTCTCTTCCCTACAGGCTATCCTCCAGTTAGCTTCCAAAGTGATTTCCCTAAAGCTCACATCACTGCCCCCTGGCGCCACTCCCTAAGCCCCATGGCTCCCTATCACCCCCAGGAGCAAACCCAAAATGCTCTGCTCGGATCTCAGGGCTCCTCATAGCCTGCCCCCTCCTCCCTTCCAGTCCTCTGACACCTCACTCCTTGGTACGGTGCCTCCGGCCTCCTGGAGGGTTCACAAACAAGACCCTCCATTTCTCAGCTCTAGGCACCTTCTCTGTCCCGTCCCGAGGCCTGGCACGCTCTCCCTCCCTTCTCTTCTTGGCCTCCTGGCTTCCCTGGCTCCTTCAGGCCCCTCCAGGAAGCCTTTCCTGAGCCCCCTTCATGCCAGCACATCCCTTTGCCGATTTACCCCCATCTCCCCTTTCCAGAGCGTGTTTGTCTAGAGTGGTTTGCATACAATCTTCCCCGTTAGACTGGGAGCTCCCTGAGAGCAGGGACTGGCTTTTGCCTTTCTTTGTATCCCCTACACTTAGCACAGTGCTTGGCACACAGTAGATGCTTAATAAATTACAAGTAGTAGGTGCTTATTAAATGTTCATTGCCCACCCCATGGGCCCCCTGAGGACCTCGGCCCTCCTTTGGGTACATGTGTCAGAGGACTGTGGGCCCTCAGCCTACCCTTTCCCTCCTTCTTAGCCTCATCTACATTTCCCTAACTTTAGTCTAAGCTAGAAGCACTGAGCCTCCAAATCTGCCCTCCCTCACTCCTGAATCTCCTGGTCCTCAGGGTTGTTCTGCTGCCGCTGACGCCGCCACCACCTCCTGGGTCCTGGATGGGGGCTGGGCCCCTTCTCCCTCTCTGTTCCCTGCCATCACACTTACGCTCCCCACCATGGGGATGGATGCCTTTGCTAGGGTCCATCTACAAGGGGCCAGAATGTGTGACTTTGGCCATGACACCCTAGGGCCATGCCACTCAAATGGAGGATGGAGGGCCCCTAAGCTTCCTGACTCATCTACAGCCCAAGGCTTAAGTGCAGGCTAGAGATGGGGCTGCTGGCCAGCAGCAGGTCCTGTGAGACAGACCGGGTGGGCCTAGTGGACCACCGGCTCATGGGGAGGACACCCCGAGGTGGAGGCTACTTTAAGGCATGGTGTCCAGGACTCTTGAAACACTGTCCAGCTAGGTGGTCAGGTGGTCAAGAAGACCTGCATTCAAAGCCTGCCTCTGACACTCATTAGCTGTGTGACCCAGGACGGGACCATCTCGTCTGGCCTTCAGCATCTCTTTGGGTTGTGAAGATCACTGACCTTGGTCCTGGCCACGGGGGCCAAAGCATGGGGCCTCCTGTGGGTCTGCTGTGTCACACACACATAGGTCTTGGTTCCGGGGACAGAGCTCTGCGGGAGGAGCCTGGATTTCAAGTTGGATTTTTTTTTTTTGGGTGCAGTTGGAATAATAAAAATTCCAAAGTGTTCTCTGTCTCTTTCCTCCAGTGGAGGCTGGGAGTGTGATGGGGTTGGGGCAGCGAAGGCAGAAGGGAGGTAGGGAGATCACAGAATGAGGCCCCCAGTGGGCCCAGTCTGAACTATATCCTTGACTAGATCCCCCCTGCAGCTCGGTTCTGGAGATCTCCAGGAACCCCGAGACAGCCGATCGCTGCCTGGGAAGCTTCTCTCCTGACAAGCGCCTAAACCTGCCTCTGCACCTTCCCCCCTTGGGACCTGGTTTTGCCTTCTGGGGCCAAAGGGAACAAAGAGGGCCCCCCTTTACAAGCTGAAACACAGCCAACAGCACCCCCCTCAATCGTCTCCTCTCCAGAGTCCATACCTCATCTTCCCCTGCCTTTTGGATGTCATGGACTCAAGACAAAGAAAGACAGAACGAACACTCTGAAAGGAGGAAGGGGGCACGAGGGAGCTTCAGAAAGTTTCCCCCAGGCTCTTCTCAGCCCCAAGTGGTATTGGGGGCTGTGGCCCCTCCAGCCCCCCCAGTCCCTACTTCTCCATTCCAGCTCTGCTTCCAGGGGGAGCCCCCAAGCTCGGAACCTTCCAGACTCACAGCTCCACTGCACCAAGGGAGGGGCCACGGGGCCTCCCCGTCCAGCAGAACCTTGGCATCCCTTGGCCCTCCTCCAGCCAGGCAGGACATGACCACCTCCAGAAGCTTGCTCAACACTTCCTGGAGGGCGTGAGGTTTTTCCTCATAAAATTACTCTCTCTCTCTTTTTTTCAGTCAATTTTTAGAAAGAACAAAACAACCCTCCCCCCCCCACCAAACCTCAGCCTGTACCAGCGGAAGGAGGAAGTAGTACTGTCCTGAGGAGTCATACCCGCCCCCTGAGTAGGAGCTCAGAGGCCCACACACACCTGCACGAGCACACGCGCGCACACACACACACACACACACACACGCACACGCCCCACCATCACCACCACCGGACAGGCCCACGCAGACAGGCCAGCGCCAATGGCGGAGGCAGAGATGGACCGGGACCCATCGGAGGGGGGCCCTGAGGAGGAGCAGCACTTGCTGGAGGAGACCACCGGGTAAGGAAGGCCTAGGCGGCGCTGGGAGCCCCAGGAGCCCCTCAAGCTGGAAGGCTGGGGTGCTCCTAGCCCGCCTCCTGAGATGCGCTGCTGAGCTTGCGGCCCACTTCTAGCCCTGCCACTTGGGGTGTAGGTGACCCTGGGTGCCTGCCCTGGTGCCTCTGAGAGCGTTTCCTCTTCTGTAAAACGAGGCGGTTGGCCTAGGGGGCCTCCGGCTCGTGCCAGGTCTAAATCTCTGGCCCACGACCCGAGGAAGGGAGGCTTCTCTGGTCAAAGAAGGGCCAGGCCTGGCTGACCTGGAAAGGAGAAGACTGCAGGAGGGTGGGGAGGTGGAACAGAAGTGTCTTCCGGCGTCCATGAGGCTCCGGTTTGGAGGAGAGGGCAGATTCGTGCTTCTTGGTTCCAACCAGCAGCAGTTGGAAGCCAAAGAGGAATTATTGTTGGATCATCCCAGCGTAGAGGAGGTTGCCATAGGAGGGAGCAGGCTCCCTCCCCAGCAGACCCTGAAGGGCATGCTTGGGCATGTGTGGAGGGAATGGCCTGGACCCACTGGCCCCTGGGGCCTCCTCCCACTCTGACCTTAGGTGATTGGGGTGTTATCATGGCAAATCTTGGGGGCAGTGATTGGCTGGGGGTTGGGGAGAGGTTCAGGGGCTCCTCCAATGCTGGGACCTTCTTCTGGGCCTGCCGGGTCAGAGAAGGACATAAGCATTTCTGCAGTATCCACCAGGTGCCAGCATTGTGCCAAGCACTTTTTCTTATTTTATACTTGAGGAGCCCGAGGCAAACAGCGGTTAAATGACTTGGCCAGGGTCATATAACTAGTTAGTATCTGAGGCCAGATTTGTCCTCAGGGCTTCCTGACCCTAGACCAGAGCTCTATCCACTGTAGCAGCAGCCAGTGGTGCACACTCCCAGGATGGGGTGGGGAGGGGAGGAAAGCCTCAGAACATGACGCCCACATCCCAGCCTCTGGCCTCCGGGGGGACAGGCCTGGCCAGCTCTGGTGTCTGGGGCCTTGGCTAGGAAAGAATGATGCCTCACGGTTGGGCCCCATCAAACCTGGGAGCTGGTAACAGGAACAACACGGCCTGAGGGAGAACCAGAGGGCCCCCCAGACGCTCCCCCAGAGGCCTAGGAAGTGCCTGGCAGAGGATCTCCCCCGGGCTCTGGAGGGTTTCCCTGAGGAGAGGGTCAGGCTCGAGCCTGGGGATGGCTGGAGGAAGTGCTGGCTGCTGGGG
Organism: Vombatus ursinus; assembly: GCF_900497805.2. Classification (NCBI taxonomy): domain Eukaryota; kingdom Metazoa; phylum Chordata; class Mammalia; order Diprotodontia; family Vombatidae; genus Vombatus; species Vombatus ursinus. The sequence goes on from NW_020954568.1 coordinate 101,993, forward strand.
GAGGGGAGGTAGTTCCTCTTACTATTTCCTCCCCACCCCAACCCCAGGCTGGGGCAGGGCGCAGATCTCTCCCACAGCCCTCTGTGGGCATCTGGGCCCCCGCTTCTCCTGTCCTCTATTCTCCTAATGCCAGGAGTCAGACCAGGCCAAGGCCCAGCCCCTCCTGGGTGGCTGGAGGCCAGGACTGATCCCTTTTACCTCCCAGGCAGCACAAACATGGATTGATTATTTGTATCCCACATGGCCAGCCCTAGCATCCCGGGAGCCTGAACTAACCCATCCCTCGGGTTACGGAGGTGGAGACTGAGGCAACCTAGGTCCCAAAGGTCCCAAACCCCACCCTGCTGCTGCTCCAGGGAGCCGAATAGGGGTGGGGGTGACAGAGGCCGATTAACCCTGTGAAACATGGGCCAACGGCCTAGGGCAGCTGAATGTATTTCAGGGATAAACTGTGTCGTTGCTGGAGATGGACGCTTGGGGAAGGGAATGATCAGCGTGCAAGAGGCTGGTGTGGGTTGGGGTGGTACAGGTTCTAGGTAGAGCTTAGGGGGATCTTGGGAAGGGAAACCAGGGAAAAGCATAAGGTGGGGGGAGGGGGGGACTGGCACCAAGAATGAGCCTGGCTGGAGGGTTGGGGGTGAAGTGGCCACAGCAGGTGGTGGTGGGAGAGCAGAAAGAGAAAGGCTAGAGGGGCTGGGCTGACTATGGAAGGCCTTGAATCCAGGCTGAGGCCTTGAGACCTTTAGGCTTTGACCTCCTTGCTGGTCTGAATGTTGCTGGAAGTGCAGCTGGATCTTGCCCGGGGTTTGGGAAGAGGCTCCGCTGTGGCCGTGTGGCAGGCCCTCTGGCCCAGGCCAGGAACTCCAGACCAGGGAAGGAAGGAAGTAGTGAGGTTCTGCCCCAGACCCTGGATGTTAGCAGCCCTATTGACCCGTGACGCAGGGGGGGCTCCCAGCTCCCAGAGGTGAAGTGGGTGAGCTGAAGCCTTGGCCCCCCAGGGGCCCATCCCCCAGCCCTGCCACGGACCCGCCTTTCTTGACTTGGGGCCAGGGTGTGACTGAGCAGAAGGTAATCACCTCGATGCCCCACAGTGCCTAGCAGGGGGTGGGCCCGGGCTGCCCTGTCAGTGCTCAGGGAATTGAGCTGGTTTTGCTCAGAGCCTCAGGCTTCTGGTCTGCACAGAACCCTCACAGGGCCGTGCAGAGGCAGGAACTCGAGAAGTTCTGAAATGCCCAGAAATCATCCGAGGGGCTCAGGGCCGGCACGTAGGGTGCCCTGAGCTGGTAACACCTGCTCTGCCTGAGCTCTCGGGACAGCTGCCCAGGCCCTAGCCAGCCCTCCGCCCTCCCCAAGATGGAGCCTAACGTCACCCGAGCGGGCGTTCCGTGCCGGCCGCCTCGTCCTTCTCAGGCCCACATATTGCCCATGAATGGACATGAGCCCAGGCCGGGGGCACAGCCTTCCCCCAGCCCTTCCTCCTCGGCCTCCTTCTTCACCCCCCACCCCCCCGCCTTTCAGCTGTTGTGAATTCCCCAGATCCCTGGGTGAGCCAGCAGCTCCTACCCAAAGTGGGCCTGTTGCTAAGGGGACGTGGAGCCAGGGGAAGAAGAAGGTGCTGAGACACTAATCCCTCTGCAGCGTCTCCAGGCTTCTTTGGAAGCCGACTCCAGGAGGCCGAGGGGGGAGAGCTGGAGGAGGAATGTCACTGAGTGCACCTGTGCTCCTTCCATCTAGAAGATGGGGCCCAGGCAGGCCTTGCAGGGGCATCTTGCTGGAATCATTTCTATCTAGCTAGGGTGTGTACAGACCAGATATTTGGGGAGATTTCTCCCAGAACCTCAAAGGGGAGAGAAAAAGCAAGAGAGAGAGGGGAGGGACGGGGAGAGGGACAGAGACTCCTGGGGGTAAGAACTGAGACCAGCCTGGACACCCCCAGCCCCGGGCGCTGATGTCACCCACCCTTTCCCCACCGCCCTCCACGATGCAGAACTGAGACATGGCAGGCTTTCACAATGAAACCAAGATCCAGACACTAACCTAGAGAAATGGGGTTTTTCAAAGCCTCTGTCAGGTTGAAGTGAGTGGAAAATTCCCCCTAGTGAGTGAGACTGTCTTAACCAGGGCCTCCATCAGCAGCCCCTGCCTCCCCATGTCCTGCACTCCCAGGCTCACCAGAGCAGGGCTGAGACAGAAAATGTCTGAGCTGGGGAGGATCTGAGAATACGTCAATCTGTGCAAAGAGGCCCCTTCCTCTCTCTACTTCCCCATCTCTGCCGGGCCCCTCAGGGCTTCTCAGTCCAGGAATCACCACTGATTCTTCCCAGAATCCAAGAATTCTGCGGCCGGAGGGCCTTCATCCTGCCCGACCTTCATGCGACCAAGAAGCTTCCCTCACTCCAACCCTCAGGCAGGCACAGTGAGAAATGCTGTGGGAGGTCCTCCTGGGAGGAGGTCAGGCTCTGCCAACGGTATCTGTGACCTTGGACAAGTTATTAGCCTCTCGGAACCAAGGACCTTCTGGGTCAAACGAGGGGTTGGACGAGGTGGCCTTTGAGGTCCCTGAATCTTCAAATGCAGATTCAGGCCAGAGCTGGCCACCCATGGTCCTTCACACGGGGCCTCCCACCTGCGCCCCCATTTTTAGCTCATTCTTACAGCCTTCCATGGGCCTCGGCATTCTCCGTGATGAGCTCTCCCCTGGCCAGGGCTCTCCTCCCGTTGAGAACATGCTAGAACATGTGACCAAATCTAAGAGGAGAAAAGTAACAGGGAGAAAGGTAAAGTCCTGCCCTTGGGCTCCAACATCAGTGTCACTGGCACACCTCAGGGGAGATGGCTAGGCAGCAGCTTATCCAAAAAGGAGCTGGGGGTGTGAGTGGATCTCAAGCTCGATGGGAGTCAACAGCATGATAGGGAAGCCAGGAAGGTTGGTGCTGTCTTGGATTGCATTAAGAGGGTAGGGCACAGAGTCCAGGACTAGGGAGGAGAGAGTGCCAAGAGCCTCTGCTCTGGTCAGATTCCCCAGGGTGGGATTGAGGACTGTTTTTAGTTCTGAGCACAGGTGAGACTGTCTCCAGAGAAGGGCCTGGAATCCACAGTGGGAGCCCTGGACTTCTGTGAGCCAGGCTGGCTTAGGGAGCCACCTTCTCAGAGAAGCCTTCCCAGATTGCCCCAGGGAATCGCAGGGGCGCTTTGCTGTCTGTGTTTCTAGCTGACTCTCCCCCTCATCTCGCATTGGCTTCTCCGATTCAGCTCTCTGGTTTCACAGGAGAGACTGAGGGAGTTCCGTGACTTTGGCCCAGACTGACTCCCAGCTGCGATGCACTGGGTCTGATGGCAGGGGCAGCTAAGCCTGTCGGGCTGGGGGAGGGTGTGGCGTGCCCGGGGAGGGGGCTCCTCCAAACTCTGTCCCCAAGAGGGACCCCTTCGAGGCCTTCCAGACGGCCTGTTTCCAGATCCTCCCACCCAGGGCTGGGCCTTGCCCCTCTCGCCCCAATCCCTCTTGCCCAGTTAAGGCACCAATGTCCCTTTGTGCCACCAGAGGGCTCACTCCCCTCATCACTGGTTGCCCAGATCCCCTTGCTGCAGCCAGAGCTAGGAGGGACCTCGGAGGGCAGGAGGCCAAGAGGACCAGGGATGCTCTTAGGGTCTCAGTGTTAGTAACAAGGAAATGCTCCAATACTTCCAATGCCAATGTCTCCCCACCCCCTCCGTGGCCACAGGTGGGGTGACTGTGTCAGTGTGGGAGTTCTAAAATCTTACCATTTCAAGGCATTGGCCTCTTGCCCTCCCCCGTTTTAGGGGAAGATGCAGGGCCTGGCTTTGCCAAAAACCATCTCCATCACCCTCGGCTGCTGGATCATGTCCCTCTGGTCCCTGGGCAGCCCCAGGCCAAAGAGCATGGGGTGGGGGGATCTCCAGATCCAGGCCAAAAATCACAGGGTGGGGGGATTTCCAGGCCAAAGAGCATGGGGGGAGGGGGGGTCTCCAGGCCAAAGAGCAAGGGGGGGGGGGGGCGGCAGCAAAAGGATTGTCTCTTCCTAGAAGCAAACCATTTGAACTGAAGGTCAGCCGAGGGCAGGGAGTTCTCCCAGGCTGTGGTGAAGGGAGGGGAGCAGGAGGCAGCCTCCAGGCTAGGTAGAGTGGGAGAAGGCTATTGGCAGTCATGGAGATTTCAGGGAGTGTTTGCTATTCCTGCACAAGGATTCAGAAGTGATGGTGAGAGCTCCGTGAGGGCAGGTGCTGCTTTGGTCTCTCTGTGTCCCCTGCACTCAGCACAGTGCCTGGCACATTTTGGTGCTGTGGTTTGGTCATTTTCACTCGTGTCCGACTCTCCATGACCCCCTGTGGGGTTTTCTTGGCAGAGACACTGGAAGATTTTTTGCCATTTACTTCTCCAGCTCATTTTACAGATGAGGAAACTGAGGTAAACAGGGTGAAGTAACTTGCCCAGGGTCTCCTAGCTAGTACATTTCTGAGGCTGGATTTGAACTCAGGAAGATGAGTCTTCCTTCAGGCCCAGCGCTCGATCCACTGTGCCTTTGCACATAGCAGGCATCTGGTATATGCCAGTTGACTGACTGACTGATGGAATTCCTGGAGCCCAAAGCGTAGTTATCAATGGTTCTATAGCATGCTGACTTGCAGGGGGTCCCAGGGGAGGCGCCCCCCCATCCCATCCCCCTGTACCTGTGCCTGCTCACAAGATGGTCACTGATCAAAGGAGAGCCAGATCCCTGGAGTGAGGATTCCGGAAGGCAGTGGTGGGCCAGAGCACAGAGCCCAGCCCAGTCAGAGGGAGGCTGATCCGTGGGATGCCCACAGCATCTCCTGCTTGGCTTCAGAAAATTGGCCCCAGCTGCGGGCCTGGAGGGAGCAGAGATACCAAGGGAGACTGGACCTCAGACCTTACTGACGCCCCAGTAACCGTGCACCCACAGGCCTTTCTCTCTGCCCCGGCTTTTCACGAGGATGGTCTGCTCTGGAAGCGGGCTCCTGGACCTGCCGGGATCAGAGGGCCCCCAGAGGCTGCTCGTCCTGATCCGCACGGGTGGAGAGACCAGGGCTCATTGTTGATGGGCTCTTTCCTAAAAAGCCTTGGGCTCGGTATGTCTGTCAGAGTTCTTAATCCTTTCCCCCTCACACACCCCTTGGGCAGGCTTCCAGTGAAGTTGGGGGACACCCCCACCCTCATTCGTAAAAGCAAAGTATAATCATAGCTGACAAAGAAACCCATTCTATGGAAATGCAATGAATGTTAACAAGCCAAGATCACAGACCGCAGGTTAAGGGCCCTTTCCACAAACTGTCTTGCCCTCAGTCAGCCAAACTTCAGAATTCCTTGGAAGATAAAACCACTTTAAGCCTCCGCCTCAGCCAAGGCTTAAGGCAGGGAGGTGGGTGATCGCTGAGGCGAGCACTGCCCCGGAAGTAGGATAAGGGCGAAGGCCCCCAGACCCTCTCACCCCCTTACACATGGCATTGGGCTGATAGCATCAAGCCCCAGAACACTGGAGGGCCTCCCAGAAGAGACTGGCAGTCACTCAAAGGACTTTGGCCCGACCATCCACACAAGAAAGACTGAGTGGATGAAGGCTTTCTCCTATCAGATTATAGAAAGCTTTTGGAGCATTTCTGTCAGTGAGTACGCTGGACAGTGTGTACAGATGGGACTAAAGTTAAGGGGGAGGAAGGAGCCGTGGGGGCTGGCAGGAAAAAGGCGGAGATGCAGAAGTTCAGGCTGGGTGTAGAACTGTCTGCCAATTCCAGTTGTCTGCAGGCAGACTGAGCTGCCCTGGGAGGTGGTGAATTTCCTGTGGCTGGAGGTCTTTAAGCAAAGGTCCTGCCCCAGTCACACTGCCTTGACTTGGCCCATCACCCCTCCACTGGTAATCTGGATCCCGCCCAGGCTCCCTGGGCTCTGGTTAGCAGCTTGAGGCTGCCTCAAACTCCCCCCCGATAAAACAAAAAAAACTAGGTGTTGTTATTGCCTCCATTTCACAGATGAGGAAACTGAGACCAGAGAGGCTATACATTTCCTCATGAGAGGCACCTAGGCTACTATCTCTCTGCTCCTGGCCTTAATTGAATGATGGGATACAAGATACAGAGACCATGAAATCAAGGACAGCTGGGTGGCTGAGTACCTAGAGCCCCGGACCTGCAGTCAGGAAGACCTGAGTTCAGATCTGACCTCAGACGCGGCTCTGTTAGGTGAGCCTGGCAGCTCACTTCTTCTCGCCTGCCCCTTCCGTTGTCCTTGATGGTCTTCCAGCTCCCGCCGGTGGTCTCTCATCTCTCACCGCCTAGTGGACATCTCTGACTGGACGCCCTGTAGACACTGAGGACTTCTCCAGAGCAGAGCTCCCCATTACTGTGGGGGCAGCAGCACCCTCCCAGCCCCCACGCTTGAGGGACCTTGGCCTCTGGGATCCCGGCTCACGCCCTCACCGTCCCCCCTTTCATCCTTCCCCATGCTTGTGGTTTCTAGGGTGACCACACTTTTTGTATGTGACCAGTCATGCCCTACTCATTAGACACCAATGCTCCCGGGCCCCTCCTCCCTCCCCTGCCCAGGGCCCCCGCCAGCACCAAGGTCAAAGAGATGACCCTTGATCTCCTCCTCTAGAATGGAGGCTCCCTGAGGGCAGGGATTGGCTGGTGCTTCCGCTCTTCATAAATGCGACCTTGAGAGGTAAATGACTTGTCCACAGGCCTGCCTCTTGTAAGTGTCTGAGGCAGGCTGACCGCAGCCCCCAGAGCCACATCTCGGTCCTGGGACCTGGGCAGCTAGGGGGCGCCACAGTGCACAGAGTGTCTAAGGCCAGATACTTCCTAGCTGGGTGACCCTGGGCAAGTCACTTCACCCTGTTTGCCTCAGTTTCCTCCTCTGTAAAATGAGCTGGAGAAGGAAATGGCCAACCCCTCCAGGATCTCTGCCAAATGGGGTCGCAGAGAATCAGACGCCATGAGCAGTAACAGCCTGGCCCCGGCCCTCCCTGTCCGGGGTGGGTGCCCCGGCCCTCCCTGTGCGGGGTAGGTGCCCTGGCCTCATCTCAGAAGTCTCACCAGATAGGGACAAGGATGGGCCAGATTTTGGGTGGAAGACCAGCCTGGGGCCTGAGAACAGGGCTCATTTGCACCCGAGTTACCTCCCACCAACAGCTTCTCCTGGGACCATATTGGGAGGGCATTGACTGGCTGTCTCCTCCCTTCCCCCTCTGCCCCTCCTCATTCCCGTTCCTCCCTCCTATCAGTGTTGGGGAGCAGACCAGACCAGTCTCCCCACTCTTCCCCCACCCCGGCTCCTGGGAGGGAGGGGCAGAGGCCCAGCTCCTCACCCCATCTCTGTCTTTAGAGGCCGGGGAAAGGGGGTCAGCCAGGCTGTGAAGAGGGCGGGGCCAGCCAGAGCGTTCCAAGCCTGGGGCTCCCACACTTTGTCCAGCCCCTCTACTTTCTCAAAGCCAGACCCAAGGCCTGGCCTAAGCTGTGAGGCAGGGCAGGACAGACACTGTTCTCACATTTTACAGATCAGGAAACTGAGGCTCAGAAAGTAGAAGTGATTTCAAGTTCCCCAGAAAGTTAGGGGCAGAGCTGGGGGACGAAAACCCGGATCCTCTAACTCCCAGGCCACCTCTAAGCCCTGACCAGGCTGTCCATTGTTTTTCTGTCCTACCTGGCTGAGTGGGGAGGCAAGGCTGCCCTTCATGGGGCCATGGCCATTCCTCAAGGGCGGGGTGACCTGGGGAAGCGGGGAGGGGACCGAGGCTTCTTGGTGACTCCTGCATTGCAGACACTTCCAGGAGCCAGAGAACTGAATCCAAAGCAGAGGACCTGTGTCCCTGGCCAAGTCCTTTCCCCCTCTGCTGGTGTGGGAGCTGGCATATCCTGAGACACAGGCCTCCAGGAGTGAAAGCCTTCTCTGGGTCCTCTCCCCCTTGGCACTGGCCAGCCCCCCAGGTCTGCAGGTAGCAGAGGAGAGGGAAAAGAAAGACCCTGCACATGGAGATCCTTATGTTGGGCGCTTCATTCTCTCCCTCCTGCCTCCCCCTCCCCCAGGTTAGTGCTACAAGGTTAGAGGCTCTTGGAAAGGGAAATGCCATTAGCACATCTGGCCCTGTACAGGCCTGGCCTGGGAAGCCAGACTCGGGTCCTAATCCTTGTCCAGAGGCAGAGGGGCCCAAGCAGTGGGCAGGGGTCCCAGGGCCCTGGGGCTCTGGGCCTCCCACTCTGGCCTTCAGTTTCCTTTTCTGTAGAACAAGTGGGGGTGCCCCTGCCCAGCGTGGCATGGTGGAAAACTCAGGAGATTGGGGTGGGTAGTGGAGAAGATTCTTATATAAGTGTGGATTGGGCTGGGTTCCAGTCCTCTTTTGTTGGGTGAATTTCTGGGTCTCAGTCTCCCCATCTGTATGAGACGACTGGGTTAGATGGTCAGTGAGGTCAGAGGGGAGGAAAGTCAGGCATGATGGGGAAGGGGAGAGCCTCAGCAGGAGGCTGGGGGGGCCTCCCAGGAAAATCTGGCCACTTCTTCAGGACAGATAGGCCCTTGGGCTGCAGTGGGAGGCAAACAGGATTGTGGAAGGGAGGGAGAAAGCTCCAGGAAATCCCCTGGCCCTTCTGGACTCCCCAGAGGCCTGGCAGAAAGGCCTTCCCTCAGGTCTCAGTCTGTAAACAGCCTCTGTCAGGGAAGGGAATGAGGGAATTGGCTGATAACCTCTGGAAAGCTGAGGGACGAGTGAGAATCCTGCTCACGGAGGGGCGGTGAGGCTGGCCAGAGGGCCTGTCCTGCCAGAATAGCCTCCTGAGCCCCTCAGGTGGGGGAGGGAGAGTCACCACCAGGGGAAGGGGCTGGAGGGGCGGGGAGGTGCGGATCTCAATGCTTGCTGGAGGCTTGTAAGCACCGGCCAAATGCCCCTTGTCCCAATCGTGGAACTTTCTCTGCTGCAGGACGGGCTCTGAAGACCTCTCCCCACTCTGAATTCAGGCTTCTACCTAAGACTCTCTTTTCACAAGGCCAGCCAGGGTCGGCTTCTTCAAGTCCTCTGATTCCAGACCCCACCCAGGACAGGAGCCTTCACACCCATTTCACAGAGGGCTATGGTCAATGACCCAGAGCTCAGGCAAACCAAATCGAGGTGGGCAAACATTGAGTCGTACTGGCCGTGGGAGGGCTGTCATGGCTAGGAGGCAGAAGTGAGGAGGAGGAGGAGGAGGAGGGTGGGCCTCAGATGCCTGGGACGCTCAGATTGGAATCTCGCCTGGGCCCCCAGCTTTGTTCTCTGATAAGCTTGCTGTCAGCCGCCTTTCTCCAAGCCAAGAGAAGGTGCCAGGGTGCTCGTGAGTCCACCCTCAGACTAGATCCTCAGCTGGCCCAGGAGCTCCCCGTGAAGCCCCATCTCCCTTCTTACCCACATCTCACTTCTGTCCCCACTGGGACTGCTTCCTTGGCAATTTCCCATCCTTCTTTCCTCCGTAGACTTTCCCTGGAGACTCTCTGCCATGAAGGGGTCCTACCCACCCTTCCTGCTGACCCTCTGAAACCTGCTCTGCCCCATTCCAAGGCACACATAGGCGAGGCTCCCCCAAAATTCACAAATTCAAAGGGACGGTTACCCCCAACTTCAAAAAGTCCCTGTCAGTTCTACTTCAGAACTTTTGGAATTTGACTCTGCCCTCAGCCCAGCTGCTGCCTCAAAGATTCCCCGGTCCCTGAGCCCTCTCCTGGCATGGCAGGCCTGCTGGGGTGGAGCTGGGTGGAGCAGAGCCTTCTTGTGCTCCCCCAAACCTCCTCCTGCATTCCCAGGCCACTCCCTAGCTTGTTATGAATCGAAGGCTATATTAAGAACCTGACGGCCAAACTTGCTTGAAGGGGGGTGGGTTTCTAGTTGTTTCTGGAAAAAATGTGTCTCTTCTGAATCATGGACTATGGCTCCCCTCCACTCCCTGAATCTCTTGGGGAGATCTGCTCCCTCCCCCACAATCTATTTCTCAGCAGTCTGGTTGGCCGTCCGTTCTCCTTGCCCTCCACCTAAGCCTTTCTCTTCCCTCTGGAGTCAGACATCCCTCCGTCCTTCCCGTCTGTCTTCCCTTGACTCTCCAGAGGACATGGGGTTCCTCGTCTCTGGGAGAGCCGGGGGGCCCTGTCCTGATCTGTCCTCCTAGCCGCGGCTGCTGATCTCTTTCTGCCTCCCATTTTCTGTCCCTTCAGGAAGCCGAGTGCCTTCTGCCCCTTGGGTCTGTCCCACAAAGATGACAGAGTTCCCTAACCGGTCACATTTGGCTGAAAGTGAGTCCTGAGCAGCCCTGGGCGGGCGGGGCTGGGGGCTGGGGAGGGTAGGCAGGTTTCAGCAGCCGCCGGCGGTTTCTGACTTGGGGATCACGAACGCTGGAGGAAAAGTTGGTCCCTAGTGGACTTCTTCTTCATTTGGTCTTTGGAAGTGAGTAACACTCGATAGCATTCCCTGGTCCCTCTCCTCCAGCTCCCTGTCTTCTCAGCTCTCCATCTGTCTGGGGGTATAGGACCCATATTTGCAGGGAGAGCTCACGATCCTGGCCAGTGCCTGACAATTGGTTTCAAGTCTTGGTGTCCCTATCTGTGAAGTGAAGGCGGGGTGTGAGGGTCTCCAGGGCCCTCGAAGCCCTGACTCATCCCATGAGCTGAAAGCGTGCGTGGGCGGTGAGTGTCGGGGCTCTGAGGGGGCGGGGCCCACTTTGGGTTGGCTCTCAAGCCTTCCTAGAAGGCTCCCTGGAGAAGCCGGCACCAAAGCAGACCTTGAATGATGGGGAGGCCTTGTGCTGATCTAGGTCACATTGAACTGGAAGGTTGAGGTGGGAGAAGGTTCGCAAGACCGAGTCAGAGAATGAGGGCTAGAATTCCAAGTGGGGCAGCGTACTGGAGACCGATGGGCAAAAGTCAGTGGAGGAAACACAAGTCAATAGCAATGACCAGTCAGCAGTCACTAGCCAAGAGAAGCAAGGAGACAGTGCCCCTGGGTGAGTGCGTGTCATCTGGCCCGGAAGCGAGTGGCAGAGGAGAGCGCCGAGCCCCCATCGGTGGTGTTGGGAGGGAGGACTTGAAAATAAGAGAGGCTACAAACTGCTTGAGAAGGGTAAATGCCCCGGGATGTTTTTACGGAAGGGCACAGGCCAGGCAAACTCCAGACCAGTCGATCTGGCTTTGATCGCTGGGAGGTTCTAGAATGGAGCGTTACAGAGATGGTTAGCGTCCCCCTACAAATGTGCATGAAGATCGCCAAAGCCAGCCGACGTTCATCAAGAACAGCTTGGGTTCCATGTTCGACTCAGCTGGGCAAAAGGGGAAGTGCGTGCCCTGGATTTCAGCAAAGCCTTTACTAAAGGATCTCTCACTCTACTTGGGGCAGCTAGGGGGCGCCACAGTGCACAGAGCACCAGGCCTGGAGTCAGGAAGACTTATCGGCATGAGTTCAAATCCAGCCTCAGATACTTAGTAGCTGCGTGACCCTGGGGGAGTCACTTGACCCTATTTGCCTCAGTTTCCTCGTCTGTTAAATGAGAAGGAAATAGCAAACGGCTGCAGAATCTCTGCCAAGAAATCCCCAACTGGGGTCGTGACTGAACAACAACTCCTCTTGGGGAAAAGATAGAGAGATGGGGACATTCAGAAGTGGGTAAAAGGTCAGACTCTGAGAGGGGCCAGTTCCCCATCAGCCTTGCTGAGGTCTCCAGTGGAGTGCCGCAGGGATCAGGCCTTGGTTCTGTGCCCTTCGTGCTTTAATCAAAGTCTTGGATGAGGAGGCCAAAATGGAATGCTTAGCAGGGTTGTAGGTGACTCGCAGCTGGCCAGGGTAATGACACACTGGGGGGATCTAATAAGATGAAATTCAGGAAGGATAAACAGAAGGAAAGTTTTGTGCTGGGGTTCGGAAAATCAGCCTCCAGAGCACAGGATGGGAGAGCAGCCAGCAGTGGCTCTGATGAGATCTGGGGGTCTCAGTGGACCACAAGCTCAGCAGGGTGATGTGGCAGCCTTAGGGTCCTTCTCACACCTGCGCCCCTCCCCCTTTCCCAGTACCAAGGGCCCTCAGCAGAAGGGGCCTTGAGAGCTGGACCTCTTCCCCTCAGGCCCGAAGCCCCCCTTGCCTTGGGACATTTGCTCTCCCTCCTCCTGCCCCCTCCCCTGCTTTGGTCCGCCTCAGCCCCTGCAAGCACAGGCTGCAGCCCAGCCCGGGGAGACTGGGAGAGGCTTTCTGGAGGGGGAAGCCCAGGTCCCAGGGGCAATGCCTACAAGGTTGGCAGGACCGTGGGGACAGACCAGGAGGTGGCAGTGCCTGGCGAGGGGGTGGCCGACGGGCCTGGCGCTCAGCACTAACCTCGGCCCGTGGGCCTCCCTGGTTGGGGCCACAGGTCCAGCCACGGGGGCCCACCTGCTGCTTCTCATCACATCTCGCCTCAGGCGCCTCCCAGCTTCCTCACCTTCGGCTTTCAATTTCCCATCTCGTTGTTCAGTCGTGACTCTTGGTGACCCCATTCGGGGTTTTCTTGGCAAAGATACTGGAGTGGTTGGCCATTTCCTTCTCCAGCTCATTTTACAGCTGAGGAAGCAGGGTGAAGTGACTTGCCCAGGGTCACACAGCTAGGAAGTGTCTGAGGCTGGATTTGAACTCAGATCCTCCTGACTCCAGGCCTGGGACTGTGTGCACTGTGGCGCACCTTGGCTACCTTTTCCTTCTACAAGGCGGCCTTTCCTGATTTCTCCAGCGGCTAGTGCTGTCCCCTCTCAGATGGCCCTCTATCTGCTTTTGGCACAATCGACCTGGTTAGAAGGTGACCTCCTTGTGGACAGGAATCAGTTTCACTTTTTCTTTGTTTCCCCGGGGCTTGGCATTATGAGGGCTGAATAAATAGGAGAAGGAAGAGTTCTGAGGAGGGGGGCTGGGGTTTCTTTAGACCAGAAGGTGAGGGGAATACACAGGGAAGTCTCTCTCCCAACCCCAAGGACCGCTCCCCTCCCCCGTCACTTCCTGCTCTGGTCCCCACATCCCTAAGCCTCCCCCTCCCAGCTCTGCCTGGCCCTGACCCAGCGCCCTCCGGGAGCCTGCTCTCCTGTTTATCCCGGCACCCTCTCCTCTCCTTCTTCCATCTCCCGGCCACCCTTTCCAGTACCGAATGCCCCTTTGCCCGTGGCCGCCAACGAGCCGGTTCTCCACTGTCCTCCCTGACCCTCCCTCCACCACCATCACCCAGAAACCATCCGTGCTTTGAGCTTCTCAGATCCCAAGACATCAGTCAGTGGACACCCTTGGGACTGTTCTCTTCCAGGCCCTTGGGGCCTTCTCCTTCCTCCCTCCTCCCTGAAGTCACCCTAATGCTTGTCTTTACTAAGGGATTTGGATGTGTATGTTAATGTCCCCTCTAACAGCCCCCCCCAATTCCTCAGGGCCCTTGTTGGGTCCATGGCCCCCACCCAAGGGATCGGGCCGCCACCAGCTATTCCATGAGCGAGCATTCTGAAATGCCTCTTAGACCTCCGTGTCTACCTCTCCTGTCCACCATCTTTCCTTAGGTCTTACCCCTCCTACCCTGCAGTTATTCCCATTTCCCAGGAATTCTAGACTCTGCTCCCCGGGACTTTTCCCAGTCATCATCGTCTTTGCGCTGGCTTTGCTTTCCCCTGGCTTCCCAGTCTTGACCTCTTGGTTAACAAGTTTGACATCAGAGCATGTCTGCTCCCTTGCCCCCGTGTCCACAGTTAACACTTCATTCAGGACAAACCCCCTTCCCAGATTCTGCCACCCTCCCCCATCTCTGGTCTTACTTACTCCACCACTGTTGCAGAGGGCTGGGGCTGGGGGGAGCCACACGCCGGGGTGATGGGGTCCCCTACAAATCGACATACTTTGTTCTCAGTGGACCTTCACTGCTGGAAGCTGGGCCTTTCACTCCTCCGTAACGGACCTGCTACGGTACTGTCCCCTTTTGGGGACTGTTCTAGATCTTCTCCTCTCCTCCCCCAGACCTCCTAACCCTCCCTCAGCCGTCCTGTATATATGGAGAAAGCCCTTCATTCTGGGCTCCCCCTTTGCCCCTTCTCTACATTCATACCCCTTGGCCATCGTCCCCCATTCTTTCCGCCTTTCCTCCAACCTTATAAAGAGATGATCCTTCCTGAGGGTTGGCCCTTTACGTGTGCCTCCCACCTGTCTGACCATCCATCAGTCCCTGGATCCACGTCCCATCCCCTGCCTGTGGGTGGGCTCCCCCCACGGCTCTTTGCTGGCTTCTCTCCTCTTGGCTTCCTGAATCCAGCCCTGGCACTCTACCCACTGAGCCACCTGGCTGCCCTGGTTGTAGTAGTAGTAGCAGCAGCAGCAGCAGCAGTAGTAGTGGCAATAGTGGTAGTGGTAGTAGTAGTACTGCCTCAAGGATCAAGTACAAACTCTTCACTTTGGCATTCAGACCGCTGCCCAATCTGGCCTTAGCTGACTTTGCCAGACTTCACATTCCTCTCTTCCGTGAACTCTCTGTCCCAGCCAACTGACTTCAGTAGTAGCGGTGGTGGTGGTGGTGGTGGTGGTGGTGGTGGTAGTAGTAGTAGCAGTTATAGTGGTAATGGTAGTAGTGGTGGTGATGGTGGTGGTGGTGTTAGTAGTAGCAGTTGTAATGGTGATGGTGGTAGTAGTAGTGACAGTAGTGGTAGTAGTAATGGTGGTGGTGGTGGTGGTGGTGGTACTAGCGGTAGTGGTAGTAGTGGCTAGCTATAGCAGTGGTGGTGGTGGTAGTAGTAATAGCAGTTTTAGTGGTGATGGTGGTAGTAGTAGCAGTAGTGGTAGTAGTAATGGTGGTGGTGGTGGTGGTGGTGATGTTAGTAGTAGCAGTTGTAATGGTGATGGTGGTAGTAGTAGTGACAGTAGTGGTAGTAGTAATGGTGGTGGTGGTGGTAGCAGTGGTGGTGGTGGTGGTGGTACTAGCGGTAGTGGTAGTAGTGGTTAGCTATATCAGTGGTGGTGGTGGTAGTAGTAATAGCAGTTTTAGTGGTGATGGTGGTAGTAGTAGCAGTAGTAGCAGTGGTGGTGGTGATGGTGGTAGTAGCCATACGTTCATCTTGTGTTTTTAAGGTTCAGTAAAGTGACAGCTGCAATTCTCTTACCTGACCCTCACCACTCTGAGCCACCATTATCTCGGGTTGACAGAGGAGGGGGTCACTGAGGATTGCTCGAGCACTCACACCCCCCCCCCCGACAGGCACTGTGTTTTGCCCAGATGAAGTGGCCCAGGTCAGAGAGTTGGCAAAAGACTCAGGATTTGGATTCGGGTCTTCCTGACTGCTTCACTCGAAAGGCTCCATCTCCCATCTCTATGTTCTGGTTCCTGGGTCCCCCAGGCCTGGGCCTTCTTCATCTCCATCTCTTGGAATCTCCAGCTTCCTTCAAAGCCACGGCCCCCAAGCCAGGTCCCACTTGAGGCACCCCATTATTCTCCTCCCCCCCCCAGTTAACTGGTCTTTTCCTTCTTCTTTCCTCTCTTGATCTGTGTGCAGGCTACTTCCCCTCACAGGCCTTGAGGGCAGGGCAGCTCACCTTTGTCTTGGAATTCCTAACGTCTAGCACCGGCAGGCATGCAGTAGGCCTATGGATCAATTAATTGATTTTTGGAAGGCAGGCCACAAGGAGGAAACGAAAAGTCCTGAGGCGGCTCCTGGTCAGTGCAATCTGGTCAGGATGGCCAGCTCTCAGAACGCGGGGAGCTTGAAGAAGAGGGACCGCGCTCCGGGAAGAGAAGAGGATGGGAGAGGAGCCAGCTCAGGGCCCAGTGAGGCGGAGGAAGGCACCGCTGCTCTGTGCTTGATTTGTCTCACTCTGCCAAGAATGATCTTCGACCTGGAATTGCCAGAACCAAACATGGCTGATCAGGCACTGATTGCAGATCCTGAGATAAGTGAGGAGAGAATGGGAGAGTCCCTCGCTGCCCAACATGAGCTCCAGGCCACCAGGCCCCTGCACCACATTCCAGGCTCCCGAAAGAACTGCCCCCTGAGACTGCTGAGCCCTGGCAGCAAGGAGACCAGCAAGGCGCAGAAGCGCTCCCTTAGGCTGCCTGGGGAAGGCAAGCATGGGGTCCCAGGCTTCAAAGAAGGACAGAGAGTGCAGTCTCCAAATGCCCAGATCTCCATTTAGGCTGAAGCTTCCAAGCTCCCTCTCACCTCACTCTGGGATTCCCGGTAAAATTCTCCAACGTGTTAACCACTCTTACAATAATTGCTAGCATTTACATAGTGCCTACTACATACCAGGCACCTTGTTGATATGATCTCATCTAGTCTCACAACAGACCTGGGAAGTGGATGATAGTAGGATCCCCATTCTATATTTGGGGAAACTGAGGCAGGCAGCGATGAAGTTACTTGCCAGAGTTCCACAGTTAGTCAGTGTCTGAGGCTGGATTTGAACTCAGTTCTTTCTGATTCCGAGTCCGTCACTCGGATACATTGCCCCACCTGCGTGTCTTGTTAAAAGGATGACTGAGTGAAGGAAGCAGGAATTCCAGGTAGCTAGCCTGGTGGCTTCATCTGGTTTCCTTTTGTGAAGTTACTAGGCAGCTATGTTGGAGCAGAGTTTTTGTAGGTTTTTACAAGGCACTTGACCAAGTTTTTCATGCTATTCTTGTAGAAGAAAAGATGGAGAGAGAGATGCTGGCTAAGCAATGGTACAATTAGGCAGATTCAGAACTGTTTGAATCCCTGGGTCCCAGGCAGTCTCAGGTGAAGTGCGCCAGCAAGCTGACCTGAGTTCTATGGTAATTAGCATTTTGTCAGCGACGTGCATAGCATTCTCACAGGCTCACTGGGCCATGCCCTAGTGGCGCTGGTGGCCGGGGTCCCCAGAAGGCAGCAGTCTACTTCCCCTGCTAGTATTCTATGGGTAAAGCTGAGGAGTTGTGGAGTATCTGAGCCCCCACCAGTATGGTCCCTGCTGATTATCAGCCATCCAGACCTAAGTGGCTTTCAGAAATGTGTATTTACTAATGGTAGAGTAACAGCAGTTGGCATAAAACACCCCTCCTCTTCTCTCCCAGGGGAGACTCCGGGGAAAGTGAGAGTTTAGAGAACTTACCTGATTATTGGAAGCTCTTTGCTACGTCAGGGAGTCTTCCTGAAGTTGCCCTTGGTTGGAGCTGTCTGCTGGACTCAGAAAGTTGGGTGGGTGATTCTTGGTCATTCAGAGACTGCCTTTTCGTGGGCCGTCTACTTTGTCCTCAGGCTGCTGCTGCTTCTGGGACATCGCTGCTAGCTCGGATGGCAGGGCCACTCTTTGGACTTTGCTCAGTCCACAAGTTTATCCTGTAGTCGGTGTGATCTCCCCACCTGGCTGCCTTTGTAAGGCAGTCTGTAAGGAGTCTGATGACTCCAATCAGTGATTGTTGGCTCATTGCCCTCCCTTCTGGGGTCTCCTTCTCTGATATGCATGTGGGCCAGATGTATGTCCACCTCTCCCAACCAATTCCCAGACATTTCCTGGGTATTCTCATCTGATCTGAGCCAACGATCAAAAGTACATCACCGCTCTTGTTGGAACCTGGTTTGTCTGATTAACTCTGTAATGAAATCCAAGAGGTTTTTCACCTGCTCATAGTGCTAGGGTATTAGTCCCACCAGCTGGGGTTTGGGGTTGGAAGAAGGGGCTCTCCCTCTTACAGCTGGATGAAGCCAGAGGCGACAAATTCATGAGACTTGCAGGCCAGGCGAATCTGGGAGGAATTGCCCAAGGACAGATTTAGGGCTGAGAAGGACTGGTGCCTTCCCTCCAGGGACCCTGGGCTCTGTCCTAGGCTTTTCCTGCGGGAGACCCTCTGTCTCTATGCTGATGACTCTCAAATCTACCTTTGCTGCCCTGATCTTTCTGCTGACCTCCCCAATCTCTTTCAGTCACGTCTAAGTGAATGTCTTAAGTGGACATCTTAAACCCGACAAATCCAATACTCCTTGTCTCAAACCCTCCAGCCTCTTACCTTCCCTGTTACTGTTGAGGGTAGCAGCATCCACCCAGTTCCCAGGCTCCCAACCAGTATGGGTCATCCCGGATTCCTCACCCTCTCATTCCCCATATCCAAGTGATTGCCAAGGCCTGACATCTCTACCTTCATTAACTAACATCTCTGCTGTATGCCCCCTCCTCTCCTCTGACGTTGCCCCCATCCTGGTGCAGGCCCTCATCACCTCACACCTGGAATGCTGCAATATCCTGCTGGTGGGTCTGCCTGTCTCAGTATCTCCCCACTCCAGTCCATCCTCCAACCCACCACCAAAGCGATTTTCCTAAAATGCAGGTCAGACCATGTCATGCCTCCACTCAGTAAACCCCAGTGACTCCCTATCTCCTCCAGGAGCAAATCCAAACCTAGCCCATTCCTACCTTTCCTGGCTTCTTAGCCCTTCCCTCAGCCCTCATACTCTTCCATCTAGTGACCCCAACCTCCAGGCTGTTCCTCCAACTAGACCCTCCATCTCTTGGCTCTGGAATTCTCCCTAGCTGTCCCTGGAAGGCTCTCTCCTCGGCTCAGATGGCCAACCTCCCTGGCTTCCTGTAAGTCCCAACTAAAATTGCCCCTCCCACAGGGAGCCTCCGGAGCCTTCTGAATTCCAGGGCCTTCCCTTTGTTCATGATTTCCTATTTATCGGACCAGGAGCTCCCATTGTACCTCTGCTTGCACTTCCTGTTCTCTCCCCTTGGAGTATAAGCTTCTTGAGGGCAGGGACCATCTTTTGTCTCTCTCTCCTGAGCTTAGCCCAGTGCCTGGCACATATCAGGCGCTTAATAAATGTTTACCAAATGATAAGTTGGTAGCTATTTGTCTCCACTTTGTCCGATCTGTGGCTTGTTTGTACATATTATTGGCATCTTCTCTCCCCCACTAGGCTGTGAGCTCTTTGAGAGAAGGGACTAGCTTTTTCACTTCTCTTTGTATAGGGAGATCTTAGCAGATTGCCTAACATACAGTAGCCATTTAATCAATGCTGATTATTACCTATCTGGACAGTTAGACCATTGGGGGGAGTCTAAACCCATGGAATCTCATAGGGGAGTGTAAAAGCTCTCCCTTGGGTTAGAAATCCTTCTTTTCCCAAGGGTCAGATGCCAGAGGCCAGAAGGCTGGCTAGCGCCTGGGGGAAGGTTTCATGGGGGTGCAAGGTCCTTGTGAGTCAGCAGTGCGAGCTGAGCACCAAAAGGGCTGCTATGTGGGAGCTACCCCTCCTAGGCCTCAAGGCCCTTTGCCCTCTGCCCTGGCCAGACCACACCTGGAGTCTTGGCTTCAGCTCTGGGCACCCCATTTGGAGAAGGTCCTTGAGAAGGCTGCAGAGGGTTGGGGCAGGGTGGGCTGAGAAGGCTGGAGGCTTTGTCTGGGAGCAACAAGGCCCTTCTGTGGAGGACAGACAGGAGAGTTCTGTTGGGCACCTGAAGGGCCCTTCTGTGGAGGACAGACAGGAGAGTTCTGTTGGGCCACCAAAGGCAGGACCCGGAGCATTGTGGGAAAGGCACTGAGGCGCTCGAGGTCAGGAAGCCCTGTGTAACTGGGTGAGCTGTGTGCACTGGTCAGGCGTCCTGGATGTAGGGTTAGGGGTAAGTCAAGTCAGCATTTGTCGGCTTCTGAAGTGCAGAGCAAGGCGCTAAGCACAGAAAGTACTGCCTGGAGGCAAGCAGACAGTCCCTGCCCTCAAAAAGCACACTTTCCAATGGGGAACGACTGGGAGTAAAGGAGGATGGAAAGGAAATCCTGGCGCGGGGTGGGGCGTATAGAGGTTGGAAATGAGTCCCGGAGGTTCCCTCCTGTGCCGAGACCATGGCTCAGGCCTCGGCCAGAAACCCCCCGGGTGACTTCAAGCAGAGGATTCCCCCTCTGAACCTTAGGCCCTTCCCCTGGACCCTGTCAGCGTTCCCCAGGGAGAGTAATGTGATCACATGGAAGGTGACAAAGAAGCCCAGACTTCATGGATACGTATTGGCCCTGGAGAGAAAGAAGGGTTTTCAGTCCTGGGGCAGCAAGCACCCTGGCGTGGGGGGTGGGGGAGGAGGGGACGGGGGCTGGAACGGTCATAGGGAAAGGGCCAGTTGGGGGGGGGGAGCGATGTTGGGGCTCAGGAGCGAGTCACCTCAGAGAGGTTGTGCTGGGGCTGGGGCTGGGGCTGGGACGGCGTCCCCTGGCACCGTCCCATCTCCCACGGGACCCAGGGGCTTAGTCTAGGCGAGAGGTCTCCCTCCCCCTATTATTCAGGTAATCTGTACGGTGCTCCCTGCCCCCCCCACCCCATCTGGCTCATCCCTGCCCATAGGCAGGGAGGGGCCTCAGGTGATAACGGGGTGGGGTAGAGAGAAAACAAAGAGACAATGGAGAATGAGGGAAAGGAGAGTGAGGGAGGAGGAGAAAGGGAGTGAGGGAGGCTGAGAGGCTCGGTGCTGGGGGTGGGGGGGGGGGAGGAGACAAAGGGAGAGACCCCGGGGCAGGTCGAGAAACAAAGGCAGAAAGCAGGACTGTGGGCTCTGCTCCCGGCTCCCAGCTCGGTTCGGGCGGTACAGGCTAAGGCTCCCGGTTCAGGGAGCCCCCCGCCCCCCATCCCTGTTCTCGGACCTTTCTGACTAGTCTAAGGAAGAGGGGGAGGAGAGAGAAGGAGAGGGGGCAGACCGGAGTGGGGGGGGGTGGGGAGAAGGGGCTGGAGGCAAACAAAAGGAGCTGCTGAACTTCCTGGAGAGAGGGAACGCGAGAGGGGGCTGAGGAAGAGACAGAGAGAGAGAGAGAGAGGGAGGGAGAGAGAGAGAGAAAGAGAG
>NW_020954568.1:123190-126456 GCF_900497805.2 Vombatus ursinus
TTTGGTTGTCTTCTTCAAATCCAGCCAGTCCTCTTTGGAGGCAGGGTGCCCATCCCTGGCATCCCCAAGCCCATTAGCTAGATGGGCAGACTGAGGATCAATCCAAGAAAAGAGGGAACTTGGTGATAAAGAGGGTCAGCAGGTAAGTGAGATTTAATCACTGGTGTCCCAGGCGTTGCAGGCACAACTAGAAAGTCCTGGGCAAGGAGTCAGTGTGTCTGAGATCCAGCTTCCTGGCCCAGCACTAACTTTGCCACGTCTCCCTGCCGTTGGGGCTCAGTTTCCCCATCTGTAAAATGAAGGGTTGGTGATATTCATGGCTCTGTGGCTCTCTCCACTTGTTTGGTGCCAGGAAGAGTGGGCAGACTGGGGGCTGGCCAAGCTGATTGGCTAAGCAGACCAGTATCGAGCCCAGGCCCTTGGGCTTGGGTCATAGAGTCGGGGAAGCAGCCCCAGAGATTCTGGCCAAAGGGGGATTGGGCAATAGCACGATGACCCTTCAGTCCAGTCTTGGGGAAGCCCATAGCTGGGGCTTGGGCCAGAGCTCGGAGAGGCCAGAAAAGTGGCCCCGATGGAGACAGCTCTTCCCTGGTATCCCAGCCTCCCTTGATGTGGGGGGTGGGGCAGTGCCCACCTGCGGTTTTGCCAAGGCTGCCTGGATGGAGATTGGCCTAGAGCTGCATGTGCGAAGCGGCAAATCCACAGAAACCCACAGTGATGGGCCAAGATACACAGGAAACCCTAGGGCTCCCCCTCCCCCCTTCTGCTGCTGCATTTTTTAGAAATGATATCTGGAGTCAGCCTTCCAGTCCACTGGTCAGTGTGTTGGGCTGGCTTCCCAGTTAAAGGGACTCCATGCCAGATGTTTATTAAGTGGGTCTGGGTGCCGGGCCCATGAAAGTAGCCTCTCTTCTCCTCCCCTGGCTTCCCGGACCGGCATCTTCCTCCCTGGCTGGGTCTGCTATTTCTCTGCCTCTCTTATCTCAGGGATCATTCCACCCTCTCCCTCCCCTCAGGCAAGCCCTGAGGGCTCAGCCTTCGCCTTTTCCCTTTCTCTGCCATTCCTGGGTGATCACATCTCTCCCATGGGCTTGATTATCACTTCTAGGCAGATGGTTCCCTAATCTACATATTCCGCCCTTCTGTTTTTCCAGATCCAGCCCCTACACCTCCCCCACCCCAACCTTGTACCACCAACAGCTCAAATTGTAGGGGACCTGAAGGGGCTGACACCTTAGTGGGCTCCTGGAAAGTTTGCCTAGGTGCCAATCAGTCACTCAGATTGTTGGTGTTCAGTCACGTCTGACTCTTCATGACCCTGTTTGGGGTTTTCTTGGCAAAGATACTGGAGTGGTTTGTCCTTCTCCAACTCATTTTACCACTAAGGAAACTGAGGCAAACAGGGTTAAGAGACTTGCCCAGGGTCATACAGCTAGTAAGTGTCTGAGGCCGGATTTGAACTCATGTCTTCCTGATCCCAGCCTGGTGTCTATCCACTGTGCCACCTAGCTGCCCCAGTCATTCAAGACAAATTTGTCATTTAGACATTTTTGAGTCTCATTTCAACTTGATCAGGCAGGTATTGAGAAGGAAGTATTGTTATTCCCAGCTTAGCACAGAGCCTGGCACGTAGTAGGTACTTCATAGATACTTGTTTCCTTCCCTTTTTCCTTTACCCATTTCACAGGTGAGGAAACTGAGCCTACCAGAGGGGCAGTGACTTTGCCTAGCAGCTCACAGCTAGGATGTGTGAGGAGGGTTTAATCCAGGTTTCTCTCAAGTCCCGAGGTCCATTGCTGGTGACCCTCCTCCAAACAGCCCTTGTCCTGTTGATGGCACCACTGACTAGCCTCCTGGTCAACAAGTTTAATCTTTCCATTACTCAGGTCAGTTCCACAAACACTTATTCAATGCCTACTGTGTGCAAGGCATGAGGCTGGTCAATAGGGGGATCAGAAA
This sequence comes from Vombatus ursinus, assembly GCF_900497805.2. Classification (NCBI taxonomy): domain Eukaryota; kingdom Metazoa; phylum Chordata; class Mammalia; order Diprotodontia; family Vombatidae; genus Vombatus; species Vombatus ursinus. Next base: position 125,150 of record NW_020954568.1, read on the forward strand.
AAGGGGCTTTGCCATAAGGAACACATCTGGCCCCTTGCCCAAACCACACTGGGGTCTATACCTCCCCTGCTCTCAGCTCCCTTCCCTTCCTGCCCCTCCCACAGCCTCTGTGGATGGCTCATGCCTGGTCTCTGCTCTTCCAGTGAGTCAGTCCAGTGCTGGGTTCCACTGCCCAAGAGCACAGGTCTGCCATACCACCTGCCATAGCTCCTTACTACCTCCAGGATAAAGGGCCAAGCTTTGAGTGGCAAGCAGTGTGCTCCACAGTCTGACTCCCACCAACATTTCTTGCGTTATTCCATATGCTTCCTTGATGTTCCAATTTAATGGAGAGATGATGGGCTCCAGTCTGGGCTCTACCCTTTGCTATCCTTGTAAATTTGGGTAAGTCACTCAAAATCCCTAGCCCTCAGTTTACTTGTCATAAAACAAAGGTTGGGAATGGTCTCTGAACCAGGGGCAAGCTAGGTGGCACAGTGGATAAAGTACCAGCCCTGGAGTCAGGAGGACCTGAGTTCAGATTTGGCCTCAGACACATAACACACACTAGCTGTGTGACTTTGGCAAAGTCACTTAACCCTAATTACCTCACCAAAAAAAAAGTCTCTAATCTGGGCTAGGGATAAAAAGGAAAGCAGAAGCAGACCTTGCCTTCAGAAAGCTCAGTCTGGAGGGGGAATCTGCATGAAAATAAATATGTATGTACAAGATACATACAAGATAAACTGGGGACCAAGGCAGAGGGAAAGAGTACCGGGAAAGGCTTTCTGGAGGAGGTGGGATCTTAGCTGGGACCTGAAGGAAGTCAGGGAAGCCCAGAAGCCGAGACAAACAGAGAGAGGATTCAAGGCATGGCAGGTCAGAGTCCAGAGATGGAGGGTCTTGAGTGAGGAACAGCCGGGAGGGTTACTGGATTACACATGTGAGGAAGAGGAAGATGTTAGAAGCCTAGAAAGGTAAGGGTGGGGGGGGTAGGTTGTGTAAGGCCTTGAGTGACAAATAGGATTTTATATTTGGTTCTAGAAGTAACAGGGAGCCACCAGAGTTTATTGAATAGGGGGTGACATGGTCACTCCTGGGCTTTAGGAAAATCACTTTAGTGGCTGAATGGAGGATGGGCTGGAATGGGGAGAGACAAGGTAGTCAGACTCCTCACCAACTGTTGCAACAATCCAGGGGTGAGGTGATGAGGGTCTGCACCAGGATGAGAGCAGTGTCAGGGGAGAGAAGGGACCTGTTAGGGAGACATTGCAGAAGTGAAATGGACCAGAGGTGCGGCAGAGGCGGAATGGACCCGAGGTGCGGCA
>NW_020954568.1:126466-136482 GCF_900497805.2 Vombatus ursinus
GCAGAGGCGGAATGGACCCGAGGTGCTACAGAGGTGAACTCCACAGGTCTTGGCATTGTATTGGACCTGAGGAGCCCAGGATGACTCTCAGGTTGGGAGCCTGAGACACTGGGAGAGTGAGGGTGCCCTCTACAGTAATAGGGAAAGTAAGAGGCACAGGAAAGGTTTAGGAGGAAAGATGAGTTCCATTTTGGACATGTTAAGATTCAGATGTCTACTGGACATCCAGTTCAAGATGTCTGAAAGGTAGTTGGAGATCTGCGATTGGAGGTTAGCAGAGAGTTTGGCGCAGGAAAGCTAGATTTGAGAAACATCAGCAAAGTGATAGATGGTCGTTAAATCCATGGGAGCTGGTGAGATCACCCAGTGAGGTAGTATATAGAGAGAAGAGCAGAGGGCCCGGGACAGAGCCCTGAGGGACGCCCATGGTCAGAGAGTGTGATCTGGAGCAGCAAAGGAGACAGAGAAGGAACAGTCAGAGAGGGAGGAGGAGAACCAGGGAAGGGAGAGGGGGATGCCCTGAAAACTTAGAGAGAGGAGAGAATCCACGAGGAAAGACTGACCAACAGTGTCCAAGGCTACAGAGAGGTCAAGAGGAACAAAGATTAAGAAAAGGCCATTGGATCTGGCAATTAAGAGGTCAAATTCGGCAAATATTTAAGTACAGAGTACTTACACAGTAAGTAACTGTGATCAGTCTGCTTTCCTTCCGTCTTTGGCAGCCCGGAGTGCCTAGTTTCATGCTGGTGCTCCTGTGGGAAAGGCTGGAGCAAAAGGAGACCCAGGTCCTTGGCTTGGATGGCAGCCCCAGGGCAAGGGAGACGCCACCCACAAGTGCCCTTACCTGATCTAGTGCCATCTGCCCAGTGAGGGCACTGGGGGGACCAACTTCATAAACTCAGAACCTGGGAAGGGCTGTTATGAAGGACCAGAAGCCTCAGGTCTAGGACTTGCCCTCTGTGGGCTGACAACCAGGAGACCTGAGTTCTAATCCCAGCTCTGCCATTAACAGGTAAACTAGTGCATAGAGCAATGAGCCTGGAGTCACCAAAGATCTGAGTTCAAATCCAGCCTCACATACTTCCTAGCTGTGGGACCCTGGGCAAGTCACTTTAAGCTCTGGGTGCCTCAGTTTCCTCAATTGTAAAGTGGTGATAATAATAGCACCTACCTCCAAGGGTGGTGATGAGGACCAAATGAGATAAGCATTGTAAAGTGCTTGGCTCAGCGCCTGCCTGCCTTCCTTCCTTCTTTCTTTCTTTCCCTCCTTCCCTCCTTTCCTTCCTTCCTTCTTCCTTCTTCCTTCCCTCCCCTCCCTCCTTTCCTTTCCTTTTTCCTTTCCTTTCCTTTCCTTTTCTTTCCTTTTTCCTTTCCTTTCTCCCTCCCTCCCTCCCTTCCTCCCTTCCTTCCTTCCCTGCCATTAACTCACTGTAACCTTGGTCAAGTCTGTTTCTCTCTGTTCTACTTCCCTTTGTGTAAAATGGGTCTAATCATTCCCTCCCTACCTCTCAAGGTCAGTTGTCAAGATCAGCTAAGGCTGGCTGGGGCCCAGTGCTTTAGTGAGAAGAAATCCTCATCCTCCTAACCCTGTATGTGATTTGTCCCCTGCCCACGCTCACTCCCCAGTGCCAGGGGAGGTACTGGGCCCTTCCAGGATTTCTTTGCTCCCCTCTTTCCCTCCCTCTCCCATTCATCTCAGCACTGGATGCTAAAGTGTAGGGGCGGCAAATGTTTGCTGGATGACTGACTCACATGGGGTGTCTCCAAGGTGATTGGAGACCTCCTGGTAGTGGGCGCCTCCACACTGTGACTGACTGTCCATCCTCCCCATGAGATTGGGGGCTGGAGAGACCCCTCAGTTTAGTTCAGCAAATACTATTAAGTACGTCTTTTGTGCCAAGGACCGAGAAAAACCATCCTACCCTTAAGAAATGGATCTTTGGATCCACTTGGATCCTCGTGGAGCACAAGGCAGGCTTGAAGGGGAGCCCCCATTTAGTCAACATACGGAGGAAACAGCTCCCAGAGTGAGAGCTGGGACCTTAGGGAAGTCTCCTAGGAAGTGAGGCCTCGGGTCTCCCAAAGAGCTCGCAGGAGTCATAGTTTGGTGAAGCCTGAGGCCAGCGGGCCAGTTAGAGCAGGGGAAAGCTACAGAAGGGATGGCTGGCAAAGATGGAGGACTGGAAGAAGGGAGGGAGAAAAGGAGAGAGGGAGGAAGGAAGGAAAGAAGGGGGAAAGCAGGAAGGGAGGAAGGAAAGAAGGGAGGAAAGGAGAGAGGGAGGAAGGAAGGAAAGAAGGGGGAAGGCAAGAAAGGAGGGAGGGCAGGAGGAAGACTGCTTTCAGCTTCTGCCTCAGACACTTATTAGCTGTGTCCCTGGGACAACAACCCTAGGTAAGTCACTTCACTCCCTGGAAGAGGGCAAACTTTAAAAGCCTTATATAAATGCAAGCTTTTATTTGCTGAGGATAAAGATCTGGTCTCTTCTGTCTCCTCCACAGAATAACCTAATATAATAATAATCACTAGCATTTATATAGTGCCCTTTATACGCCAGGCATGCTTTACAAATATTTTATTTGATCCTCACAACAGTCCTCAGGGGTAGGTTTCTATTAGGACAGCATTTTACAGATGAAGAAACTGAGGCTGGGGGGAAGATGAAGTGACTTGCAAGGTCACCCAGCTATTAAGTGTCTTAGGCTCGATTTGAACTCAAGTCTTCCTGACTCCAGGCCCAGTGCTCTGTCCACTGTATCACTTGTCTCCCTGGTGAGGCTGAAGGAGTGCTCAGCAAACACTGAATTTAATTGGGTGGCGTTTTTGGAAAATCCAGAGAATCACTTAATCAGCATTTATTGAAGGACACCATGTTAGTTACTGGTGAAACAGCCAGATATGAAGCTGTGCCCGCCCACCGTGCGCTTCCAGGCCCTTCCACATATGCTCAAGTAGATAAAACATAAGCCACGATAACTGGAATGGGGAGGCAGGCAGCAGCAGCCTCTGAGGGGACCTGGCTGTATCTCAGGACCCTGCAATGTGGTCTCCTTGTTATCATTATCTTTAATGCAATGATCTATTATTTCTTATTTGTTCTTTGACTCGCCAATTCTTTAGGATTAACTTGGTCTCGGTTAATCCTTTTAAAAATGACCCTTCGTGGGATATAATTTTTGTTTTATAGTTGTGGTTCGTAAAGGATATGTTTAATATTTCTGCTTTTCTTCATTTGTCTGTAAGGTTTTTTGCGTTTGTTTTTGTTTTTGCTAGGCAATGGGGTTAAGTGACTTATCCAGGGCCACACAGCTAATAAGTGTCAAGTGTCTGAGGTTGGATTTGAACTCAGGTCCTCCTGACTCCAGGGCTGGTGATCTATCCTCTGCGCCACCTAGCTGCCCTTGTTTGTAAGATTTTGATGCATTAAGACACGGCCAGTGTTTGTAAAGGTGCCATTCATAGCTGAGAAGTACACGTGTAGTCCTTTCTAATTATTCCCGTTCAATAATCACCAGGGATCTAACTCTTCTAAAACTTTAATCTGGCTCTTAACTTTCTTGTTTATCTCTTTTTTTAAATTTGTTTAGGTATGAAAGGGGTACATTGAGGTCCCCAACTATTAGAAATAGTTTTACTGTCCATCTCCCTGTAGCTTGCTTAGTTTTTCCTTTAAGTATTTCGATGCTATGTCATTGGTGAATATTCGTAAAATACTGAATCCATTGTCTCTTGCATGTTGGCACAAGGTAGTTTCTTTCTTGATGTTTCTCTTTTTTTCAGTCTCTTTTTGTTACGCCTTGACTGAGATCATGACTGCTCCCCTACTTTTTGGGGTTCAGCTGACTTTGCTCTAGCCTGTCATTTGAACTCTACGTGAATTGTGATGTTTCTTGCAAACATGCTGTTGGATTCTGTTTTCTAGTCCATTCTGCTAACCTCTTCCCTTCTTATGATTGAGGCTATCCCATTCACGTTTAGTTGTGACCACTAATTGTCTGTTTCCTTCCAGCTCATTCCCATATTCTCCACGCCCTCTTTGCAAAGGAGGTGCGTGGTCAGCATCAGGGCTCTAGGTTTGGCACAATCTGCTTCCAGTCTGGGGACCCTCTTCTCTTCCCCTCACCTAGACCCCAGTTACGGGTTCTTATTCTTTCTTCTCTAATACCAAGGGAAGGGATCAGGAAAGGCCCCTTCATAGGAGGTTTTGTTCCTAAGAGGCAGAAAGGAGGAGAGAGTGCTTTCTAGGCACGGACAGCTAATGCAAAGGTGTGGCGATGGGAGATGTTGTCTCCTGTGACAAACGGTAAGGAGAACTGTTTGGCTGGACGGTAGAGTGGATGAAGGGGAGAAGTGATGCAGAAAGAGCCTGGAGGGGTGGGCTGGAGTCACACTGTGAAGGTTTAGGTGCCACACAGTGGACCTCGTAGGGAGACACGGGAGTTTATGGAATTGAGATTGAGGAATGGACCGGGTGACGTGGTCGGACCTGCCCTCGAGGAAAATCACTTTGGTGGCAGAGCCGAGGAAGGACTGGAGTGCGGAGAGACCGAGGCAGGCAGACCCTCCCTCCCGGAGGTGTTAGGGGGTGAGGGTCCGCACCAGGGTGGGGGCAGGGGCAGAGGAGAGGAGGGGCAGATTCAAGAGCCGCCAGGAAGGTAGAAACTACAGGACTCAGCAATGAATTGGATGTGGTAGGAAGACCTGAGTTCAAATCCTGTCACAGACCTTTACCTGCTATTAGCCTAGGTGAGACATTTAACCTCTTAGCCTTGGTTTCTTCATCTGCACGATGGGAATAATTCACAAGGTTGTTGTGAAAACAAAATCAGATAGTTTTCGTGCGCACCTCAAAGCACTACCTAAATGCCAGTCTGTTCTCATTATTATCACTCATGGTCGTTCTTTTGAGGGAGTGAAGGGTTGAGGGTGAGCCTTAGGTTATGAGCCAGGGTGCCTGGAAGGAAGCCCTGGAAGAGGGCGGCATTGTGTGGCCTCGCCTCCAGTCCTGCCCCCTTTGCTGTGCTGGGGCTTCCTGCCGAGGCTTCTCCGAACCCCCCTTCTGTGGTTCTGTCACCCCTTCGGCAGCCCAGTCTGCTCACTCGTGCCCCCCTCCATGGGCGCCTCCTCGGCTTCCGGACGGGCCCTTTTTTCCTTTATTCCTCCTCCGAGGGTCAGAGCGGCGCCTCAATTTTGACTCTTCGCTGGCGGTGTTACCTTCCCTGCTCACCCCAACCCTCATCCCTGCTTGTTTCCCTGTGGAGGCATTGAGGTGTTCCTACACCAAAGTCTGCAGTGTTTGCGTGTGCGTGCATGTGCGTGTATGTGCACGCATGCGTGTATGTGCGTGTGTGCGCGTGTGTGCGTGCATGTGCGTGTATGTGCACGCATGTGTATATGTGCATGTGCACGCGTGCACATGCATGCATGTGTGCGTGTGTGTATATGTGTGCGTGTGTGCATGCACGTGCGTGTATGTGCATGCATGTGTATATGTGTGTTGCACGTGTGCATGTGCATGCATGTGTGTGCGTGTGTATATGTGTGCTGTGTGTGTGCACGCATATGTGTGTGTGCACGTGCATGTGTGCATGTGCATGCGTGAGACCTCTGCTTTCTTATCTTCCTCATCGCCCTTTGGAGACATGAAGCTTCCCCAGAGACACTGGCTTCCTCTCCCCCGTTAGAGCGTTAGCACCAGCTCCCCATCCGGCCCCTTCCAACTGCCAGAATGGAATTCCTTTTCAAGGTTTCTCTGGACTCTTATATTTGTATTTTAAAGTTCCTGTTCACTTCAGGTCTTTTCATCAGAAATGCTTCAAACTCCTCTATTGCGTTCAAGGTCTATTTTCCCCTTGTAGGATTTTTTTTAGGTATATATACTCACACATACACATAGGTATGTATACACATGTGTATGTTTATCATTTTCTGTACACACACACACACACACACCCACACACACCACCTTTTGGAATATCGTATTCTAAGATCTCTCATTTATTGTAGAAAAGAGGTCGAGTCTCATGTCATCTGACTGTGGCTCCTAGGTACCTAAATTATTTTTTCTGGATGCTTGCAATATTTTTTCTTTGACATTGAAGCTCTGCATTTTGGCCCTGATATTCCCTGGACTTTTTTTCCTTTGGGAGTTCTTTCAGGAGGTGTTTGGTTGATGCGTTCTATCTTTGCTCAGCCCTCCGGTAATAATTTATCTGAGCAGTTTTCACTTCTTTTGAAATAGTGTCCAGATTTTTTAATCTTCGTTTTCAAGGAGTTGGATTCTTAAGCCCTCTCTCCTTGACCTGTTTTCCACATCAGTTATTTTAGATATCAGGCATCCGACATTTTCTTCGGTTTTTTTTTTTCCAGTTTTTAAAATTTTGTTCTAATCTCTCTTTCTCATAGAATCATGAATTTCTATTGGTGTGTTCTAGTTTTCAGGGATTCCATTTCTTTTTTTTTCTTTTTTTGGTGAGGCAGTTAGGGTTAAGTGACTTGCCCAGAGTCACACAGCTAGTGAGTGTTATGTGTCTGAGGCCGAATCTGAACTCAGGTCCTCCTGACTCCAGGGCCGGTGAAGGGATTCCACTTCTTGAGAAAGATTTACCACTTTTCTAGGTATTTTATTTCCCTTCCAGTTTTTTCTCCAGAGTTTTTGTTTCACTTTTTGCTTCATTTCTTCTAGATATTCATATAGTCCTTGTGGAACATGTATTTTTCCCCTTGGAGTCACTGTCTGCATTTCGGGGGGAGAATCTCTGGGTCTCCAGTCGTTTTTGGTGCCGGTCGATGTCTTTGATTTACTCCTCTCCCAGCCTCCATTCCTGGACTGAGGCTTTAGGCCAGGCCAGCTCCCCCCAGCTGCCCTTTTGGGTGTGATGGTTAGCCAGGCTTGCTCTTGGCCTATGTCGTCCCCACCCCCCCCCCGCCCCGCCCCGGTTTCTATGCTGACCTCTCTTCCCAGGGTTGAGTCTCCTGGTCTTTGATGATTCCTCAGGGCCCTCCTCCATGGTGTCTCAGAGCCCCTGGGCCCTGGGCTGTCCTGGTCTGAAGGCACTGGGGGGGCCAGGAGGCCGCAGGCACGTTGGCCCGTACCGGTGTCCAGCAGCCCCCTTTTCTGTGTCTTCACCTCTTGGTCAGTTCTGCGGGGGAACAAGCCAGCCTTTAGGAGACCCTGGGACCTTCTATGCTGTGGTGGGAGGACGGGCAGTGGACTGGTCAGTGTTTTCGCCGCTCCCCTTTGGATCCAGCCTGGCTGCCGTAGAGATGCTCGGGCGGACTGGGGAGGTGCTCCTTGGGGTCAGGGATGGTTTGTCTTTCTGTCCCCAGGGCTTGGCATTGGGCCTGACACATACGATTGGATTGAATTAGATTTGATGCCAAGAGGTTTCCTGAGAATGAAAGCTGTCCCAGTGTGGTGAGGGCTGTCTCTGAAGGGGATGCCACTTCCCTTCCCCTCCCCCCCTCCCAGGAGGCCTTCATGCAGATGCTGGGGAGATCTGGGTGAGGAGGGGGTGGCTCTGGGATCCAGGAGTCAGATATGTCTTCTTTATACCAGAGACAGAAGTCACAGAAAGGATAGGGGTTGGACGAGGGGTCATGTCCCTGCCTGGCCTGGGAGGTGAGGACTACAGGGGTCATCACCATGATTTTACAAATGAGGAAACTGAGGCGCGTAGAGGGGTAGGGGCTTGTGGAGCATGGAAAGTGACAAAGCAGAGCTCACTGGATCATACGATGTCAGGTCTGTAACTGTCATTGGGGCCTGTCCCCTCTTTCGGCATCCAAGGCCTTTTTCTTTTGAAGGTGGCATTAACAGCTGGAAAGTAAGAAGGGGACTCATGTAGGAAGTGATATTTCTTCTGAGCTTTGACAGGGATTCTTAGAGGTGGCGGTGAAGACGAGCTGTGCTCCAGGCATGGGGGGAACGTCTGGGCAAACGCTCGGCAGTGGGAGATGGGGTGTCTGTCATGGGGGACACACTGTCAGGATCTCCGGGGAATGTGGGAGAGCCCGGACAGGGAGGCTGGGGCCAGATCTGGAAAGGTGTTTGTGGTGGGCTCGAGGTAACAGGGAGCCCATGGGGCTTCCTGAGAAGGAAAGGGACCTGCTCCGAGCATCACTTTGGCAGCTGAGCAGAGGGTGGGTGGGTGAGGGGAGAGACCTGAGGCGGGAGACTAGGGAGGAGGCCTCAGAAGAGGAGAGAAGAGGGAGGTTGTGGGGGCTCTTCTCTAGCCTGAGAGCCGGCTGTGGCCAGAGCTCAGATTGGAGGCACGGCGGTCTCCGCGTCTTATTTCCTGCTGCTCCCCTGGCCCGACGCGGCCCCCTTCCTCCCTGCTCACAGCTGGGCTCCTCTCTGCACTCGGCAGGGCCAGCCCCAGTTTCCTGGAGGGCCTGGACAACACGCCTCAGCTCACGCTCAGCTGCCAGGGGGCCCCCTTTCTCCCCATCATCCTTCCTCCTTGTCCTGCCTCACCCCCAACTCCCCTAGCTCGGCACCAGCTGGGCAGAGGTCGCCAGAGGCAGCCTTCCCCCTTGTCATCTCCTAGCTGGCATCACGGACCTGCCCCTTGCAGGCCATCTGGCCTCTTGTGGCTGGCCAGGCTGGAGGGGGCAGGGCCAGGGCAGGAGGTGTGCCTCTCCCGCATCATGCACCAGGTGGCACAAGGGCGGTGGTCCCGGTCCCTTTCTGCCCACTCCCCCCAACGCTGAAAAGTCCCTGAAGGACACGGTCACTCAGTCACCCCTGGGGTGTCCTGAGTCTTCTCCCAGGAAACAAGTCTGAACCTTACGGGCATAGTGGGGTGTATGGCAGAGGGGGTTCGCCAGGCACCAAGGCATGGCCAGCATCCTGAGGCAGCAAGTGAGGATCAGGGCCAGGGAGTGAGAGGGGGTGCAGGGAGTCATTCCCAGGCCAGTGCCCCCCTCCCCCTTGTTTAGCTTCCCCTCTGGTTCCCAGAGCCCCACCAGGAATAGTGAACCTATGAGGTCATCACAGGCAGGGGGAGTAGAACAGGCCGGAGGAAGGGGGCTGGAATGAGCCCTATGGAGTGGGGGAGGCCCAGCAGGGGCCCAGCATTTCTGGGGTCCCAGATGTGAACGCTCCAGGAGGCGCCCAGGCTTGACACCAGGGCCAGCAGCATCCAGCACCTTGCCCAGCCTGGTGACCCAGGCCCCGACCTGTGAGGGGTGGGAGAGGGGGAGGAGGGCTTGGCTGGGGTCCTCCCAGTGGGATGGATGACTTCATCTTTAAAGAAGAGGAGAGGAAAGAAAGAACACACCTTGGATCGGGGCCAGCCCCAAAGACAACTGTTGTCATGGAAACGAGGGGAAAACAGTCAATAAGAGAGGCAGAGGGGGAGGGGGGGACATTCCTTCGGGTGTGGCCCAAAGCACATCTGCAGATGTGTGTCAACCCCAGACTGGTGAATCTGCACACGCATGTCCTCCCGTGTGCCCGCGCGTGTGCAGGCCCTGGAAGGGGTGGCCAGGCCGTAGGAGGGAGGAGTGGGGGGCCCCAGGAGTGCCGTCCTCGTTCGTCCCTGCCCTCTGCCCTGGCAGGGCCTGTGCCCAGGGTCAGGGCCATGCTCCAGGGGGGAGGGGAGACTCACTGGCAGGACACAGGGCAGGGCGCGGAGGTGGAGGAGGATGGAAAGCAGCTCAGGCCCTCCTTCCCTCCGTGTCCTGCGGCTCCCGCTACCTGCCAGGACATCTGTCCTCTGCTGGCCTCTCTGCCCCTTCCACCCATCATTCCTGGTTCAGCCCCAAGCCGAACAAGCCTAATCTCTGTGCGGGCCTTCACTTCCCCGCCCGCAGAGTGTAAGGCAGACATAGAGTGCTGGATGTGAGGCTCTAGCGTGTACAAAGGGCTCTGGAGGTGCGAAGTGCCGACATTAGTGCCTGCTTGCTTCTGTGGCTGAGCCTCAGTTTCCCCATTTGCAGGAGGCCTAAGATTGGCTAGAGGGCAGAGAGCAGGTGGGGAGGGGGATAGGGGGCAGAGAGCAGGGTGGGGAGGGGG
>NW_020954568.1:136882-139574 GCF_900497805.2 Vombatus ursinus
GCAGGGTGTCCACGGGGGCCACTCTCCTCTGCCTCATCTGGGCAGCTGCTGGGCCAGGTGACCCAGGACACTGGCTGGCTCTTCTGGCCTAACAGGGAGGCCAGAGCCCCTAGGCCCGGGGGTGGGATGAGATTTCTGTTACCAGTGGCCAGGCCAGGGAATGTGGCTCTATCTTTGTGCACACTGGGAGCTGGGTTGCTTCCCGGGGGAGGTGGGGGGAGCTGCTGCTGCTGCATCTGGCCGAGGTTTTTCTGGCGCTCCCCAGGGGCTACAGATGTCGGATGCAAGCCCGAAAAAGGAATGAATGAGTTCCAGAAGTCTGTGCCCCGCCCCCTCCCTCCTGAGCAGTCCCAGGTGCTTGATGGTGTGCATGGAGAAGCCCCATTCATTCTGAGAGGGGTCCTCAGACTTTCCTCTGCCCGAGGCGGGCATCCTTCCCTTCATCCTTCCCCATGTGTGGGATCTCGGAGCATAAGCTTGGAGAGGGCAGGACCAGGGCCAGGCAGGGGTGCCTGCGTGCGTGCACATGTGTGTGTCCCACAGGACAGGCTGTCGTCCTCCCTGCACCCCCAGAGAGCGTCTGGTCCCAGGATCTCCCCTCGCCTGTAGTAAGAGAAGGAGACTGGCCTGGCAAAGGCGGGCCACCGCCTTCCTCCGGGTGCCCCCCAGCCTCCTGGCTCCCCAGTTCTCGCCCCGGAATCACCCTCCCACGTTCTCTTTCCCTCCCAGACTCACGACCCAGTGGAGCGTGGAGGACGAAGAGGAAGCCGCGAGGCAGCGCCGCAGGAGGGAGCGGGAGAGACAGCTGCGGTCCCAGAGCGAGGATGGGCCCTGCGGGACCAGCTCGTGCCCTGGGATGGAGCCGGGGCAGCCGGAGCAGGAGAAGCTGTAAGAGCCCCCACTGCCCCCGACTTAGCGTGGCAGCAGATGAGGCACACTAGCACTGCGGTGGTGAGCTCGGACAGACATTTGTGGTGGCGCTAAGTGACTGAGCCCCAAGCCCCGAGTTCAAATCCGACCTCAGACACTTCCTAGCTGTGTGACCCTGGACAAGTCACCTAACCCCTTTGGGCCAGTTTCCTTGTCTGTAAAATGAGGGGGCTGGACTTGGGGACCGTGAAGGTCCCTTATTTCACGGAGGAGGAAACTACCCAGCGAGGGCGAGTCACAGTCACTCCCCAGGCCACACACACAGGTCCTGTGACGATGCAAATTGGCACTCGCCCCACCTCCACTCTGCCGCTGCCACTTTCACACACACGTACACACCACACACATGCGCGTGTGTACCACACTTGCATAACACAGACACACACCACGCATGTGCCTGCACACACATGTAAGTGTGGGGATTTGGAAAGATTCTCTTTTATCCGGTGAGAAGAATTTATGTTTGTTTGCCCTTGGAGGCTTGTGAAGTGCTTTGCAAATATGATTTCACATTTCACTTGATCCTCACAACCCCCTCCCCATCATAGGTGGGTGCTATTATTATCCCCATTTTACAGATGAGGACACTGAGGCAGGGAGCTGTGACGTGATTTACCCCAGAGTCACACCTCCCAAGTGTCAGAGGCTGAATCTGAACTTGGCTCTTCCTTCTTTGTGCAGTGGTCTCTCCTATCCCCCCCCCCCCCCCCCCCCCCCCCCGCCCCCAGCTGCCTTTGTCTCCCATGTGGAGGGTGGGGTTGGAGCCGGGGCCCTGAATCATCGAGAATTCCTAGGAGCTTGTTTCCGATACCGGGCCCCTCATCCGGGAGGAGCCCAGCAGGTTACCTGGTGTGTGACCCACAGAGAGTGGGTCCTGCCTGCAGGAGGCTGGGGTTTTAGCCCAAAGGAATGGACAGTGAGGAGAGCATTTTTCCTGGCGTCCCCTTCCTGTGTCCAGACCACAGGGTTGGGGGACCAGTGGGTTTGGCCTCTGAGGCCTGGGCTCGCCTGGCTTGGCCATTTGCCGCCTTTGTGATCTAGGGCACCTCCAGCCTCAGTTTCCTCATTGGTCAGATAGGGTCCTGCCCTCAGGGCTCTTGGCACTTTGCAAGTCAAACGGTGATTTTTGTATCTCCTTGGTGGGCAAAGAGCCGGCTATGCCATCGGGAAAGGCCAGCTCTGTTTGAGCCAGCCACGGCTCCCTCTTCTAGGGGGCTGCCCAGCGACCTGAGGGAACTGTCTAAGCTTAGGCAGGAGCCCAGGTTCTGAAGCCCTGAGGGACAGCTGGGGGATGGGGAAGGGGCCTCTCAATCTGCCCAGCCCCCCCCCCCCATCCCCTGCAGGAGCTGATTTTTGCAGTGCAGGGTCTCAGCATCTCGCAGGTTCACATCCTACCCCCCCCATGTCCTAAGCCCTTGACCCTGCTAAAGCCCAGGTCTTTCTCTCCATACTGGGTGGGTGGGGTCCCTGGAGACAGGCCAGTGGTGCCAGGGAGGTCAGTTGTTTTTAAATAATCTCGCCCTCTTCCATTCCCTCCCTCTGTTTTCCCCCATAACCCAGAGGGTTAGGGGCTGGGCACTGCCAGGGTCTCCCATGAGCCCAGCTCCCCTTGCCTCCCTGGGCCTCCTGGGCTGGGGCCCCACACACTTACCCCTCACCTTCCTTTATCTACCTCAGCCCCCAACCCCAGATGGCAGATGAATTATCTGGTGCAAGACCCCATAGAGGGAGCAGTGCCCTCCAACACACACGCACGGGCGCC
>NW_020954568.1:139674-140299 GCF_900497805.2 Vombatus ursinus
TATACACACATATACACATACCACACACCACACCCCCTACACACACCACATACATACATGCATACACACATACATACATACACACCACACACCATATACACACATACATATATACCATATACACACACACATACCACACATACCACATACATACACACACGCACAGGCGTGCACACACACACACACACACCCTGAAGGAGTTGTCTGGGCTGAAGAGGGGGTCACAGGCCAGCAGGAAGCTGGTGACTGTCCAGAGGAGGGCGACCAGCCTGGGGAAGGGCCTGGAGTCCATGCTGCAGGAGAACAGCTGACAGGGCAGAAGAGAACCTTGGGGATGACCTCACCACATACATACACCACATGTGTCAATTTCCTCATCTGTAAAATAGTGCTCCAGGATAAAATGCAAACTCCCCTGTCTGTCACCCAAAGCCCTTTATGACCTGGTTCCAATCACCATGTATGTGTGTGTGGTGGGGGGGTGTGTATGTGTGTATATGGTGTGTGGTGTGTGTATGTATGTGTGTGGTTGGTGTGGTGTGTGTGGTGTGTAGTGCATGTGGTGTGTAGTGTATGTGTGTATATGGTGTGTGATGTGTGTGGTATGTAGTGTGTGTATGTGTGT
>NW_020954568.1:140399-149739 GCF_900497805.2 Vombatus ursinus
GGTGTGTGTATGTGGTGTGTGTATATGTGTATATGGTGCATGGTGTGTGTGTATGTGTGTGGTGTGGTGTGGTGTGTGTATATGGTGTGTAGTGTGTGTATGTATGTGTGTGGTGTGTGTATGTGCGTATATGGTGTGTGGTGTGTGTATGTATGTGTGTGGTTGGTGTGGTGTATGTGGTGTATGTGGTGTATGTATGTATGATGATGTTTTCCAGAGTGGGGCGGACGGGTCTGTGGGAGGACGTCTCCAGCTGACCGTCCCAGAGGACCTGCACCAAACGCTGCAGCCTTGCGCCCAAAGCCCCCGGGTCTGCTTACCGCGCAGCCATTCCTTCGTCTGCTCCAGCCCCTGCTGGCCCCGTCCCTGCAGCATCTCTAGTGTCCATCCCCTTGTCCCTCGGCCGGCACCCTTGCCTGGACTTCCCAGTGGCTTCCAATCCCACTCGCTCCTCTGGGTCCCTCTCTTTCCGGGGAGGTGCCTTATCAGACGGTGGGGCCCCCCACTGCTTTCCTCGAGGCTCTCTCCTGCTCCTTGGGCTGGCACAGGAGAGAGCTCTGGCCTTGAGTTCAAATCCAGCTGCAAGAAGGGAGTGACCCTTCTCTCTTGGCCTCAATTTCCTCATCTGTAAAATAGTGCTCCAGGATAAAATGCAAACTCCCCTGTCTGTCACCCAAAGCCCTTTATGACCTGGTTCCAATCACCATTCCAGCTTTATTGTACATTCCTACCCATCCCGTGCTCTGTCCAACTAGGCTGGTTTCCTTCCTACTCTTCTCACACACATATGACTTTCCCTCTCCTGCCTCCAGGACTTTTCATCGGCTGTATCCTCAGAACACCTCTGAGAATCCCTGGTTCCCTTTGTGATTTAGATGAAGTGCCTGGGTGGCACCACAGCCAGTTAGGACTAGTGCCATGCCTCACACTCTGCCTGTCCTGGGCACTCCTCTATCCTGTGCCCTCCACTCCTTTCTACCCCCCACCCCAACCCTGGGGTCCTCAAGTGAAGGTTGGGAGGCCTGGGGAGATTCTCAGTCAGTTCCATGGTGGGTGGACTGGGCCCCTGGCGCCCAGGCTGGGGGGAGATGGGGTGATATCAGAAGGATGGCCCGTCTGTCTCTCCTGCAGTGCCCCCTTGCAATCTCTCCCTTCTCTCTTCATCTTCAGCCTTGCCCTGAAGCCCATGGAACTGGAAGAGGATGAGGGCTTCAGCGACTGGTCCCAGAAGATGGAGCAGCGGAAGCAGAGATGGGGTCCAGATGGGAGCCTGGACGGCGGAGAGACCTCTCAAGAAGAAAGCCCAGAATATGAGGACCGAGCTGAGGGGTGAGCGTTCTGCAGGCACCTTCTCCAGGCGTGAGCCACAGGTCCAGAAGGATGTCCAGCCGGGCAGGGGAGGGTGTCGCCCCAAAGCAAGCACAGACAGCTGGACCCTGGTCATCTTCCCGGGGCTTTGCCAGCTCCTTGTGCCGCCATGATGGTGTTTGAGTCCAATGGGGGGAGGAGGGAGGAAGAAGGAGAAAGGGAGGCTGAGGGCCTGCCCCAGGGAGGTGGACTCAGGCACACACACACAGCTCGGAACAGGACACACAGACTCAAGGGTTGCTTGTGAGCTGTACGTAGTTGGGGCTCCCAGAGGTGGCCAGGAACCAGGGATCAGTGAGCACTGGGGGCATGTGGGGGAAGGAAGCAGGGAGTGGAAAGGGGGAGCAAAGAAGGAGAGAGGGAGAGACAGAGAGAAGGACAGAGGAGGCAGAGAATAATAGGGAGAGAAGGAAAGCATGCAGCAGACGGGAGAGGAGAAGGGCGAAAGGGAGAAAAAGATGAATGGGGGGAACGGGAGAGGAGGCAAGGAGTGTAGAGAAGGGGGGCAGGGAAAGAAAAGAAGGTGAGGAAATGGGAGCTGCGGAGTCTGGGGGCCTTCAGGGCCATGGCCCTGATTTGATATGCCCCATGCCCAGTGGACTCAAACCGCCTCAGGTCTGTTCCCAGCTTCCTGGCTCCCTGCTGCCTCCCTGGGCAGTGTGGAAGCCTTTCCAGTTGCCCTAGTGGCCTGGGCCACAGCACTGAAAGGGCCAGGGATGGAATGGGGCTGGACCTCCTCGTCCCCCTCCTCTCCCTCCTTCTTTCCTCCCTTCTTTCTTTCCTCCCTCCCTCCCTCCTTCTTTCCTCCCTCCTTCTTTCCTCCCTCCCTTCTTTCCTCCTCCCTTCCCTCCCAGGGCTCTGGGCTCAGAGACTTAGTCCCTCCCTCCCCAGCTAAGGCTCTGCTTAGACTCAGGCCATGTCCAGGGAAACTGAGGAAACACACAGTGCTGGGGGGAGGGAGCTCCCTTGGGCCCCAGCCCTGTCCACAGCTGTGAGGGTGGGTGAATTTTGGGCAGACGTCACATGTGGGCCTCAGTTTCTTAGAACTGGAAGAATCAGTGCAGGAAGATTGTAGAGTCCAACCCGTCCCTGTGCAGGGGAGGAAGGGAAGACCCACCCCGGGAAGGCCTTTGGCCAAGGTCCTGGAGGTGGGAAGTGTCAGAGCTGGGATGGGAACCCAGGCACCTCAAACAGTGGCACAAATTGAATGCTCCATCAGCCGGCTGTGTCGGTCAGGCTGCCTCTCGGCTGTTTAAAGTCTACGGTTATCTCTGTTTTCCTGGGGTTTTACTCCTTTTGTGAACCGTTTCCCAGGCCTTTTAGTCTGGCCTGCTTGGCCACACCTCTGCTCTGGAGTCCCTCAGACTGGCCCTCTCTGCCTCAGGCCGCCCCTTGTCTCAATGGCTGCCTCTGTCCTGTCCAGGCGTGGGTGGGATCAGGCTCTTGGCATGGTGCGTGTGAACCCTGAGCTGGTCACAGATGGGGGGACTCCAGGCAGTACCCCTAGTGGTCATCTGGCCCCATGATGGGAAGATCACTACCTGAGGCTGGGGAACAGCCCATGCCCCTTGATGGCAACTCCTGCGACTTTAAGCCTGACCCTCTCTTTTTTGCTGACTAGACCCCAAGCCCTGCTCCTCAGGGCTTAATGCTGCTCTGGGGGAAGGTACTTGAGGCTGATCTCTTGACAGGGGTCAGGGCTGGGGCCAGCATTGAGCCTGGAGCTGGGGCCTCAGGGGCTAAACCCCAGCGACCCCCACTCACCCTCTTCCTCCTCCCCAAGCCTGTGCTCCCTCAGACTGCCAAGTCTCACCCTCCCCCTTTTAGGCTCCTGACCACCCATCGGCTCTGCCCCCTCTTACCTCCTTCGCCATGGACGCTGCCCTTATCCTTCGTGGCCTCTCTGTTGTTGAATCAGGTTTCAGGCATGTCCATGACCCTGTTTGGGCTTTTCTTGTCAGAGATCCTGGAGTGGCTGGCCATTTCCAGCTCGCTTGACAGATGAGAAAACTGAGACAAACAGGGCAAAGTGACTTGCCCAGGGTCACACAGCTAGGAAGTGTCTGAATTCAGGGAGAGGAGTCTTCCGGACCGCACGAGTGGCACTCTATCCATCGTGCCACCTGGCTGCCCTGGCCTCAGTTTATCTATTTGTAAAATGAGGGAGGGAGCAGATGTGTGGTAGCCCGGCAGCTCTGGATTCTGTGATCTCCGTCCCAATTCTTTAGGCCTTTAAAGTTGGCAAAGCATTCTCCCTCTAAGGACCTGGGAGTGCTAGTGTGATTGTCCCTACACGCAAGTGACCTGTCCGGGGTCACACAGCCTCTTAAGTGGGGCAGCTGAGCCTGATTATTGCCCAGGCTGGCGGGGCCTGCTGGCGGCAGGGAGGGAGCGGTCTGTCATCTGCTGACCCTCCCCCTTCTCTGGGCAGGTCCTCACATCCCTCCTATGAGGAGGAGGAGGAAGGGGACGATCCTCCCCTGGGCCAAACCCAAGCCAGCCTGAGCCAGCTCTGCGTGGATCCAGTGCCCAGGCCTGGGGAGGCCGCGAGAGACATCCTGGAGGAAGAGATCGGCCTTCTGGAGACGGGAAGCTGCCTGCGGGTGCAGGCAGAGTCCGAGGTACAGCGGGGAGCTGAATGGGAGGGCACGGGAGAGAAGAGCCTGTGTCCTGGCTGGACCCCTGAACGGCCACTTCCCCCTACCCCATGCCTTTTTCTCCCTGTCCTTCTTGTCCTGACTTGGGCTCTCCTGCCCCTCCCCTCCCCGGTCCCTGTGGTTGCTACTGTTTCTAGCGCTGGAGCTCTGGGTTTCCAGGCTGTACCTAGGGTGGGGTGACTGGCGCTCTGCTGCAGGTGCCCACATTCAGAGGGTCTGGTAGCACTCCACATGTTCTAGAGAATAGAAAAGAGGGAGCTGAACCAGAGTCACTGGGATGTCCCCAACACCCAGCTCCACCCCATTCACGTTACAGGTGGTGGAGTAGCCTCAATGTGTCCGGGGGAGTTTCTGCCCAAGCCCGGGGCAGGGCTCTGCTATTCCCTTCAGCTGAATTTGTCTTTCTAGGCCGATATCCAAGCCCTTCCCATATGGGCATGCATCTTGATAAGTCTGCCGTGGAGGCAGAAGATGCTAGTTCTGGCCTTCTTGGTCTCCCTTCTGACCTGACCAGAGACTTTCAAGTCCCCCCGGGAAGGCTCAGTGCTTTGGCCTGATTCTGGTGGCAGTCTGGGGCTGTGGAAAGAGCTGGGGCCTGGACATTCTTGTTCCAGATCTCTCATTGATTGGCTATGCCCCTTTCGCCACTTTGTGCCTCAGTTTCCCTGCCTGTTAAATGAGAGGATAGTGTGACAGCCCTGAGACGCTGCAGTTTCTGACTTCCTTCAGATGGAATTGGTCCCAGAATTGTATAATTGGAGAGCTGGAGCAGGGCCCCACCCTGGCCTGAGGTGCTGCTTCTCTGGGGCAGGGGCTAGCCTGCCCTGTAGAGCTCCCCACACACTAGGGCTGATAAAACTGGGGGGAGGGGGGAGGACGACGTCTCATCCCTTCCACAGGGGCTGAGGGTCGACATCTGGCTTGGGTCACAAGATGGTCCAGCTGGGGGCACCCTCTTACGCCCTGGCGAGGGGCTGGTTTTCTGAAGGCTTCCCCCCACACCTGGCCTCTCTGCCTCCAGGACAGAAAGGCATCACTGAAGGCCACTCCTGTGGAGGAGGAGGAGAGGCAGCCTGAGGCCCCCAGCCCCTCCAGCCCAGAGGCCAGGGAGGAGCAGGACCCAGCACCCCTCAGTCCCACCACCAAGGTAGGCACTTTCTTCTCCGCAGGGACCCAGACGACAGGTTTTCCATACTGGCCCAGTCTTGTTTGTCTGAAAAGAGAAGTTTACGCTGTCCATTTCTGAGCCTCAGTTTCCTCATCTGGATAAAATGTTGGACCTGAGTTCAGATCTGGCTTTAGATACTTACTAGATGTATGACCCTGGGCAAGTCCCTTTATCTGTGTCTGCCTCAGTTTCCTCATCTTTACCATAAAAGGAAGAGAATAATAACATATGTATATATAATATGCAATAATAATAATGCTACATACCATTAGTCTATGTGGGGCTAGGAAGTGCCCCTCCTGCTGCCCTCATAGGGCTATTGGGTGGGATTGGTTTGGGTGGCTGCCTGGATTTGGGATGGGAGTTACTGCCATTTCTGGAGCAGCCTGTGAGGTTTCCTAGTAGCGATAAGTCAGGTAAACAAGCATTTATTAAGCGCTTGCTGTATGCCAGGCACTCCGGGATCTTGGGCAGGTTTCTGAGCATGTCTGGGCCTCATGTCCGCAGGTGGGCTCTGACCAGCTGTGATCTGCACTTCAGTGAGCTCAGCCAGCAGCCCTGACCCCCTGGGCCAGTCACAATCAGTGCCTGTTAATCGATGTGTGTATGCTCCTGTTTGACCTTGGTCGTTTCTGGACGTCTTCCCCTCCCTCATTTGATAACGCTGAGCTCTCCACTCACAAAGAGTGATTCGGGAAGTCCCTCCAGGCTTTTTTTTCTTACTCTAGCCGAACTTTTTTTCTTTTTCTTTCTCTTCTCTTTTTTTTGGCGAAGCAGTTGGGGTTAAATGACTTGCCCAGGATCACACTGCTCAAGAGTCTGAGCTGGATTTGAACTCAGGTCCTCCAGGGCCAGTTCTCCAATCACAGTGCCACTTAGCTGGCCCTTTTTTTTTTTTTTTGGTCACCTCACAGCCTTGTCTGGCTTTAAATTGTCAGTCTGTCTGCCGCTTGGCAAGGTGACTTTCTCGTTTTTTTAAACACAATGTATCCTTTTACATTGAGAGGATTTGTCAGTTTGGGAGGTGTGGCCATATGTGGTGTGCCAGGCTGGCCTCAGCCGACTTTCCACCAGAACGCCTTCTACTTTTCCCAGCTGGTCGTCTCAGATAAGGATTTCCTCCTTATTTCCTTCCTAATTTCTCCCTGTTGATTGGAGCCCTGCCTGTGTTACACTCAGAGCTGCTGTCCCTGTTGGCTTCCCGGTCTTTCACACCTGTCCTTTAAGAGGAATGACCCAGAGGATTTGCATATCCCCGTTTTACAGATGAGGAAACTGAGGGAGACAGGTGAAGTGACCTGTGCAGGTCACTCTGCCAGTTGGTGACCGAGGCTGGGCTCAGGGTGTGGCTTCCCAGTCCTGGACTCTCTCCACCAGCCGCCTCTGGGGGATGAAGTGGTGAGGGAGAGGGGCCGAGCTTTGGAGGGTCAGGTAGCGGACTCTGTCTTGGACATGTCGAGTTTGAGCTTTGCCCAGGACATCGGACTAGAGATGTCTGATGGGCAGGCAGTGATGGGGGCTGGCACCTGGGGAGAGGAAGGCTGGACCTCAGCAGGGAGTCTTTTCTAGAGCTGGTCACTGGGGAAGATGCTTCTGTGTGCTGGGGCCCAGCCGAGGCTGGAGGTGGGAGTGGGGAGCACAGCCCGCGAGGGCTTAATAGCCTCTGGCCTGTCACTCAGCCCTGATGTTAGCTGCCTAGGAAACCTTCGATCACTTCTCTGCATCAGGCCTCAGTTTCCCCAGCAGGAAAATGAGGGCACTATCCTAGGTGACCTTGTCTTCTGGCCTGGAAGAGCCTTGCAGGCATCAGTGTGGGCACAGGGCCCGGGGGAGGGTGGGGGAAGGATCTGCCTCCCTCAACTCCCACGGCCTTGACACTGACCTCTGCCCCTCCTCCTTTCTAACTTCTCCCCTTCCAGCTCATCGACAGGACTGAGTCCCTGAACCGGTCCATAAAGAAAAGGTAACCCTGCCCTGGGGAGTCAGGTGACTTTGGGGAAGCTCAGATCACCTTGGGGCTGTCGGGGCCTGAGAAGGGGGCCCGAGTCCTGGCTGGCCTCTGCTCTGAGTTTGTCGCCCTTCTCCCCTAGTAACAGCGTGAAGAAGTCACAGCCTGCCCTGCCCGTGTCCAAGATTGATGACCGGCTGGAACAGTACACTCAGGCCATTGAAGTAAGGGCATTCTCTGGCCCCTGGGCTGCCCTGTGGGCCAACGTGAGCCCTGCCCGCGTCCCCTCGCTGCCCATCTGGAGGCCATGGTGAAATCAGGGGATCCAAGATGGTGGGGAGGGCTTGGGTTGCCCCGAAGGGCAGAGGCAGTCACCAGGACGGGCAGGGACCTTGGGTTCACGCCGTCCGGGCATTGGTCAAAGAGAACTAGGGGTCATTGAAAAAGGGCAGCCTCGTCTTGCTCGGCAGAGAACGAAGGGCCCCGGGGGCCAGGGGGCAAAGAAGCCAGTTGCAGCTGGAGATCAGGGCGGCCTGCCTGTCAGTGAGAGCTGTCCAGAGGGAGCGTGCTCCCCTCGTTGGGGATCTTCAAGCCGAGGGCCGGGGCGACCCCCTCTGGGGCATGCTAGAAATGGCATCGGGCTCCTTGGGTTAGCCTTGCGCTGCTCAGAGATGCTGCCACTCTGAATGGCTCTCAGCGTGCGAGCAGGCCCCCGCTGGGATGCCCTGTCTGAGCTTCGGGTAGAACAATGCTTAACAGAATCCTTCGGTTGAGACCCTCGTGGGGACGGCGGCTGCTCCCTCCACCCCCCCCACCTCCTGAGCCCCCACGAGGGGGAAGCCTGTGGGGGAGGGGGATGGTGTGGAGGGGAAGACTTCCTTCCTGACGAGGTCACATGAGCGTAGACCTCGAGCCAGAAGGGAGGGGGTCATAGGGAGAGCGGGGCAGGCCCTCCAAGGCCCCCCAGGCCAGCCTCCTGTTCCCAGAGGTTCACACGGGTGGGGGTGTTGAGCCCAGGTGTAGGCCCCCTGCCTCCCTAGACTGCCCTTCTGATGCTGGTGACCTCACCTCAGCTTCCCTGCTTGAACCTCGCTCTGGTGCATTTTAGATGCCCTTCTGTCCACGTCCTTCCCCTCGTCCTCCCTTGCCCAGCTCAGCATCGACTCTGCTAACTAAGACTGTGTGTGCGTGTGTGTGCGTGTGCCTGTGTGTGTGTGCGCATGTGCGTGTGCGTGTGTGTGTGTGTGTGTGTGCATGCGCGTGCGTGCTGGCTGCCTCCATCTGCATCTGCCCTACAGACTGCTGGCAAGACCCCGAAGTTGAGCCGGCAGCCGTCCGTGGAGATGCCCGCCATGACCGTAGCCAGCTCCAAAAACCTGTGGGAGACTGGAGAGCTTTTGGCTCAGTCTTCGGCCAAGACCCCTCCATGCAAGGTAAGCGCCTTCTCCCCTCCTCCCCCATCTGGGCGCAGGGAGGTTCCTTCAGCGGCCGGAGGGGAAGGCCTGCGGGTGCTGGCTCCTGCCCTCTCAGACCTCCCACCCCAGGAGATGTCCCCTCCATGGGACGAGCGCTTTAGAGGAGGCGCCCTCAGGAGGGCGGCATCAGGGAGGACTTCCTGGAGGTGGGGGTTGCATTGAGGTCAGCTTTAAAAGCTGGATAAGAATTCAGTGGGTACGGCCTGAGCCGGGGCACAGGAGCGGCAGAGGACAATTCTGAGTTCTGGGACGTCATTCAAGCACCCTCCCACAGGCAGAGAGCGGTTTACCAGGGCCAGGGCGAAGTATGCTTGGGAGTAGGACAAAAGCTTGGGTGACACCTGCTTGCGGGGAGCCTTGAATGTCAGGCACAGGCGTCTGATAGACAGTAAGGATCTACAGAGGGTTCCGGAGCAGAATGATGCTGAAACTTGTGCAAAGGCTGGGGGTGGGGAGAGGTGGGAGGGGGCTCCGCTCAGCTCTCTCCTCCTTCCAGGACATCGTGGCTGGAGACATGAGCAAGAGGAGTTTCTGGGAGCACAAGGGGGGCAGCAAGACTTCCTCTACCGTCAAGGTACTGCATTTGGGGGGGCGGGGTTAGCAGGCTTCAGCCTACCCTGCCCAGAGGCCGAGGCTCCCTGAGGACAGGCCGTATTATACATGTCCCTGTGTGGGTGCATGTCTGGGGTGTGGGTGTATGTCTGTGGTGTGTGTGTGTGTGTGT
>NW_020954568.1:150139-151161 GCF_900497805.2 Vombatus ursinus
GGGGGCACGGCCTGGGACTGACCAGAGCAGGGGGCAGGGATTGGCTGAAGGACCAGGTCTGAGGCCTCGGGGAGGCACGGAGAAACCTGTGCTCAGAAGCAGGCTGTCGAGGGGCTGCCCCCAGGAAGCTTCCCTTCTCTCCTGCAGTCGGGTGGGAAAGGCGCACAGTCAGAGTGTTAGGGCTTTGGGTCCCAGGCCCGAGCCTTCCCGTCTCACCCTTGAGCTGAGCAGTGCCAGGGTCAGACCAGGGCT
This sequence comes from Vombatus ursinus, assembly GCF_900497805.2. Lineage (NCBI taxonomy): Eukaryota > Metazoa > Chordata > Mammalia > Diprotodontia > Vombatidae > Vombatus > Vombatus ursinus. Next base: position 150,392 of record NW_020954568.1, read on the forward strand.
TTAGGAAGACGCGGGATGGATCAGAGGAGGGAGGTAGGGAGGCCGTGAATGGTGTCTCCGCTGAAGGGGATGAGAAGCCTGAGCGAAGGAGGATGGGGGTAAATGGAGGAGAGAGAGGCCATAGAGGGAGAGTGAGCCAGACTTGGGCCCTGGGCTAGTGGGCGGGGAGGGGTTGAGAAGTGGAAGCTGATCCTGGGATTGAGAGCCTGGGAAGAAAGGGGGGCCACAGGCACAAAATGGGGCCGAAATCATCCCCCAGGGTGGCCGAGTGGTGCGTGGGGGAGGGCCAAGCAGAGAGCTCGGAGGTGAGAGACAAGGGAGGCTTCTCACTGCGTCACCTTGGCTAAGTCACTGCCCTTGTTTTTCCATCTGTAAAATGCTGGGGCCGGACAAAGCCATCTTTGGTTCTGCCCGTGGACTTGGACCTCTGGGCTCCAGGTTCTTGTGGCTTGAACTGAGTTGGAAAAGGAGGGAAGGGAAAGAAATAAGAACTGGGGACAGGAGAAGAGAGGGGTGCATCTGGGACTGGCCCCTGACTGCTGCCCTGTCTTCACAGAGCACCCCCTCCGGAAAGCGGTATAAGTTTGTGGCCACCGGGCATGGCAAGTATGAGAAGGTGCTGATAGATGACACTCCGTAACCCAGCCCGCAGCCCGCTGTTCCTCTGGTGAGTGCCCGGGGCAGGGCTGGAGGCCGTGGCATGAGGAAGCCGTGGCACAGGGAGCGAGCAACCCTGGCACGGGGAGGCCGTGGTGTGGAGAGAGGGAGGC
>NW_020954568.1:151171-163228 GCF_900497805.2 Vombatus ursinus
GCGAGCAACCCTGGCACGGGGAGGCCGTGGTGTGGAGAGAGGGAGGCCGTGGCATGAGGAGGCCGTGGCACAGGGAGCGAGCAGCCCTGGCATGGGGAGGCCAGGGCACAGGGAGAGGCCAGTCGGCAGGGGCTACTCACTGACCCCTCACTCAGAAGCCGGTAGGGCTCTGGCAGGGTCCAGTTCCCAGTGATTGACCATCCAGATGTCAGCATTCCTGGCTCCCTTGGCGGGCAGCAGAAGATGGCCCAGTGGTCAGGGACCCCCCAGGTGGGCAGGACCAGTGGAAGGTCAGCGGACCCTGCTGACTGTATAGGCCTCCATAGGGAGGTGGGAAGAGCCCAGTGACTCTCAGAATTGCCTCAGAGAGGGGTGAAGCGCCCTGCAGCGCCCCAGGGGAAGGAGGCACTGTTTGAATTGGACCCTCAAGGATGGGCCGGCAGGAGCTCGGCCATCCAGGAGCAGGGAGCTTGGCCACGTCAGGCACAGAAGCATGGAGGGAAAAGGGCTCTTGGGGCAGGCGGACCCTCCCTGGGGCAGGAGAGAAGGTAGAGAGGGCCACGAATGCCAAGCCAAGGAGGAGGAACGTGGCTCAGTGAGTGTGTGGGCAGAGGGTGTGAGGGGCGGTGGAGAGAGGCAGACCGTTGGCGATCTTGGCAGTGGGGGTGCCAGGACAGGGTGGGGTAGGGGCAGGGCTAGAGGAGGGAAGAGGGCAGCGTGGCACCAAGTTTCTCGAATGTGCGGGTGGGATGCATCGCACTCCCCTGCAATGGCATCGCCCCCCCCACTTGGGAGGCGCCTCCCCCCAGTGGTGTCTTGCCCTCCTTTCGAATTTTGACCCGGATTCTAGGGGCTCCCCTCATTATCCAGTTCAGATCTCTGGCCCCAGACCTCAAGCAGTGGTGGGAAGCTTTACCCCCCATCAAATGTGTCCAGAATCCCAGCACCAGCTGGTGGGGATGACCTGGGGGCATGGCGTTCTGGGAGGGGGTGCTGTAAGTGCCCCCCTGATTCATGTGTGTACACACACATGCACGTGCACACAACGCACACACGTGCACACGCACACATGCATGCACACATGCACACAGCATACGCACACACACCACACACACGCACAGTCCAGTGTGAGAAGAAGCTAACTGCTTAGCCATAAACATTTATTCCCGGTTCTCGCCCTGGCCTCCCCTCACCCCAGGCAGGGCCTGTTTGCTTGCCCACACCCCCTCTCCCACCCCCAGCCCCACCCCAGCCCTGGCTCATCCTCCCTAAGCCTCCATCCTCATGGGGCAGGGGCTTTCCCAGTCTCCCAGCCTCCCCGGCCGAGCCCCCAAATCCTCTCTTGCCCCATTTGGGCTCCTGGTCTGATGCCGGAGCCGGGCGTCTGGGCTTTCCCCTGCTGTGTGACCCTCTCTGTGTCCCTGTCTCTTCCTGCCATCCCTAGCCTCAGCTTAGTTCTGGGATCCCTCCTGGGCCTCCCATCACGTGCCTGAGGACCCCGCCCCGCCCCCCCACCCCTGCCCAAGAGGCAGTTGGGGGCAGCGGGTGGGTGCTGGACCGGGAGTCAGGGAGAGCTGAATTCAAATCCAGCCCCAGACATTCACTCTCTCCTTAACCCGGGACAGATGACTTAACTGTGTTCTGCCCGTGTCCTTGGCTCCACAGTGTAGTTGTGAGGATTAAACATATTGGCAAAGCACTTGGCGTGGTGCCCATCACAGAATGCGCAGGATATGAATCCTGGTTCCCCCCTTCCCAGGGTGGGGAGCAGGAAGGCCTGGGGCTTGCCTGAGTCCCCTCTGCCCACGTTCTAGGCTCCTGGGGTGTGGGAGCATGGCCTAGCTCCTGTCCTCATCTTTCATATGGACCCTTGGCTCATTTCCAAGGGTGGGCAGCTCTTTGGGGTCCTTCCCCCCACCTCATGGGTCATGGGTCCCATGGCTTCTCCTGGACTCCTGGGGGCCCTCAGGGCCACTCTGCTGGGTCCACTTGGGTCCTTGGAGGGCAGGCCTTCTCTTCGCTCCCCTGGCATCCCTGGCACCTCAGAAGGGCTTGGCTTGCCCTGTGGGTTCACTGGGGAGATGGCGGGGGGGGACCTGAGCCCTGGCTTCTGGGGAATAGCCTGGCTGCCTCATTTCCTGGCCCCTACCAGAGGGCCCCTCCTCCTCCATCTCCCTTCTGTCACCTTGAGGGCCCTGGGGGAGGGGAGCTTTGCAGAGACTTGGAAATAGGGCCAGCCAAGCCTGGGTGTCCAGTGTCCACTCTGGCCTGGCTCCCAGCCCTTCCAGCACTCCCTCCCCCCGTCCCCAGCCATCTTCTCTCCTCTTCTACTGGCAGGCCCTTCCTGGAGTGGCTGAGGGGCTGAGGGGGTGGATGGGGGGCCATGGGGCCGCTGAAGGGCCCCTTCCTCCTGCTGGCCTGGCCAGTTTCTGGTTCTGTGACTGCCGTGCTGGGAGCCCCTGAATTGCTGGGACCTGCGTCACTGGCACAGCCCGGGGCCTCCCCGGAGTCATCGGCTTGTCCGTTCCACCCAACCCCCTCTATCCTCCTGAACTGGAAGGACTCAGGTGTCCTGGAGCCCACAGTGGACCCCTGCAGTCGCTCAGCACTCCTCCATTGCTTGCTGGGAGTCAGAGCGACCTTAGCGCGCCCCCTGTACAAGGCCCTGTCCCTCTCTGAGCCTCAGTTTCCCTGTCTGTAGATTAGGGTTCACCTTTGTTATTCCGCCTCCTGCCAGGACTGTGGGGAGGCATAAGCTGCTGCCCCCATCTCTGCCCAGCAAAGCACCTAGACACCACCCTCCTCTCCGCCAGGTTTCCCTGGGGGTCCAGCCCCATGCTCAGCAGAAGCTGATGGCACTGTCAGCAGGGAAGGGGGCTCCGGGAGGCTCAGGCTGGCCCTCTGCCTGCAGAGTGAGGGACCTGTGGCCTCTTGGGACCCATCAGGAGTTGGGATTCAGCCTCATGCCTCCTGAGTCCATGGCCTGCCCTAGACCCACCCACATTAGCACCGGAAAGGACACTGCGGTCTTCCGCTCAGCCCCCTGCCTCGGTACTGCTCTGGCCCTCAGGGGCTCCTGGGGACCGCTCTTTCAGGGTCTGCAGATGCCCCCCGCAGCCCCACCAACACCCTCCTTCCCAGCCTGGCCAGTCTCCTCTCTGCTCCCTGCCTTCCACCTACCTCTGTGCCTCTTCTCATTCCCTTCTCACCTTCTCTCACCTCCAGTTTTTCCTGATGCCTCCAGCCCACACTAGCTCATCTTTCCTCTGACCTTCCACCCTTCACCAGGTGCCCTCCAGCCCTGCTTCAGACCCAGCCCTGGCTTGTCCTGTTTTACTGGCAGGCCTGTCCTCTGGGCTCTGTCCACAGCCTTGCCCTGAAGCGATGCTCTCCTGACTGTGCCCGGTCACTCACCACTCCTGTCTGGGCCCCTCTTGACCTCCGATTAACCAACTCCTTCCTTGTCCAGCAGGAAGTCCCAGGGCTCCCCTTTCTCAAGACTCAGGCTCTCTGAGGCAGGTGCCGCCGCCTGGGCTGCCCTCGGCAGTTTCCGTGAGGGGGTCGCCCCAGCGGCTGGCACCGGGCCTCCCTCCCCTGGCCTCACCTCCAGGCTGCCAGCCCCCTGGCTCATCCTCACTTTGCCTCTAGTTTCCTTCCCCCAAAGACTGTAGCACAGGCTGAGAATCCAGGCTGAGGAGCAGCCTGAGGTCCCTGGGGGCGCGGGTGACACTGAGGAGGCTGAGGACCTCCCAGCTGGCCAAGCCTGGGGAGCTGCTTGAGCTGCCCCCAGCGCTAGGGGGAGCATCGGACAGCCATCTCCCTCAGTGTCTCGAATGCTCTGGGAACCTGGCCTGGCAGCGTCAGGCCTCAGCTGCTCTGGTAGACTCCATCCTCACTGCGGCAGGGGGACGTGGGGGGAGGCTGGACCGGCAGGGAGCCGGGGATGGGCCTGGGCCCCTAGGGGCTGGCAGAGATGGTCTCCTGGGGGTCGGGAGGCCCAGGGTTTCTGGGGGGAGGCTGGACCTTGACGTGACTTCTAGGGTAGTGGCCAGGAGAGAGGGCCCAGGCTTGACTCCTGGATGGGGGATGGCCGAGGGCTCGGGAGTGCCCCCTGGGTCCCCGCTGCTTCCAGCCTTCGGCCCCTTGACTGGGAAGGGAGCCCTGAGACTGTCCAGTCCAGTTCCCTCATGTTATCTTGTACGGGGTGGAGTGAGGATGCCCACAGAGCAGGAGGAGCTCACCGTAGGTTCCTGAGCTAGTGGATAGAGGGAGGGGTTTCTGGGAGCCTCGCAAGGTGCCGTCCCTCGGAGATGCGTCGTGTCTGACTGGCCCTGATTCCTGGCCCCACGGAGGGAGGTTTCTGTGCATACGAGCGGAGGCGCGTGGGGGTGGACCCAGGCCTGGCCGAGGGGAGGCCCCCACCCCACCCCACCCAGCCCAGGTGGGCCCAGGGGCTGGGGGCGTAACCGAGGAGGCCGGACTCATTTGAGCTGCCAGCAGGCTGCGGTCCGATTAAAGTTCTTAGGTGCCAGGCTGGGCCTCATGCTCACCCCCGGGACAGTGTTGACCTTGGCAGGGGGCTGGGTGGCCATCTCCCGGAGTTTCCTGGCGTCAAAGCGGGGGCGGTACAAGAAGGGTAAGAAGCTGCCACGCCCCAGGGGCCCTCCTGGTGGCACCCTGGCTCCTTCCTCGGTGTTCTCCCGCCGATTGCCACCCTTGGCCACAGACATGCGATAGAGGACTGCATCCCACATCCTGGTGGCGCGAGACACTGGGGGCCGCGGGGCTGCGGGGCTAGCAGCAGGCCCCCGGGGCCTCTGGTCGGCCTGTTCTGGCTGCACCTCGGCACCCTCGGGCTCCGGGAAGGGTGGCGCATCAGGGGCCACGATCAGTTGCTTCTTCAGTCTCATCCAGCCGCTGAAGCGGGTTCTCGGAATGGGGGTTGGGGCTGCTTTGGGCACTCCTCCGCCTGGGGCAGGGCTCAGCGCCAATGAGACCAGAACGTCCCTTGGGGGCTCTGGGGAGGAGACCCTGGGGGGGCTGAAGGGTCCTGGAAGTTGCTGGTTGGGGTCAGAAGCAGCAGCAATCTTGGGGAATGCAGTGGTGGGCTTGGGGGGCACAGGGGGTGGCTCGGCTTTTGCTGAGGGGGTTCGGGGGAGGGGACTGTGCTGGGATGGCCCTGGAGACCTGTAAGTCGGGGCGATGGGGACCACAGTCTTAGTGGCGACCTGCTTGGGAGCTGCAGCCTCCACGCCGGGGGAGAGCCTGGTGGCTGAAGGTGGTTCTGGGCAGGGGCTTGCTGCCTGGGCATTGGGGGTCAGAGGTTGAATGTGAGCCACTGGGATCTGGGGTGTGAGTGAGGGCTGATGAGCGGTCTCCCCCTGCTCCGGGTCCCCAGGCCATTCTCGGGGTTCTGTCCCGGTCGGGTCCTGCTTCCCGTTCGCCCCGTTGCCCGGGGCGAGGTTGGCTGCAGGGGCCCAAGATCGAGGCGACAGCACCTGCTGCACGTGAATGTGTGCCCGGCTGATGTGGGTCACTTCCCTTGGGGCCGAGAGGGGAACAGAGCCGCCCGGGGGCTCAGGGGCGTCTGGGCCTGGGGCTCCCAAGTGGGAAGCGGTGATCCTCAAGTGCTCCGCCAGGCTCCTCTGCTCGGTCACATTGAAGATGGAGAAGGACTTCTTCTGCACGGGGGAGGGCACGTGCCGGATAACGGGCTTGTAGGGTGAGCGGGCCGCTGGCACCAGGATCCGAGGGGGGCTGGGGAGAGCCGGGGGGCTTGGCGGGATCGGCAGGGCCAGTGGGGGTGGGGCCGCGGCCCCGGGGGTCTCCGGACAAGGCTGGGGCACAGCCTCCTGGTCACGGCTGGCCTCGCTCACCGGGGACAGAGAGGCCCGGAAGGAGCCGGCCTGGAGAGAGGTCACGCTGGCCTTCTTCTTAGCTGCCTTCCGGAGGAGTTTCTGAAGCCGTAGGTTGTCCTTGGCCGGCTTGGGCAGGAGGGGTGGGGGCAGAGCCGGAGGACAGGGGCTTCCTGGTTCGTGGGGCATCGGGCCGGTGATGAGCATTTCTGTCCCCTGCGAGGAAGTAGTTCGGTGAGGTCCCTGGGAAGTGCCAGGCCTCTGAGCCCACAGCCCCGAGGGACGGGAGAGGGTGGATGGTGGGGGCTGCTGGGGATGCCAGGGGACCTGATGGTGTTTGCGTGTACTAATAGCCGCAGCGAGCTGACTGTGAAGGAAGGGAAGTCGGGATGGTGACGTCCGACCACTGAGCCGTGAAGGGATTGGGCACTGAGAGGAGGCCGAGGGTTAGGAGCCCGGGGGGAGGTGGTAGCATGGGAGGGTACGGTCACAGAGGAGTACAGGATTCTGGACAGTTACGGGTGAGGGCTGAGCGTGGAGGAGGTGGGTGGCCAGCCAGTGATGGAGGGGACATCAGTGTGTACGTCGAAGTCCCCCAGGACAAGGGCCTGGATGGGTAGAGAGAAAGGCTGGGTCTGGTGATGGCCAATGGCCCCCAGGACCTGGGGAGGGGGCCACGAGGAGCAAGGTGTCCTGGCCCGGGGCTTGGAGTGTCTACTGAGGCAGAAGAGGGAAGGCCGGGGTGCTGGCGACCCCAGTGGATGCTTGGGAAACCTCAGCCCCACCAGCTTCTGGGGCTCCCCTTGGGAAGGTCAGCCTCCCATGGTTCCTCTACCTAATCTAAGTTCTCCCTCCCCTTCTGGGCATTTCTAGCTGACTCAAGGGGAGCAGCTCAGGTCGACCATTTCTGTAGCTCTGCCAGCACCAGGCGCTGAGGGATCAAGGCCCTCTCCTGGCCTCTGGTGGTTTTCCTGGGCGGGGAGGGGCAGTTACAGCCGGACCTGGGCCAGAGGAAGCCTCGGCCCAGGTGGGTGCTCCCAGCCCAAGGCACCTGGCCCTCGGCTGGAGACGAGGACACGTGAGCCAGCCTCCGAGGACCCCAGCCCATGGTTCCTGCTGCAGAAGGGCCATCAGGCCATGCTCAGGCTGAGGGCCAGGGTGCCATCACTTGACACGTCCAGGCAGTTTGCTTTGGGTGGGGTCTGACCCGATTAAGCCCCCAGGTGCCCAGAGAATCAGTGCTGGGCCTCTTTGGTGCCCTACCCTCTGACTAAGGCCTAGCAGCAATCTCGTCCAGGACACATTGCCAAATTTCAGGCAGGTGACCTCGGACTTGTTCTGGGCCTCAATTTTCCCATTGGCGCAATGGGGTTAATAATAACCCTGCACCTCCTCCACGTGGGGCTGTGAGGATTCAGAGTGAGGGGAGAAGCCTCGGGACGAGGTCATACCTGGGACAGACCGTCCGTTCTCCCCTTAATTCTGGAGAGAGGCACCGAATGTGGGCTATTTAGGGGGACCAAGTAGGGTGTCCACCGCCCTCTGCCCAGAACATCCTGGGCTTGTCAGGCCTCCAAGGTCTAAGAGAGTCATGGGGACCCCTGCCCTCTCCTCTTCTGTCTTTCAGCTGGACCTCAGACCCCAGATGCCTTCGTCCTGGACAGACGCTGCTTCTACTCTGAAGGGGAGCCCCCCAGTCCCCTTGCCTGTGGCTCTTCTGCTATAGAATGTCCCGGGGGCCCCTCCCCCAGCTCTTCCCCGAGGAACTCTTCCCCATCCTATTTTTTAAATCCATTTTTTACTTGACTGCGCTGTCTCTGCCCCTGCCACTCTCTCTGCTCTTCCCTCTGGCACCTCTGATTCTGTCTTGTGGCTAGGAAGCGAGCTGGGTGGCAGAGGGCCAGGTCTAAAGTCCTGGACTGCCTTCCTGCCTCTTAGGGGGGGGTCCTCCTCCCCACTGAAAGGCCAAGGTAGCCACGGTTTGCGCTCCATGCGCTCAGAAAGCTGCCCGTGGGCTCGGCAGCCTCTCTGGCTGACCCAGACGAGGCCCTAGGTTTGGGTGTATTGTGGGCTCCTATCCCCCGTCCAAGCCCTTCCCTGCTTCCTGCTTGCCCCTCTCTGTCCTGCGTCCTGGATCTCTGGGTATTTTTTAAGTGCTTAATAAAGGACCAGAGGTGGTTATAACCGGGCTGGCCCCGGGTGAGTTCTTGATCCCACTACGGCCCCCAATCTCTGCAGGAGCCTGGCTTCTGCTGTTCTAGCTGGTCATCTGGGACAAGGTGAATGAGTTCCTGATGCCACTGTCAACCAACTTTAAATTCTGGGCAGGGTTGGTTACTATATAGTGACTATGAAAATGTTAACAAATCAGTCTCAGCCCAAGGAGACTGAGAAGCCAGTGTGCTCCCCCAAACACCGTGGCATGTGCCTCCAGACACTGTGGCTGTACCTCCACACATCGTGGCACACTCCCCCAAACACTGAGGCATGTTCCCCTACACACTGTGGCACATGTCCCCAAACATCGTGGCATGTGCCCCCAGACATGGTGGCCAGCACCTCTACACTACAAGCCTACGGGGATGGACAAACGGGTCTGTAGCCCCCAGTTAGTTGGCACAACCATCCACATCAGTCACTAGCCGGCATAGCTGGAAGGGACGTGGACCCCTAAGGCGTGGGCCCACTGCCTCTTAGCACAGCCTCCCAAGCACTAGCCCTGGTGAGAAGCCCTGGCCCTTTGGTGGCTTTGTCTGGGGTCAGCATCTAACGGGCCTCTCTGCGGGAGGACGGCTGAGCAGACGCTAGAAGAGAGGCAGACTGGTCTCTCCTTCTCCCGTGGCCTCAACATCCTCCTCTTCCATGAGGAGACCTCCCAGGTGACTGCCAGCCCTAGAGCTCAGCCCCATAGCAGTCCTTCCTGGGAATGGGAAAAGGGGTTACCTGGGGTCAGCCTGGCCGTCTTGGATGTGGGGAGGTGGACAGAGTGCTGGACTTCAGTCCAACCTCAGACACTGACTAGCCGGTCATACCACTGGTCAGACTTTTCAGCCTCAGTTTCCCTGTCAAGTGAGGATAGTCGTGGCACCTACTTCGCAGGGTCGAGGAGCAAATGGGATTTGGAAAGCAGCTTTGTAACCCCAGAGGAATAGATAAGTATTGTTAGTGCAGAGGAGGGGGAGGGGCCGGGATCCACCCAGAGAAGTCCACTGAAGACCGCAAGCGCGAGGCTAGGCCACACACCTTGGCGATGGAAGGGCCGCTGCCCCTCCCCCTCCCCAGGGCATCCCAGGTCCGGGCTAGGCTGGCAGTGCCCTCGGGCAGAGAGAGCCAGAGGATCCTGGCAGAGCCAGGCCTTGAGCTGAGTCAGCTCTCTGAGCTTAGGCCTCTTCCCCCCGGCCCCAGGTCGGCTCTACTGTAAGGGCCTCTGAGGCCCGGGGGGGCCTGGGTCGTGCTACAGGGGCACTGGCATAGGGAGGGGATGGAAGGACAGGGGACCCACCCCTCTACAAGCAAGAGGTTAGCCTCTGGATGGAGCAAGTACCCACTAGGCCCCAACCAGGCAGCCTTAACCTGGACAAGGGGTTCCTCCTGGAAGCCACGCTCCCACCCCCCACTCCTGCCTGCCCTCTCGGCCTCTGGCTCATTGGGAAGCCTGGCGGAGCACTCTGGCCAAGACTGAGCTCTCCCCTGACCCCATGATCCCAGGGACCAGGTTAATTGTCTCCAGTGGAGTGTGAACTCCTTGGCCTCCCCACCCGCTCCACAAGGCAGGACCCCTTCCTCCTCTAGGCACCAGCGGGCATCAGCAGAGAAGGGAGCAACCCTCTGAGCTTCCCGGCCAGTCCCCTCGGGACCAGTTAGCAAAAGCGCACAGCCTTGGTTACCTGGCTGGGTGGCTGAGATCGTCCAGTCCCTCCCGGCTCTGTCCTTCCCTGCTCACTCTCCCCGAGTGCCCACATCTGAGGTAGCTGATGCCCAAAATAAAACTTCCCTCCATCCCTTCTGACCTCAGCGCTAGCTGGCTCCTGCTCAGTGCCTTCCCAGGTCCCTGGGCTAGGTTTCAGGGGTCCACCTGCCACCGGGACCAGCCTGAGTGGAGAGCTAGCCTCCTCTGCTGGCCAGCAGGGGCCATTGCTGATACCCAGTTCCCCAGAGCCCACACAGGCCCCTCTCTGCCCTAAAGAACAGGCCAGAGGGCTAGGGCGGGGATGGGGGTTATCTAAGGCATCTCTCCTGTTGAGACCAGAGAATCTGCAGGCTACCAATTTCTTCCTAAATGGGGTCTCCAGATTAGGGAGCCCTTGCCCAGTGGGAAGGGGCTGGGCACCCTCACCTCACCTCATGGGCACAGGGAGGCCAGTGCTCAGCAAACCTCAACGCCCTGGAGGAGGGGACAGGTTCTCGTTATTAGATTCAGCAGATATCCGGACATAATCTTCCCTGCCTCCGCCAAGGGCCCGGGTCCTGCCTGAGAGCTGGTCGTGTTTATGAGAAGGGTCTGGAGGCAGGAGCCTACGGGAAGGCTGCACAGCTGCAAAGAAGTGGTCAGCCCTGGGAGCTGCGTGAGCATCCCCCGTCGACTTCCCGGGGAGGTTGAGAGCCTCCCGGCCAGAGGGCTTGGAACTTCAGCACGTTCTGTCCTGCTGAGGCCCTTCCTTTGGGGCCTTCCCTTGCCCCCCCAGCTTGGTTCCAGCCACGTCTTGGGCCAAGATATTGATAAGACTGTTAAGCAGCTCCTAAGCAGGAGAGTGGAGAGAGTGCTGGCCCTGGAGTCAGGAGGACCCGGGTTCAAATCTGACCTGAGACACTTCCTAGCTGTGTGACCCTGGACAAGTCACTTCACCCTGTTTGCCTCAGTTTCCTCACCTGTAAAATGAACCGGAGAAGGAAGTAGCAAAGCCCTTCAGTATCTCTGCCAAGAAAAGACCAAACAGGCTCATAGAGTCAGGCATGGCTGAATGACCCCACAACAAGCCTCAGCCCCTGGCACAGGGTGAGGCAAGGGCAGTCTGGTGCCAGGCTGAGCATCTCGGGCACAGCTCTGCAGCCCCCACACTTGCTGGCACACTGAGGGTCTCCCAACGCCCCCCCCTTACCGGCTGCCCACTCCTCCGCGTGAGCCGAGGTGCCCGCCAAGGTGCAGCTCCCCAATCAGCTCTCTTGGCGCTCGTCAGCTCCCGTGGGTCACGACTCACATCTAAAGAGCAGGCCCTTCTTCCTGGTCCATCAGATAACTCTGGTGCCTGGCACATGCCAGAGCCTGCCTGCGCCCACAAGAAATGTCCCTGGGCCCGATGTTCCCCCACTTCTCCTGCCCCCTGCCTCACAGACTCGTCTGCCCGGGCGTCCAGGAGGCGCCTCAGACGCAGCACATCCCCCTCCCAGCAGCCCTGCTTCCATCCAGGGCCCCCCTTCCTCCCGGTCACCCGGCTCCCAACTTTTGGGTCCTCCTTGACCCCCCTCCCACCCTCCCCTCCCCCCACGGCCTCCACCCTCGCCCAATACCTCTCCTGGCCTGCAGCGACAGTCTCCCCACGGCCTCCCTGCCTCTGGCTCCCTCCCTCTCAGACCCGTCCTCCTCACAGCGGCCCAATTAGTATTCTTGAGGGCCCAGTGTGAGTGTGAGATGCCTGCCCATGCAGCTTCAGGTGCCCTGTCACCTGGCATTTGAAGCTCCGGGCTGCCTTGCCAGACTGACTGTACATGGAGGCCTCAGTCCTCTCCACCTCAGCGCATTACCTGACACATGTGGCACTCTCGTCTTCCCTCCACACCCCTGCGTTTCAGGGCCTTTGGGGGCCTGGGCTCAGGAACCCTAGACTCCTCCCCCTCCTGGTTGTGAGCTCCCTTCCTCAGGCTACCTTGTGCTGGGGCCATGGAGACCCTCTCTGGGCCTCAGTTTCCACATCTGTAGAATGAGGGGGTCAGACTAGCCGGCCCCTGTCCAGAACACTGTCCCTCCTCACTCCTGCCCTTTGGAAATCCAGGCTTCCTCCAAGGCTCTACTCAAACAGAGATGCCCCACGTGGTAGCGCCTCATCCATGTGTGTGTACCTTGTGTGTGTGTGTGTGTATGCACACAGGGAGGAGAGAGAGACAGAGATAGACAGAGACAGAGAGACAGAGACAGAGAGACAGAGACAGAGAGACAGAGACAGAGAGGCAGAGACAGAGAGACAGAGACAGAGAGACAGAGAGA
>NW_020954568.1:163328-167599 GCF_900497805.2 Vombatus ursinus
CAGAGACAGAGAGACAGAGACAGAGAGGCAGAGACAGAGAGACAGAGACAGAGAGGCAGAGACAGAGAGACAGAGACAGAGAGACAGAGACAGAGAGGGCTCGTTGGTCCAGAGTTGGCCTGTTCTCCCCGTTAGACTCGGAGCTTCTTGAAGGCAAGGACTCATTTTTGTCTTTCTTTGCATCCTCAGCACAGTGCCTAGCACATCGTAGGTGCTTAATAAATGCTTTTTATTGATTCATTCATGAGACCACTGATAGAATTCTGTTCATCAACTATTATTTAGGTCCACTGAGGCATAAAGTAGACGATGCCTGCGCTAAGGGGATGGCGTCCATCCTGGAGGATGTGCAGTCTAGGGTTCAAATGAAAGCGATTTGACTCTGGGCCCTCTCCTCGACACCCCGGTCTGTGAGTGTGGACGTCCTGGAGCAGCACAAGGGCTCCTCAGTGTCAGGGACAGAGGCTCAGCCCCGTCCTCCGCACAGGGACAGCCCAGCGGATGAAGAAGACCTCCGGGCAGGGCCACGGCACCCGTGTGGAGCCGGTCCGTTTCTTCTTAGGTCCGTCAGCTCATTGATATGGCACAAACTGGGTCCACACATCTGGGGCAGGCCATGTCTGTGGACAAGGGTGACGGAGTCACCTTCGGGAGATGGTGCCGGCAAGCTGACCTGGCACGAAACACCAGTGTTCCCAATATGTTGCTGGAGGCCTGTGGACCTCAGGAGAGGACCATCCCACCTCCTAGAAGTCACCATGGCCTGTGACCTAAACAGCAACCAGGAGGCACAGAGCGGCTGAAGCAGCCCCATGCCTTTCTAGTGTCCTGAGGGATGCCCTCTGGGAGTGAGAGGTAGAAAAGGGAAAGGTGAGAGGCTGCTGAGGGGCAGGCTGGAGGTGCTCCAAACCGGACAAAGTGGCACTTTCCAGGCGTCAACGTCAAGGTCACCTCCCAAGGACGAGATGGGAGGGACCTGGCCGGACAGCAGTGTGTGAGGGAAAGCTCTGGGGCTGTGGTTCACTGCGGGTCACCAGTGGGACACTGCAGCCCCTAGCCTGCATACAGGGGTGTTCGCTGGGTCTGAGCACCAGGAGGAGAAACTCTCCTTGCTTTCCAGCTTGGTGAGAGCGGCTGACAGCCTCTGGAGGAGCACGGGCAGCTCGGGGGCTGTAATGTAGGATTGGCATCGACAAACCAGAGTGTGTTCAGGGGAGGGCCACCAGCCATGCCAAATGTGGTTCAGCCGCAGGAACTGAGAACGTTCAGCCCAGGGGATGGAGGGCTCAGGAGGGCCTGGGAGAGTCCTGTCCTCGGGTACTCAAAGTGAGTGAAGGAGGGAATCACCTTGTCCTGTTTGCCCCAGGGGTCAGAGCTAGGACAAAGCAGGAGGCCCAGAGAGGCTGCCTTAGGCCCGATGCCAATCTGAGCCTTCCCCACGTAGGATGAGAGGCACGGAGAGGTGGTGAGCTTTCTGGGGAGGGGATTTTCCTTCAGTTATTGCTCAGATTAGACAGCCACTGGGGTCCCTGTCCGCTCTTACCAAGCGGGATTCCATGAAGATTGAAAGCTAGGAGAGGCCTTGGACCCCATGAGTGTCAACCTCATCTTACAGATGGGGTAACTGAGTGCTGGAGCTGAGTTGTGGCGGATTTCTTTTTCCTGCCTTCCGCATTTCTTTACCTCCCCTGCCTCCCCCAGCCCCCTCAGCTCAGTCTGGGTTGGCTAATCATGTTTTTTTGTTGTAGGCTGTTACAGTCCCTGGAGTTGGATGGAATCCTAGAAATCGTTGAGCCCAAGCCCCCAAACTGAAGTCCAGAGAGGTTGTGACATGCTTATGGTCACGCAGCATGGGATCAGTTTCCCTTCACTTTAATGGGGCGGTTCAAGCTGGTGGTACCGGTGCTCAGAGAGGCTGTGACGTGTCCAGGCTCACACAGCATTGTGTTTTGGGTTTTCCTCCCCAGTGTATCGGGAAGATGGATGCAGCCATCAGAGGAATAGCACCATTTAGGAAAGGTCCCACTTGGACGTGGTCCCAAAGGGACTGAGAGCATGTCTCCAGAGTGGACCCCATGGTGGGGGACTGGGGAAGGAGAGCCGACCATATACGGCCTCGGTTCTGGCTCTGCTGCCGCGGCCCACCTCTGTGCTGAATGCTTGGGGCAGGTGGCCAGGAGGACAGGGTGGGGGTTCCCTGGCACGTGGGAGTAGCTGAAGGGGAGAACAGGACAGCCCAGCAGGGCCCCTGGGGACACAATGTCGTACGAGCCCCCTCCTCCACCTCACCCTGTCCCACTGAGATTCTGCTGGCCTGACTGGGCTGTAAATTTAGAAGCATTCCCTTTCCTGGCTGGGGGTGGGGGCAAGGCCAGGGGGCCTCTCTCCTTCTCCAAACATGTCCCTTCCTTCTCAGCCTCTGGAGACAGCTGCATCTATACTTGGTATGGCCCCCAAGACTGGGAGGGTCCTCACCTCCCTCGCCTTGCTCCTTGGCTGCCCAATAGACTTTGGGGCAAGATCAGATGTCACTATAACTAGGGGCAGGAGGGCTTGGGGTGGTGACAGTGCCAACAGGCGGCCCTGCTCCTTCGAGCTCCCCTTCTCTGCAGGCCTACCTCCAGGTCAGTGGGATGACGGGGAGTTGAGTGGGGTCTCTGAGCTGATGAGATGGAGCCGTGGACAAGACCCCGCCTGGGCCCCGCTCTGCGTCTGGCTACCTTGAGTTGGGAAGGCGAGGGCTGCCTGAAGCCAAGGCAGGGAGTGGGGATGGGGCTCTGGGGCAAAGAGGGAAGGGGCTTTGGAGGTTACAGGGAGGGCCAAGGGGACAGCCTGCCAGCGCATTCTGTGATGCTCCTGTTCTGTGGTCTTAAGACATCCCTGCTCTCTGCGGCCTGTGGGCTCCATCTGACC
This sequence comes from Vombatus ursinus, assembly GCF_900497805.2. NCBI lineage: Eukaryota > Metazoa > Chordata > Mammalia > Diprotodontia > Vombatidae > Vombatus > Vombatus ursinus. The sequence continues at coordinate 166,242 of NW_020954568.1, forward strand.
TCAGGGAGAAAGGAGGGGACCAGGAGGAGGAGAGGAGCTGGGGCATGAGACTGAGGCTGGGATGGCCCAGCTCATCTCTCTTTCCCCATCCCAGATTCTCATTCCCTTCAGGACTGTGAGAGGCAGAAAGGGTGAGAATCACAGGGGAGAGCTGAGGGCTGCTGGGTCTGTGCTGAGGGTGGACAGACACAGGGGCAGGGTGAGGGGCACCTGCCGGATAGACCTGGAGTGAAGGTCAAAGTTCCAGCCAGGCGGATGTCAGAAGGAACGGGTCCAGATCCATCCCTTTGTCCAGTCCTGTGCCTGGCCCTAGGTCCTCCTCCCCACCCCTCATTGCCACCCAGTAAGGGAGCTCTGAAAATACTGGGGGCTCCTTCCAGAGAGCAGGGCCTGATGGGCAGGGGCAGCTGGCAGAAAGCTGCGTTTCTAGGCCTGGTCCCACCCACCTTAGCCAAGTGAAGACAATGGTGGGGCTCCTCCCAAGTCTCCAGCCTCCTGTAGCCTTCCCTCCCCAAGCTCAGCTGGCCTCTTCTCCAGAGCCAAGGATGGGGCACTGAGGCAGAAGCCAAAGGCAGTCCTAAGCCAGCTCCTTCTTCTCATCTCCTGGGAAGTCCTGTCAAAGACAAGAAAATGGTGCCACCCCCAGGACCTTAAGAAGGTGGCACAGCTGTCCTGTGCCAATCCCCATAGAGACACTGGGGACCCCAACAAACCCCTCTGTTGGCATGTCTGCCGTCTCCCACTATGTCAGGAGGCAAGGCGAGGGTTTAGATGGGAAAACGGCGGCCCCGAAGCATTGAACGCCTTGCCTAGGGTCGCAGAGTTAGCAGCAGAGGGAGGGTGAGAGCCTGGACCTTGTGCCTCCCTCTGGGGCACGGCCCCCTCCTCGGGATCTCTTCTCCCTCCCCCCCTCCCCTCTCTTCACCTTGGGCCCCATGTAAGGAGGGTGGCATCTGTCTCAGCAGATGGGGGGGGCCCCCAAGTTGGAGGGTTGTTTCCATTCCCAGACCCTGATCTCCTCCCTGGGAGGCAGCTGGTGGCATTCTCAGCTGTTAAGATATCCTAGGTGGGAGGGTGCCCATTTCTCTGCTACCCCTCCCCCTCAGGACATGTGACTGATGGCAGGTGGCAGGGCGGGGGCATACTGGCAAAGAGGTCAGCAGTAGCTGTGCTTTGGAGGAAAGCAGCCCAGAGAACCAGGGTTCTAGACTCAGCTCTACCCCTGCCCTTGGCCTCAAGCTCCCCTGTATCTGTGAAATGAGATGATTTTAGGACCAGGGACAGAGACTAATGAGAGAGACAGGCTGAGGAGAGAGACAGAGGCAGAGAGAGGAAGAGGGAGAGACAGACTGACAGAG
>NW_020954568.1:167609-176467 GCF_900497805.2 Vombatus ursinus
GAGGCAGAGAGAGGAAGAGGGAGAGACAGACTGACAGAAACACAGAGGCAGAGAGACAGAGACAGCGCAGTGGATGGAGCACCAGCCCTGGAGTCAGGAGGACCTGAGTTCAAATCTGACCTCAGATGCATAACATTTACCATCCCTCCAAGTTGCTGATTCTATGATTGAAAGAAGGATCTGCTCTGGGTCTGTCATGCAAGCTCCTTCTAATGACTTGCCCATCCCACCTACACCCCCACCCCCACTTCCTAAGCATGTGGTCAGTCAGTCAGTCAATAAACATCCTTGCCCCCTGGGGGGAAAGTAGGAAGCAGACTGTTAGCCTTTGGCAGAGGCCCAATCACCTCCCTTTAAATTCTCCACCAAAGGGGTACGCGGGCCATCCCACTGCCTTTGTCTTCTCACTTAAGTAAGACCAGAGGCTTCCAGGCTGAAAGGACCTCAGAGGTCTCCTCGACCAACAATTTTCTTTGAAGACAGGGGGTGACTTGCCTGAGGTCCCACAGAGAGTAAGCAGCGGACATTTTCTACTGGCCTGACTCCCCAGACATCGGCCCTGGGAGGGAACCTTAGAACCTGGAACATGGAATGTCAGTTTGGGGAGGGGGCACTAGGCACACTGGGAGCAGCTTAAAAGCTACCTAATCTAACCTCCTGATTTTACAGGGGAGGAAACTGAGGCCCACAGGAGAAAGGAGCTTGCTCTAGGTCAGACTGTTAAGGTGCTGAGTCCGAGGTTAGGAGAGGCCTTGTGGTTCTGGGCTTTCTCCTCTCCTGGCTACTGAGGGCTAGAACAGTAGGTGATCCAGAACAGATGCATTTCTTGTTTCCTCCAATTTCCCTGGGCCCCCTCGCTGGCCTGCAGGAGCAGTTTGGATGTCAGTTCTGCCTTCAAGGCCTCCTCAAGCCAGCCTCTGCTTCCAGGCAGAGTGTTGGAAACCCAGACTTGCTGCCCCCTCAGGCCCAGAACCTCGTGGTAGAGTTGAGGTCCTTATAGGGTATGGCCAGGGCCAGAGGAATTATTCTTAGCAACAGGGACAGGAGGCTGACCCTTCTGGAGCCTAAGGAAGGACATACTTGGGCTTCTTGAGTTTCTGGCCGAGAAGCTTCCTTGGCTAATTTTGGAGGCTGTCATAATCTTCAAGAAAGGTCGGGGGCTCCTTGGACCCTGCAGGAACCCCTTATAAATAGCCCTCTGCAGTGCTGCTGGGCTGGGCAGCTATCTCCCATCGGAGTGACAGCAGGCCAGCTGGACTGGGGAAACTGAGGCATCTCCTTGAAACTGCCCCTTTGAGGCATGCTAGACAGGTGCTAGCCTCCATCAAGACCAGCCCATCTTTGGTGCCTGGTCCGCTGTGGTCCGCTATCATTCTCTCAGTGTGTATCGTGGCTGTCTGTACTCATGCCCTATTCCCTTGCCAAGTGTGGGAGCACTTTTGACCTAAACCCTGACAATCCTCAGAGACTAACACAGGGCTCCGCATACAGTAGGCACCTAATGGTTGTTTATAGAAAGAAGGAATACATATTTCTTCCACAGTCAGAGCTGTGTCTATGCTGGAGGCTGCAGGATCCTGGCAGTCAGAGATCACAGGACCCTAGAAGCATGGGGGAGGGGGGTGTAGAACTAGCAGAGAGGCCAATTTAGTCCTTTTTTTTTTAAAATCTTTATTGATCTTTTGTTTTTACACCAACTAAATTTTCTCCCTTCCTTCCCCCCCGCCCCAGAACCATCCCAGGTTACAAATATATATATATATATATATTTGGCTAGGCAATGGGGTTAAGTGACTTGCCCAGGGTCACACAGCTCGTATGTGTTATGTGTCTGAGGTCGTATTTGAACTCAGGTCCTCCTGAATCCAGGGCCTGTGCTTTATCCACTGTGCCACCTAGCTGCCCCTACAAGTAATTTTTTTAAAGGAAAAAAAGAAAAAGAGGAAAAAGGATTTAGGAAGAAAGAGGCATTGCCTCAGAATCCCAGACTCATCTCCAAGCTTAAAGGTGCCCAGAGGCTGCTTAGTGCCATCCTCAGCAGATCTAGACTCCTGGCCCACGGGTCCAGTTTTCACCCGAGGTGTCTTTCCCTCTTGCCTTGGGGCATTTGCACTGAGGATGCGTCTCATCTCATGGAAGGAATTTGAGTTCAGAAAATGGGTCTAGGCAGCCACATGCTGCCCCAGTCACTGAGAGGTCACTTCCCTGATCAGCCAGGCAACTTTAGCCTCGCCAACCTGCAGGGAAAGCAGCATCAGCTTCATTGTGCAGATGAGGACCCCGAGGTTCCCCTAGTCAGCTCCGGGTCAAGCTTAGTAACCACTACAGCCGTCTGCAAACTGGGTGGGCTCTCTCTCCTTGGGGGTCTTCAAGAACAGTCAGAGATCATAGCTTGAGAGCTGGGGGTCTTGTAGGAGCTCTGGTCCAATTCCCTCACCTTGGCTGAGGAGGACACTGAGGTCCCAATGGATTGAGTGACCTGCCCAGTACCACACACCACTGAGTTCTCCAGCTAGGATTCCAACTCAGGCCCTGGGGCTCCAAGTTCAGTGGTTTTCCAGTCCCTGCCCCCAATGTGTTCCTCTTCCTCCTCATTCTTTCTCGGCACGGGGCATGCCTGATGACCCGTAAGGTGCTTCCCACCCTCACGATGCTGTTGTCTGCGGAGCCTCCCCAAAGTCAGGATATGTCCTGCCCTGCCTCTTGGGCACGGCTGGGGGTGAGACAGGGGGGAGGAGTGAACGCTAGTCCTACTTGCCCGGTTAGACGGCTGCTGAGATTGTACTTAGCGAGCAGCAGCACCTTCAGGGGGGGACTCCACTGGGCACTCGCGAATGACCAGGGAGGAGGGGCATGGAGAATCCCTGGGGACCTTCTGGGGAGCAGTGCCTGAGGTCCAGGGGCCAGGCTGCACCGGGGACCTCCCTGGGTGTCTAGGGAGGGCTGAAGGGGTGGGGAGCGGCAGGCTTGACCAGTCTGGGGAGAGCCCGGGCGCCCATCCGGTAACTCAGCCCTAGCCTGCGCCTTCTGAAATGGCCACCCACGGGAAGGATGCTCAGGCAGGCTGCGACTAACGTCTTTTTGTTCTCATCTCTCTCTCTCCATTCTCCTCCGTCCCCTCTGTTTCTCTTCCCTCTTTCTCTCCCTCTCCTCTCCTGCCTCCCCCTTTCTGTCTCTCTCTCTCTTTCCAGAAACCCACCACCGCCACCATGTCTGATGAGGAAGTGTGAGTGCAAAACCCGATCTGTTCAATCCCTCACCCTGGGACTGGGGGACACTCGGACCTGCAACTTACTTTTACCCATCAGATAAAAGTCTTCCCGGGGGACTTAGTCATTTTAAGTGAAGAGACCAGCAAATAAGCAGAGCTTTGGTGGAAGCCAAGCCAAGTGCGGGAGGGGGAACTTGACGGGGCAGTGGGGCTAGGATCTGGCTTGTGACCGATGGTTGTGTTGAGAAACTCAGAACTTCCCCGCTGACCAGCCTCTCCCTGTTTCTTTTCCCCAACAGAGAACACGCTGAGGGTAAGTCTCCAATCTGCCTTTTCTTTGCCTCTCTGGGGTGGGCTATTCAGCCGCAAGGGCGGGTTCAACCCCTTAACTGTGAGTCATGGGTCAGGCTTGGGCAAAGTTCCGCCACTTTGTGCCGAGGCCCCCATCTTCCAGGGGCGCCAATGGGAACGTGGGCAGTGGGGGGGGGGCACTTAGGGCCACAGGCCTGGGGGCTTGCATCTAACCGCCCACAGGAAGTTCACTACATACATAAATCCTTTGAGGTGTCCCCAGTTGATGTGTTTGGTAAGCCTGGATTCCTAGAGATAGAGTGGTTGGTGAATCCTGCCCTGTGTCTCTACCACCCCTGGCTACGGTGTTCCTTCCTCCACCCTTTAGAATTAAGGAAGGCGGGTTGGGGGTGGGTCTGCTTCTACTCCTTTAGGTCAGTCCTCTCCCGAGGGGCTCAGCCCTGGCGCCCCATCCAGCCCCTGGGGGTCCCGCCTCTTTTTCCCACCCTTCCTCCCGACGGTCCAGGGTCCAAGGCTGCAGCCCTCCCTCCCTGGGGCAGGCCAGGCCTCTCACCAGCTAATGTGGCCCTTTTCTTGTGTTTTTCTTCCAATGCAGAAGAGTACGAAGAGGAAGGTAATCGGGAAGCCCCGCCCCTCCCGGGCTCTCGGTCTTCCTCTCTTCATCTTTTCTCTTGCTTGCAGTTCTCTTCATCCCCTCCTCCTCCTCAATGAATATCTCATCATCCAAATGATGAGATATGGGTTTTGCCCTCACACTAACGCCTCCTACCCCCCCCCCCGATTAATCCCTCGACTTCGTTATTAATGTTAGGTGAGGAATGCCTAATTTTCCTCAGTGTCTCCCAATTAAACCTTCATCACCTCAATTAACGTCCCTTAATGAAATCACCCCCGGGATTAACATCGATGCACTGGAGTCTCACCCTAATGAATTAACACGCACGGGGGCCGTTCTTCTGCTTTCCCTGAGCGCCTCCGGGTGAACCTTCATCGCAGACGCGTTCCTCCGCGTGCCTCGACGCCCCTCGGGCCGCGTCTACACGGACTGGGCCTGGCAGGAAACGCAAGCTTACTGGAGCGGAGCGTCTTTAAGGCGTTGAGCAGCTTCGCCCTCCGGTCTTCACGTGCTGCCAGCAGTGTGGGGAGGGGCGCCCCCCATCAGCAAAACCGCTAAAATGTCTTGGAAATCTTTCCAAAGCCCTGAAAACCCCAAGGGAACGTCCTTTTCCCTTCCTGATACAAAAGGGTCCAGGAGCACGTTTGAGCTTGAGGGGCTGGCTTGGAGGAAGAGGTTCTCGTATTCGAAGGCCCCCCGACGATGTTAACAATATTGAGTAGTTTCTAGGGACGATGTTAACAATATTAGGTAGTTTCTATAAACGTGACTCTGGCCGAAGTCACAGGTGGAGGGCTCTGGCCACTCCCCAGACGCTCCCCCAGGTCCCTTCTCAGGCGCCTTCTCTCTGAAGCTCCCACTTGGGAGCCGCCTCCCAGGGACAAACGGGCCTGAGGACCGGGGCCCGGGGCACTGAGCTAGGGGTGGCTGAGGCCCTGGGACAGCCCCACCACACGGGGTCCCCAGCGATCTCTGGCCATGCAAGGAACGTTGAACTGGGAGCGAGGGCCTCTGGGTTCCCTTCCAGGTCGGTCTTCCACTCCAGGAGCAGACCCTCCCCATCAGTTCTGCAAAATGGCGGGGCGTCACGCGCTGTTTACCTCCTCCCATCCCGAGCATAACGTCTCTTGCTCTGCCACCTTCATGGGGTAGGGCCGAGAGGCAGAGGCCGTCAGCCCGCTAGTAGCTATGCAGAGCCTCATGCATGTAGCGTGTAGGAGAACGCAGAAAGGTAGGATGATGACGCGGGGAGGGACCTGGACTCCAGCCCGGCCTGACGCTCATTAGCTGTGTGACCTTAGACAAGTCACGCACCTTTCTGGGCTTCTATTTACTTGTCTGAAAAATGGGGAGGTTGGACTCCGTGGCCTTTCTAGCTCTAAATCTGTGACTCCAGGATCTTGTGACTGTGGGTGTGCCGCTTTAGCTTCTGTGAGCCTCAGTTTCCCCGTTTGTAAAATGAGGAGACCAGACTCTGAGGTCTCCTCTAGCTCTAAATCCGTGACCCTGGCTTCATTTTCCTCGTCTTAAAATGGGAGTAAGAATTCCTGTGTATCCTACATCGCTCACTGGCGTGCCCTAAGGGGCGTCCCCGCCTTCCTTAAAGGGATATTCTCTTGCTACTGTTGCTGCTGCCTCCTCTGGGCCTTGGGCCCTCTGGGGAGGGTGCCTTTGACTTGGCCAGAAGGTCTGAGGCTTTCCCAGCTGAGAGTGGAGTCTCCAGCTTCCCTCTGTCTCAAGGACCCCTGCCTGGGAGCTTCTAGACCTTAGAAATAGCTTCTGCCTGGGTGCCAGTCTCCCTGCAAAGGTTGGGAGGGGATCTCCCTGCCCGGCACCCAGGAGACAAGTAACTGATCCTTGGATGCCCAGAGGTGAGGGGCCAAATGGGAGTTGGCACAGAACCTCCTCTCTCCCAGTGATAGGGGCCCTGAGAGACCCTCAAGGCCAACCCTCTCACTTTACAAAGGAGAAAACTGAGACCCAGAGAGAAAGGTTGTAACCCAAGGCTCCCAACCAATGAGTGGCATAGCTGGTTTTCCCAACTCCCAGTCCAGGGCTCTGGTGGCCCAGCTCAGCCTATGGCTTCCTTAGTCAGATACCTGGATGGGGCCAGCCAACAATGGCCTCCTCTCCTGCTGTTGGGTTGGGGTTTCTTTTCCACTCACCCAGTCGTCTAAATGTTTTTTCCTTCTAACTGCTCGATGCCTCCCCCAAGCCCCAATTGCCCAAGGAGTGGACAGTTCTAACGTTTCCCCTTTCTTGCCTCCCATGGTGGTCACCTGCTCTGACTTCCTTCCTACTCTCAGAAGCCCAGGAAGAAGGTAAGTGGCCCATACAGGGCACCCCCAGCCCTTGGGCAGAAGAAGAGGAGACAGGCTTGGTCTGGTACTTGGCTGGCTCCTCTCCTCCACCCTTACCTCCTGCCTCCCAGGCACCCTGCTCACCTCCCCTGACCTCAGGCCCCACTCGCTTCTCTCCTCCCCCCTGCCATTTGGCGCCAACGACTTCAGCTCTATTCCTCAAACTAACCATCTCCTTTCTCCTTGTTGCTGCCCTGCCTGGTTCCCTGGGGCCTCCCACCTGCAGAAGTCCATGAGGAAGGTATGGACCCATGACTTTGGAATCCCAAGTGTGGGGCCCCAAGCATGGCTGGGAATTCCAAGGTGGGAGCAGGGACACGGCCAGGTGAGGCCAGGCCTCCCTGTAAGCCAAGCAGGAACCACATGGACGGTGTCCACAGCATGTGGCCCCCTGAGTAAATAACTAATGACTAGCCACCGGTAACAGCCTCTGCATGGCCACTGGGAAGTCTGGGGGCAGGGGGAGAAAATGCCAACTGCTACAGACTGTGGAGTTTCCTGAATACGGACAGCTCTCAGCCCTCTGCCCAACCTGCAGGCAGGCCGGGGTAGGGAGGTGAACCCTTGGCCACAGAGAGGTCTGTTTAGTTTAGCTCGGAGGATGAAGAGAAGACAAAATTCTAAGAAATATGCCATCTGCTTGTGGCATGACCTTGGCCAAGTAATTTTCCCTCTAGGAGCCTCAGTTTCTCTATCTGTGAAAATAAGGAGGTGGACTCAGTAATCACCAGGGCCCCTCCAGCAGGAGCCTCAGGCCCTGATGGCCACAGAGGAGTTGACAGGCCTGGCTGCTTGCCTTCTGTTGATTCCAGTGTCTGAGGCGTACCCTGCTGCCCATGGAGAAGTCACACAGGTGACATTGCTTAATGAAGGGCCAGGGCCCCTGGACTCTTGTCCTGGCTCCGCTGTGGGACCACCCCCCAGCCTGTTTCCTCATTGGTAAAAATGAGGCTGAAAAGCATCTCCCCACTGACCTGACAGGTTGGGTGGGAGGAGGGCTCCCCGGAAACCTCGGCCCAGAAATCCAGCTTAATCCTATCCAACAAGACTGAGTGTGTCCTGTGTGCCAGCCTCTGCCTGCCTTCCCCATAGCCCAGAAGAGCTGCCTGAGGAGTCCAGGCTGTCACAATGGACTTGAGGGGGCAGGGAAGTTAGCTGTAGGATGGGTGGGAATCTGATGGGCAAACTGGCATGATTCTCACCAGCTTCTCTGACTATCTCTCCTCACCATCCTGACCTCCCTCCCTTCCTGTGTGCCCGTGCTGGGGTGCTTCCTGCTGCCCTCCATGGCTGGGCACCTTCATCCGGATTGTGTGGGACCCTACTGGGACCCTGACCTCTCGGGGGCTTTGGTCTCCTGTTGCATGGTCCTTCCCACCCTGAGAAGTTCATGAACCAGGTATGTGGGAAATCATGACAGAAGAATTCCACCTTGGCTGGTCAGAGCCTTAGAGCAGCAGGAATTCTGAGTGGGGTCAGGGAAGGAACAGGAGCCCAAATCCCCAGTGCCCCCCAATCCTCACCCATTAGCAAACCTACAGTTCTGCCTGCAAGTGCCCATTGACTAATTATGTAACTTGAGCTTAGGGGAGAGACTGAAGGAGACCCCCTATCCCCTCAGTCACTTAATACACTGATGCTCCAGGCAAAAAAACTCTGCCAGATGGCACTGCAAACCATACCCAAGGACACTAGCTGTGGGACTTTAATCGAGTGCCTGCCACTTCCTGGGCCTCATCTTTCCCATATAGAATAGGAGGGGACTGGCGGAGGGTGGACTCTGCCCCTGGGGGCCAGAGTTTGGGGATGCCCTTGGCTGACATTCTCTGGGCCTTTAGCCTCGACCTCTCAGGGCAAGGCCTGATGTGGGCACTGGCCCCCTCTCTAGGGCGCCCTGGCCCATTTGCTCGTGGTCCATGATGTTTTTTTGTTGGGAACGGTTTGATGTTGAGGCTGCCTACAGGCTCCCTGACCCCAGAGAGTCAGCAGTCCTCAGGCCCTGCCTTAAAGTGGGCGGCAACTTTCAAAACCTGGAAGAAGAGGAGATGGGGTAGGGGCCCCTAACCTCCACGGGCCAGTCCTGTGCACGGCGAGGGGGCGAGGGGGCAGCCCCACGGGCACTCTGGCAGTGCTGGACACTTCCTGTGGGTGGGGGCTTGTTTCTCTGCTGCCTCTGACTCCCTGGGGGGCTGCTGTGTGACCCCCCCCCACTGGTGTGACTCAGTTATCCTTTCCTATTAATCAGCCACTTTCTCATTTGAACCCCTCCTCCCCTCCTCCCTCCCTCCCTCCCCCCTTCCCCCCTCCTCCCCTCCTCCCTCCCTCCCTCCCCCTTCCCCCCTCCTCCCCTCCTCCCCTC
>NW_020954568.1:176567-177048 GCF_900497805.2 Vombatus ursinus
CCCTCCCCCTTCCCCCCTCCTCCCTCCCCTCCTCCCCTCCCTCCCTGGCGGTGGGTGTCGCTTCTTGTTCTCTGACTCTTCTCACCCATGAAGTCCATGAACCAGGTATGCGACATGACTTCAGTCTCCCATGGCCTGTGTGGGGTGCGTGTGGGTCTGTGTGAGCGAGCGTGTGCAGGGAGCTCTGGGTGACCCAAGAGAAGGAACAAGAGGGTGAAGTAACCAGAACTAAAGACTTGCTGTGCCTTGTGTGTGTCTCAGGCGGCTCTCAGGGCCCTTTCCTCAGTGGCCTCCCTTCACCCCCTTTCTCTTCTTCCCTTCTGCTTCTCTCTGGGTCTCTCTCCCTCTGTCTCTGTCTTCCCATCTCTTTTTGACTGTCTCTGTCTCTCTCTGACTCTCTCTCTCTCTGTCTTTCTCTCTCTCTGACTTTCTCTGACTGTCTCTCTCTCTCTGACTCTCTCTCTCTCTCTCTCTGTCTTTC
>NW_020954568.1:177148-181495 GCF_900497805.2 Vombatus ursinus
CTCTCTCTCTCTCTCTCTCTGTCTTTCTCTGTCTCTGTCTCTCTCTGACTCTCTCTCTCTCTGTCTTTCTCTGTCTCTGTCTCTCTCTGACTCTCTCTCTTTCTCTCTCTTTCTCTTTCTCTGTCTTCCCATCTCTTTTTGACTCTGTCTCTGTCTTTCTCTCTCTTTGTCTTTCTCTGTTTCTCTCTGCCTTTCTCTTTCTCTGTCTTTCCATCTCTTTTTGACTGTCTCTCTCTCTCTCTCTGACTTTCTCTCTCTCTGTCTCTCTCTGTCTCTGTCTTTCTCTCTCTTTGTCTTTCTCTGTCTCTCTCTGCCTTTCTCTTTCTCTGTCTTTCCAACTCTTTTTGACTGTCTCTCTCTCTCTCTGACTTTCTCTCTCTCTGTCTTTCTCTGTCTCTGTCTCTCTCTGACTTTCTCTCTCTTTGTCTCTCTCTGTCTCTGTCTTTCTCTGACTGTCTCTGTCTCTCTCTGACTCTCTCTTTCTCTGTCTTTCCATCTCTTTTTGACTGTCTCTCTCTCTCTCTCTGACTTTCTCTCTCTCTCTGTCTCTGTCTTTCTCTCTCTTTGTCTTTCTCTGTCTCTCTCTGCCTTTCTCTTTCTCTGTCTTTCCATCTCTTTTTGACTGTCTCTCTCTCTCTGACTCTCTCTCTCTCTCTGTCTCTCTCTGTCTCTGTCTCTCTCTGACTGTCTCTGTCTCTCTCTGATTCTATCTCTCTCCATCCCTCTCTCTTTTTCTTTCTTTGTTTCCCTCTCTCTCTCCTGGGGTTTTCACCACTCTGCTCTTTCTTTCCCTCTGCTTGGCCCGTCTCCATGATGCACCTGCTACAGAGGAAGTCCAAGAAGGTATGTGTTGGCCGATGCCTTCCCCTGACTTTGGCCCCTCCCTTTTTCTCCATGGGATTGTCGTGGGGGGGGCTTCCTGACAAGGAGATGAGAAAAGGTCCGTGTCCCTTCCTGGGTTCTTCCAGTGGGTGTCTGGGTAGGACTCATGCTGAAGGAGCTTAAGGCAGACTGCCTGGGGGAGGGGGAGTGGGAAGAAAAGGAAGGAGAGGGAGATAGGGTCACTATCCAGGGTGGTCCGACAGGCCCGAGGGAGGACTCCAGAGAAGGGAGAAGCAGAGAAAGAAAAGGGAGGGGACTGGCCAAAGCATCAGGACCAGGGAGAGGAGCTGGGGAGCCGGTGAAGAGGCCCGGGCGCACAGGCAGTTCCATCTGTCCGAGGCGCGGCTCTGGGGGAAGGCTCATTCCTCCTCAGCGGGCTCCCTTCCCGATCTGGAAGAAGAGGGAGCCATTCGAGGCACTTTTAAAGACCCTTTCTAGCTGAGACTTTATCTGAGAGGCCAGCAAAGGGTGATGCTTCCCTGAGAAGGATGAATGGCTGGGACAGAGAAGCTGCCCAGGAGCCGGCCTCCGCTGAGCCAAGCTCACCCTGGAGCTTAGCGGTAGGCTGAGGATGGCGGCGCCCTGCACGGCTCGCTCCACACGCTATGCCTTTGTGTTCTGTGTTGCCTTGATGCTGCCCTGGGCCAGACCCGGCTGAGACACGCTTCCCGTGCATGGTGTGGAAAGGCATCATGGGGCAGGGCTGCTCCAGCTACAGGCTGGCCCTCCCAGGGCCCTGCCCTAGCCCACCCACTTCCTTTCCCCCAGAGGACTCAGGGCTCCCGGATTCCTCCCCCCTAATATTCCCCAGGCCCTTGTGCTGAGAAGCCTGTCAGGGAGCGACTGTCCCCTTTGGGAATGAGGCTGAACACACCCCTCCCCACACACCTCGGTCCCCTAGCTCCAGCCTGGGTGTGGGCAGGAGAGCCCTGCTGAGCCCATCCCGCCGATCACTGGCGGCTTTGCTCTGACCGCTGGTGCTCCCCGATCTCTGAAGATGGAGGGTCTCGCTCCCACACACGGGAGCCTCCACACACACCCGATCAGTTTGTCGAGTTTTCCAGGTCTCCCCTCTCCTTCCTCTCTTCTGGCCTTTCCTCACCCCCACCCCAAGGTTCTCTCTCTCCTTTGGGCCTCACTTCAAGTTAACTCATTATAGGGAAAAGCCCCAACTTCTGCTTTCCTCAAGTGGCCCCAGGGATCAGTAGCGCCAGGGTAATTGGCCACTTCAGCCTTCTGAGGCCACTGCCTTTGGGACCACGGAAAGAGTACAGACTTAACAGTCAAGGGACCCCTGTTAGAATTGTCACTTGCTACCCGCGTGACATTGGAAACCCCCTTCACTTCCTTGAGCCAAAGCTTTTTGTTTTTTTGTTTTTTTTTTACCTGTAAAGAGAGCGGGGTTAGATTCTGAATCAACGAGCCCAGGAAATGGTGGTCTTCTGGGCACGTGGGCAAAATATCTCTATGTCCAAAGATCAGGTGACTTGCCCAGGCTTGCCCATATGTTATGAAAAGTGAGGTCAGCCTGTGGAATCAGAGGGGAAATGAGGAAGATCAAAAAAGAGGAAACTGAGGCATGATGGACCAGGGCAGCCCACGTGTGATGTGTTCCCCTGAAGCACATTCTCTGTGCTCTCTGCTGTATATGACACATACCTGTCCATATACGCATCTGCCTGTCCATCTGTGCCCACACATCCAGGCAAGCCTCACTGCCTGGCTCCTATGGGCTGGATCTGCCCGGACAGATGAAATCTGGCCTGGATACTTAGAGCAAGGTCGTCCATCCACGAACACTTTTCCTGAGTCTGTAGAGCCCCAATGTGGCCGAGCAGACAAAATCTTCTTAAAAGTACTCACCGTCTCATTACAAAGTATCTTTGGAGGAGGCATCATCTAAGGTCTCGGGCAGGCAGAGCAGTGATCCTGGAGTCAGGGTGCCCGGCTTCTAGTCTTGGCTCTGGGGGAGCTTGGGCAGGTCCCTGGCTCACATGAGAGGGGTGGGGGCTGGGTGGTCCCTGCCAGCCCTGGATACTCACGGACAGTCTGGCGTCCAGGGGCCTGAGCTGGATTCTTCTGTGCGCGGCTGACCCTTCCTGAAGCCTGCCCTTCGGTCTGTGGCAGAAAGAGTAGAAGCGGTGGAGGCCAGAGCCCCCAAGGCCGGCCACACCCACATGTGTAAGGCGGTCAGCCCTCTCTAGCAGCGAGCCGGACAATGGGAGGGCTTGGGTTTTGGGAGTTTGGAGGGCCTGGCGTTTGCAAACGGGCAGAAAGCCAGGCCCCGGCTCCAAGCCAGCCAGGCCCGTGGAGTGGAGGGCTTCCGAATCAGAGTGGCCAATCATTGACCTGACCCCTGCCAGAGTCAGTGAGGGAGTCTGGGCTCTTGCCTCCAAGGCGGGCGGTGGGATTCGCCTTCTTCCGTTTTCCCAAAGTCAGAAGGTTGGAGGGCTCATTCCTCACTTAGTCACCCACTTGCTGCCTCACAGACGGCCCCCAGCCCCTCACCCCAGTGTGTTAGAAGGCTCTGTGGAGGAAAGGGGGACATGAAGGGAAGCAGTCTGGGTGCAGGACAGAGAGCAGGGAGCCCTAGGGCCTGGACGCCAGGCCCCACGGCGTCCCGCAGCGCCCCTGCCCTGTGGTGCCCACACTCTGCCTCTCTAACGGCTCTGGTGCTCCGGGCACTCGCTCTTTTTTTGCATGTGCTTGCCTTTGTGAAGATGTCGCCGAGGACGAGCAAGAAGATTACGAGGAAGGTAAGGGTGCTTGTGTAGGAGGCCCCTCAGCCGGCGGCTGGCTCTCTCCCTTGGCCCCAGGCCGCTGTCCATCATCTGCCCCCTCTCTGCCAGGCTGGCGCCTTCCCGCTTCCTTTTCAGTAACGTTCAGCAGACTAGTGAGTGGGCCGCAGACAGAGCGCCGTCGTGGAGCACACAGTAGGCCCGGTCTCCCAGGAGCGGCGGGAATCTGGCGCTGGCTCTGCCTGGGTTTCTTTCCTCGTCTTCCTTGTCCTCCTCCATCTCCTCCTCTTCTTTACTCTGCCCTCTCCTTCTCTATCCCTCCCTCTCCCTCTGTCTCCCTCTCTCTCTCCCCCTCCACCCTCTGTTAATCTGTCTCTTTATCCTTCTCTCCTCTCACTGTCCAGCTCCTCCACCTTCAGGCAGAGATGACGATGCACCTCCCCCATCTGTTTCTTGGCCTTTCCACGTCTCTTCTGACCTCTTTCTCTTCCTCCCTGCCTTGTCTCTAGGCCTTGGTGCCTTTGGCAGAGGCGGCTCCATGTTTTCCTGCGTCCCCTTCCCTCCTGCCCCCTTTCCACGTGTCTCTCACCTTACTTTCTCAGGGTCCTCAAACAGAGGTGTTTGTGCTTCTCTCTTTCTTTGTCTCCCTGTCTGGACTCAGGGGTCTTGACGAATGTGCCTGTCTGGCTCCCTGAGGCCTGGTGTCTGGCTCCCTGAGGCCTGGTGT
>NW_020954568.1:181505-193726 GCF_900497805.2 Vombatus ursinus
CTCCCTGAGGCCTGGTGTCTGGCTCCCTGAGGCCTGGTGTCTGGCTCTCCTCTGTTAATCTCTCCTTGCTGCTCTTTCTGCACCCTTGGCTCTTCTGGGGCCTCGGGCTGTGGCGGCCCCTGAAGCCTAGCATCTTCTTGCTGCTGCCTGCCTTGTCTGGCCTGCTGGGCAGGAATTGAGCTGCCCGCTGCACCCACGGGGAGCCTGCTGCCAGCATCTGTCCAGCTTACTTGCTGAGCGGGCAGTGAGTTTGCTGGTGCCAGGTGGGAGATGCACTGTGGAGGGAGGTGAGGCTTCAGGAAGAGGGGAGGATGGAGGGGCTACAGGGGCTGGTGGCCAGAGAGAAGATCCTTGAGCCCTAGAAAGCAGCAGTGGCCTTAGGAGCAGTTCAGAGACAGGGACCAGGGCCTGGCTTCCTTCCTTCCTTCCTTCCTTCCTTCCTTATCTCCTCCCTTATCTCCTTCCCTTCCCTTTCCTTCCCTTCCCTTTCCTTCCCTTTCCTTTCCTTTCCTTTCCTTTCCTTTCCTTTCCTTTCCTTTCCCTTTCCCTTTCCCTTTCCCTTTCCCTTTTCCTCCCTTTCTTCTTTCCTGCCTTTCACCTTCTTTCCTCCTTCCTTCCTTTCAACTTCCTTCCCTTTTTCCTCCTTCCTTTCACCTTCCTTCCTTCCTTTCACCTTTTTTCCTCCTTCCTTCCTTCCTTCTTTCTTCCTTCCCCCTTCCTTCTTTCCTCCTTCCTTCCTTTCAACTTCCTTCCTTTTTTCCTCCTTCCTTTCACCTTCCTTCCTTCCTTCCTTCCTTCCTTCCTTCCTTCCTTCCTTCCTTCCTGTTCTGTACTTCATCCCACCTCCACCCCTTCAATGTGCAGAGGAAGAAGGGGGGCATTCTGTGCTAGATGCTTCATGGTCTCAGAGGTGGACTGGTCTCTGTCCAAGCCTCTCCGTGTTCCTGTTTCTTTCCTGCTCAGCTGCTTCTGCAGCTGGATCCCACCATCTTCTTCTTGCTACCTTCATCTTGCTCATGAACCCTTCCCTGTATGTGTGTGTGGGCGTGTGGGTGCATTTGTGTGTGTGTGTGTGTGTGTGTGTGTGTGTGTGTGTGTGAGGGGGGGGAGGAAGAAGGGGAGGGGTCGGTGAGTCCCACAGCTCTAGGCCCAGGGTGATAGAGAGAAGGGGGGAGGGCATGGCTGTGGTCCCTGAGGACAATGGGATGGAAGCCAGAGGACCCCGGGCCTGAGCAGTAGTTGGACGATCCCCTCTGCTCTAGGCCGACTGGGGCCTTCTTTCACTTGCTGGTCTGTTTCCCTCTGGTCTGGGCCAGCTTGTTGGTCAATAGTGGCCTAACCTGCCCTCCCTGACCTTGGCCTGCCCTCCTTCTCAAGCCGGGTTCCCCCAGAGGGTTGCCTAAGCATCCTTGCCTAGGTGACGGAACTGGGCCCTGGCACTGAGAGCAGAGTGAGGCAGCTTTGGGAATTAGGCGAGAGTGACTCAGATAAAGTAGCCTTGCAGAAAGGCTCTGGTCTGCTGGCCTTCAGAGAGCGGGAGAAGCTACTTCATTTAGGACCAGTCTCTCTCCCTGTCCCCAAGCTCTGAGAGCTCGTGGTCAGCGGCTGTTAAGGAACTGAGCCTGTCAGTGGCCAGTCTGGGAAACGCCCCCTCTGCTGATGCTGCTGTAAGGCCAGGGCAGGTGGGGCACTGAAGAGGACAAGCCAGAGAGACAGAAAGGCAGCCTTGCAGCAGCCAAGCCAGGCCCGTTCCCAGGGAGGAGTGGAGGCTTGACTCCCACCCGTGGGCTAAGTGCAGGGTGGACGAGTGTGGAGTCTAGAAGAAGACATTGACTGCAGTGTGTGTGGGGGGTGAATCCAAGAAGACTCCCTGGAAGCTGTGACTGAGCCCAGGATGGGTGAACATGGTCCCTGGGGACAGTGGGGTAGGGGTAGGCTTCTTTTTCAGTTTGGGGGGGTCATCTCTAAGCTGCCTCTCTTTGGCCCCCGACCCCTCCCCAATTCCTGCGCCCAGTCTCACCCTTGCTCTCTCTGTCTTTCTCTCCCCTCGTCCTTGCACTGCTGGCTCGGTGGTGTCCTGGGAGCAGAGGAGAAGCCTCGACCAAAGTGAGTGGAGCTTCCTCATGGGGGCCTGCTGGAGGTGGGGGCAGGGAGGAAGGGAGGGAGGGGCATCCCCAGATTCCCCCAGAGGAGGAAGGACCTGAGCCTTCCAACAGCCCCTAGGGGTAGATACCACCCCAACCTCTAGTGCCATTTTACAGATGAGCAAACTGAGGCTCTGAGAGCTACTTAAGGGTGGGAGGTCTGGGTCCTGTACCCAATACCCCTTTTGTGAATGACCTGGATAAAGGCAGAGATGGATAGCCGTACAGGGGATGCTGGGCTGGGAAGGAGAACAGACGAGTAGCCATAGACAGCTGAGTCAGATCGTCAAAGCCCCAGCTACGGGCATAAACGGTGCAGTTTATTCTTGGACTTCCAGGCTGTGAGATGCTGGGTCACAGAATGGGTTATGACCTGATATGGGGAAGGAGCTTCGGCATCGGGCCTTCTCTAGGTCAATGAAACCATGGGTCTGGTTAAAAAAAAAAAGTTTTATATTTGGATTCAAAAAATCAGCTATCTAAGTAGAGGACCAGAGAGTTATGGGTAATTAAGTATTCATTCAGAAAAGATCTGGGGATTTCAGTGGGCCACAAGCTTAGTAGGAATTAATGGTGTGATAAAGCAACCCGGGGAACCAGAGGCATCCGAGGCTACATGAATGATGACACTTGTTGGTCAGTCGTTTTTCACTCATGTCTGACTGTTCCTGACCCCATTCGGGGTTTTCTTGGCAGAGATACTGCAGCGGTTTGCCATCTCCTTCTCCAGCTCTTTTTATAGATGTGAAAACTGGGTGAAGTGACTTGCCCAGGGTCACACGTCTAGTGAGTGTCTGAGGCCAGGTTTGGGCTTGACTCCAGGCCCGGCACTCCATCCACTGCACCACCTAGCTGCCTGTTAGCTAACATCTTAGCTGACAACCCCAGCCCAGCAGCTGACATTTTAACATGCCTGCCACTGCACCGAGTGTTTCACAAATATTATCTCGTTGAATCCTCATCACAGCCCTGGGCAGTGGGTGCAGCTATTATTCCCATTTTATGGTTGAGGAAACTGAGGCAAACTGAAGTTAAGTGACTCTCCTAGGGTCAAACAGTTAGGAAGTATCTAAGGCTAGATTTGAACTCAGGTCTTCCTGACTCCAGGCCCAGCTCTCTGTGAACTGAGTCATCAGCTGCTTCTGTAACATTCAGGTCATTTCGTCAAATAATCAGCATTCGTTGTGCTAAAGGCTGTGGATGGGGATAGGAACTGGCCTGTTCCATCAGGGGCACTGGGAACCCATGGTGAAAAAATCCCTCTCCCAAGGCAGGCGGGGTTCCACTTGGCCCCTTGCCACCACAGAGGGCGCTCAAGAGCACTCAGGGATGAAGGCCCTGGCCCAGGGTCACCCAGCTGAGAACAGGTCTTCAGCCTCTGAGGCCGGCTTCCCAGCCACGCACGTGGTCCCTCCGTGCAGGCACTGTGGGGGTCGGATGGAGCATGGGCCAGGTGTCAGGGACGTGTTTGCTCCTCGAAGGAATGGGGAGCCACCAGGGTTTACTGAGGGAGAGACAAGCCTGGCGGACCTGTGGCCGTGAGGGGATGGACTTCAGAGTAGAGACAGAGAGATGGCGGCGATGACCACGTAGACGTGGAGAGATGTCAAGGAGAGGGGCTGGACGAGGCTGGGGAGCAGCTTGGCCATGGGGGCTGAGGGAGAGGGAGGAGTCCAGGAAGATGCCAGGGTGAGGAGCCCAGGGGACTGGGCGATGCCTTGTTACAGAGGAAGCTTCTGGGACAGCGGCTTTCTGGAAAAAGAAGGGCTTCTGGAGGAACTTATTGGCTTGGAGGGGCCTGTGGGACATCCAGGCCAGAATGCCCAGTGGGCAGTGAATGATGTGGGCCTGGAGGCCAGAGGAGAGGTGGGTCCAGATGGACAGATCTGGGCATCATCCGTATGAAAATGGCTGTCATGCCCGTGACAGCCGAGGAGATCCCAGAGAGAGAAGGTGAGGGGAAAACCATGAGTGTCCCCCGAGCCCAGTGAGGACAGAAGACATCGGGGGAAAGCATGGCCCACGGTGCCCAGGGCCATGTGTGATCAGGAGGGCCTGAGGCCTGACAAGAGGCCCACAGACTTGGCAGTTCAGAGTCTGTTAGGAATCTGCAAGGGAGGAGCTTCAGCTGGGATTAGGCCCCAGGCCAAGGGCTGAGGAGGGTGGGAGGAGAATAGAGTTAGTGCTGAGGGACTGGGAGGTTTGGGGGTATTGTAAGGATTGAGGAGAGGCAAGCACATTGGTTAGCCTGCCAAGGGAGAGAGGGCAAGAATTTGAGGGAGTGGGGGATGTGAGAGAGGACAACCTGACAGAGAAGAGGGGAAGGGAGGGAGGGGGCCAAGGGTGTGTGTAGATGGCCATCCCTCTCTTAGAGAGGTGTGTGTGTGGGGGCAGCCTTGGGGAAGACGGCCATCCCTCTGTTAGAGAGGTGTGTGTGTGGGGCAGCCTTGGGGAGGACAGCCATCCCTTTGTTAGAGAGGTGTGTGTAGAGGGGCAGCCTTGGGGAGGATGGCCATCCCTTCCTCAGGGAGGTGTGTGTAGGGGGGCAGCCTTGGGGAGGACGGCCATCCCTCTGTTACAGAGGTGTGTGTAGAGGGGCAGCCTTGGGGAGGATGGCCATCCCTCTGTTAGAGAGGTGTTTGTGGGGGGGGCAGCCTTGGGGAGGATGGAAACCCCCCAGAACCTAGAGGAATGGAAGAATGAGAGGAAGGTCATGGGGGACAAGAGGTTCTGAGAGGAGGGGGAAGGGCAGAGATGAGGAAGCTCAGAGTAAACAGCCACTATTTCTCAGCTGGGGAGGATGGGGGTAGGGGTCTCCAATAGAAATCAGCTCTGTGGGGAAAGTTAAGGCATTGCCTTTACAGCAGCAGGCCAGTGAGTTGGTAAGCATTCAGTAAGCACCTACTATGTGCCCAGCACTGTGCTAAGCCCCAGGGATACAAAGAGAGGCAAAAGATGGGCCCTGCCCTCACGGGCTCCCAGTCGAATGAGGAGAGGCATGTAAAGGACTGTGTACAAACAAGACAGGGGTGGGTTGAGGGTAGTCTCAGAGGGACCAGGAAAGGCTTTTCCTAGACGGTGGGCCTTGCAGGAGGCCGAGGAGGACAGGGATAGGATCACAGGAGCACAGGGTGGGCGTGGCCCTGGCTTGTGGGTTGGTGATGGGACAAAGGGTTCCACAGCGCGATGCTGAACTGGCTGAGGTACCAGGACCGGGATGGGAGGAAGGGAAGCTGAGCACAGGAGACAGCCCAGGAGGGAGCCCTGGGAGCGCACAGTGTGGAGTGGAGGGAAGAGGCTCAGGCTGAGGGAAAGGAAGGTCCAGGCAGGCACCGAGTGCTGAAAGAATTTCAGAATCCTGGCCACAGAAGGACAACACGCGTGGGCAGTGCTGGTGAGGCCGTGGTTAGGATGAAGGATGTTGGCATCCCCCTGGCCATGGCTGCGGGGGTCACCACCCATCAGGGCCTGGTGGCTGAGGACTCTGGTGAGCTGCAGAAACCCCCCAGGACAGGATGATGATGGGAAGGTCTGGGAGACTAGACCCTGTGACGAGCAGAGGAAAGTGTTTGGCCTGGAGGAGAGAAGACCAGGAAGTGACCTGCGGTGGGGATGGCATGAAGGATCTCTGGAAAGCAGGCTTGTTCCCTTCTGGGTCCTGGGGCAAAGATGGGAGAAACAAAGAGGGTGATTAAGGCTTGGGTCAGAAAAAGCGGGCAGTCTTTAAGCCTTGTCAGGGATTCCTGCTTACTTATGGACTGGATGGGAGGCTGGGGAAACTGAGGCTCAGAGAAAGGGAAGGAAGTGATCAGGTGGAGTGACGGGCAGCGTGGGAGGTGGCACGGACAGCCTTGGACTTGCCCTGACTGGACCCATTTTATAAAACGAGGGGGCTGAACTAGGCAGTCTCTGAGGTGCCTCCCAGCTCTGAAGATCTTTGAGTTTGAAGACCCCTCCCAGGCCTGATGTTCCAAGCTCCTCACTCCTTTCCCCAAGTGCTAAAGTGGTAACCTTCTGAGTTCTGTGACGATAAATGAGACGTTTAGGATGGGCATGGATTTTTGCTGTCTCTTGTGCCCTCTGCTGGACATGGTCAGAGGTGCAGAAGAAAGCAATTAGAGGTGGGAGGGAGCTCGGACCCTCCTTGTACAAGTGGGGAAATGAGGCTCGGTCAGAAGCTGACTGAGGCTGCAAAGATGATGAGAAGTCTCCTCACTCTCCTCTTTCCCACAGACTCACTGCTCCTAAGATCCCAGAAGGAGAGAAAGTCGATTTCGATGTAAGTTTTCCTGGCTATTCGTCAGTGCCCGCTTGGCCTCTCAGCCGTCTGGGGCGGGCAGCAGTCTGGGGCCTTTCTGCAGCCAAAGCTTTGGAGGGGGGCAGCTGAGTCCCAGAGGAATGCACCCTAACCCTCCACATGAAATTCCATCTGGATGTCTCTGGGCCAGGAGCAGAGTTTCCACAGGGTTTTGTTTGGTGTTTTTGTTTTGAGCTATTTTTTCGATTCTCACCC
Organism: Vombatus ursinus; assembly: GCF_900497805.2. Classification (NCBI taxonomy): domain Eukaryota; kingdom Metazoa; phylum Chordata; class Mammalia; order Diprotodontia; family Vombatidae; genus Vombatus; species Vombatus ursinus. Next base: position 188,163 of record NW_020954568.1, read on the forward strand.
AGCCTGGAATGTGAACTTCTGCTATGAAGTCTGAAATTTTCTTCCTGCTCTCCCTTTCCACCACCACCTTCTGATCCTCCCTTTAGCTCTCATATTTTGACCCTTTCTTTCTCTGTCCCTCTTGATTTATTCCCCTCAGGTCCCCTCCCTCCCTCCCTCTCCTCCTTCCTTCCTTCTTCCATCTTTTCATCCTTATTAGTCCTAACCACTCTGCAGGCCATACTCTTGCAGCACAGAAGACTCCTGAAGTCCTGAAAGCTGTTCCTTGGTGTGTGTGTGTGTGTGTGTGTGTGTGTGTGTGTGTGTGTGACAGAAAGTCCCAGAATTGAAACCTGGGTCTGGGTTCTCTGGTCACTGGTGCTGGCTCTGATAGGGAGAGGGCATTTCTGGGCACAGGGAAGGGGAGATTCGACAAGACAAAGACTGACCTGGAGAAAAGAATCTCAGACTACCAAGGCTTTGGAGATGCCAGGAAGCCCAGCTGGCACCAGCCTGAGAAGGGCAGCCCTGCTAGCGAAGGCTGGCCATGAGCAGCCTGGAGAAGGGAACGCCTTCAAGTAGCTGAAGCCGTCCCGGGGTGAAGAGGTTGGGGGAACTCTGCTTGGTCCTCGGGGTGGGGGTGCAGCATCACTGGTGCAGCAAAGCCAGACCTCCCAGGCCCAGCTGTTGAGGAGTTTACATTCTCCTGGGAGGACACAGCTTTTTAGCGGTCAGAGCTATACCCCCAGTGAGGAAGTGAGCTCCCCCTCAATAGAGATCTATATCAGAGAGCCTGCCCTGGGGGTGCCGGAGGAGGGGAAGCACTTAGGCACCTCCCAAACATTGGGTTGTTTGAGCCTGTTCTGAGCGGGAGTAGTCAGGAGAACCTTCATGGAGGAGGTGTGTGTGTGGAGGGTGGGTGTGCTCACGGCTCCTGGGCCTCAGCTGACAAGGAGGGTCTGACTGACCTCTGACCTCTCCTTGTGGCTCCCCAGGACATCCAAAAGAAGCGGCAGAATAAGGACCTGATTGAGCTTCAGGCCCTGATTGACAATCACTTTGAAGCCCGGAAAAAGGAGGAGGAGGAGCTGATTGCTCTCAAGGAGAGAATCGTGAGTCTGGGCTCCGGGCGGGGCGGTGAGGAAGGATGAGGGGCCCAGGCTGAAGCATCCCGTCCATCTGTCTGTGCCCCCGACAGGAGAAGCGCAGAGCCGAGAGAGCCGATCAGCAGAGAATCCGGGCAGAGAAGGAGAGAGAGCGGCAGAACAGACTGGCTGTGAGTCCCTGTGCCGGGCCTGGGCTGCCCTCGCCCCAGCCCTGACCTCCTCCCGCCTCAGCCTTCCGTCCCTCAGTATCCTCCCTGGAGCCAGAGCTCAGGGGAGGCTCTTCCCCAGGGGCCCTCGGGGCCCCACGGTGGTCTGCCAGCCCCATAGAACACACGTAACATGGCACAGCCAGCCCCAGCCTGCTCCCTGCAGGCTCCTGTCTCTGCGGAGTCCCGCTCTGCCCCTGCCATGCCACTGCCACATTGCCCTCTGCAATCGGTTAGCGGAGGGGCGGGACCCGACGTTCTTGGGGCCAGGCTTCTCCTTGTGCCAACGCAGCTGCCCCCAGCCGGGGCAGGCTGTCCTAGGGAGCCACAGCTTTCGCAGAGGACGTCTGTGGCACTCCTCCTGTTCACAGAGGGTGCCCACCCCTCCCCACCCCCACCTGACCTGACCCAGGCTCTTTTCTTGTACTTTCTTCCTTGTGCCGATCCTTGACGACTGGCAGGACTTTGGGGCGGCCAGACGGGTGTGTGCTGGTGGCTGTGGAGGGGGCAGGTATTCTAGCAGGGAAGGAGCTGCTCCCTCCGGGAGAGGAATCCCAGAATGGGCGAGCTAGAAAATTCTTTAAAGGCCTCCTCCTCCAACCTCCTCATTTGACAGAAAGAGGAAACTGAGGCCCAGAGGTGGAGAAGGGTCTTGGCCTGAGGCCACGCAGGCAGTGAATGGCGGGGCGAGAAGTTGCCTCCTGGTTCTCTGAGTCCAGAGTGGGTGTGGGTGATTCGTGCAGGAGGCTGGCAGACCACTGGGACAGCGGAGCTTGGCCGGCGCTGTCCGGGGTCCTGATCGAGGGGTCCCAAGCCTGCTGACTGAACTTCTCCATAGGAGGAGAAGGCCAGGCGAGAGGAGGAAGAAGCCAAGCGAAGGGCAGAGGATGACCTGAAAAAGAAGAAGGCTCTCTCATCCATGGGGGCCTCATACAGCAGCTATCTAGCAAAGGCAAGTGAAGCTCTCGGGGTCTTCACTCCCTCCCTACTGAGGCACAGCCTTGGGTGGGGGGCTCCCAGGAGGCTGTCCCTAATGGCCAGATTCCGCTTTTCCTCCCCAGGCTGACCAGAAGAGAGGCAAGAAACAGACTGCCCGTGAGATGAAGAAGAAGGTCCTGGCTGAGAGACGCAAGCCGCTCAACATTGATCACCTGGGCGATGACAAACTGAGGTGTGCGTGTGTGTGTGTCTGTGTCTGTGTGTGTGTGCGTGTCTGTGTCTATGTGTGTGTGCGCGCACACACGTGTGTGTGTATGTGTGTGCACATGTGTGTCTGTGTCTGTCTGCGCGTGTACACACATGTGTGTCTGTGTGTACACGTGTGCCTGCGTGCGCGCACATGTGTGTCTGTGCGCATATGTGTGTGCGCGTGTGTCTGTGCATGCGCGCACCGCGCGTCTGTGTCTGTCTGCATGTGCGCGCACACGCGTGTCTGTGTGTACACGTGTGTGCACATGTGTGTGCATGTGTGGGTGCGCGTGTGTGCACTGTGTGTCTGTGCAGGTGTGCACTGTGTGTCTGTCTCTGTGCGTGTGCATGTGTGTCTCTGTGTACGCATGTGTGCACGCGTGTGTCTGTGTGAACATGTGTGTGCACACACGCATATGTATCTGTCTGCGTGTGTGCACATGTGTGTCTGTGTCTGCATGTGTGTCTGCATGTGTGTGTGTGTATGTGTGTGTGCATGTGTGTGTGTGTTTGTGTGTGTGTGTGGTGTGTGTTTCTGGGGCACCTCACATGCCAGAGAACAGCACCAGAGAGGGCCATGGCATTTAGAGCCTGAAGGCACCTGAAGGAAAATCTCGTCCACCCCTCCCGTTTTATAGAGGCCCAGGGAGGCCCAGGGACACTCACCCAGCCAATCGACAGCAAAGCTGGGATGTCCTTTCAACAATCCAGAGCGCCTGCTTTATGGTCCTGACTATGGGGGTTGTTGGTAGGAATGACCTGGAAGACAGGAGACATCCCTGGGGCCCAGGAGCCACCACAGATGGTGGCTGGGCCTTGAAGAACAGTGAGGCCTTCCTAGGGGAGGGAGAGAAGGGAAGGCCTTCCTGGCAGAGGCAGCTGCTTGAACAAAGCCATGGGAGTGGGAATGAGTCTGGGCAGTTCAGGCCCATGAGAGGGTCTGGCTGGAGGGGAGGGGATGGACTGGGGTGCTGGAGAGGACAGGTCCGTCCAGCCTGGGAGGGAGCCTTGAATGCCGGTTAAGGGGCTGAGGCAGTGCCAGACGGGGTAATGATGACTGCCCTGAGCACCGCAGCTGTGGGCTTGCATCCTGGCTCTGGCCCATGCATGCCTGAGCCGCTTCCTGCTCTCTGGGCCTGTCGGCTCCCCCAGTAAATGGGCTGAGGCCAGATAATCTATGAGCTCCCCTCCCACCCTGGCATCCTGTGTGCCTGGCATCGGTCGGAGGCCAGATTTGTTGCTTTCCATCCTTCCTGGAGGATCGCCCCTTCCAGCAATCCCCAAGGCTCCTCTTTCCACGCCCTCTGATTAGGTAGAGGAAAGTCAGGCCCAGGCCTGGCCAAAGTGGAGGTGGGCTCTCTGTCGTAGCACTGGGGCTCACCTGTCCCTGAGGCTTCATGTGTGCATGTCTCTACCTCCCAGGGACAAGGCCAAGGAGTTATGGGATACACTCTACCAGCTGGAGACTGACAAGTATGAATTTGGGGAGAAACTGAAAAGGCAGAAGTATGAGGTGAGTGACCACACCGACCTCTGGGCAGCCCCCATGGGCTCATCAACCAGTACTGGCTCAGGGCTGGCCTGGGCTATTCCACAGAGGCTGTGGGCCAGTGCCCATCTTGGCCAGCCTCCTCTGCCGGGCACTGCTGGTTTCCAGGCCTTTCCTTTGGCCACCCCAGGCCTGACCCGTGTTGCCTCTTCCAGACAGGCCCCTGGCCTGTTCCCTGGGTTCCTGGCATGACCTTGAACAGAGAGATCCCTTTCCCAGGAGGGGCCAAATTGCCTGCAGTTCACAGAACCCCAAAGTGGACCACGGAGGTCATGAAACCCACCCTCCTAACTCAAGAGACCTTGCCAGGAACCTAGCCTGGGCAACCACCTCGAGTAACAAGGCTCTCCCTCCCTCCCAATTCAGTTTGCTCTGTTCTTGAGCGGTTCTATCAGTAGAAAGCTCTCTGTGGTATCAAGCTGAAATCTGCCCACGTCCCTCCCCTTGCCCTCTGGGGCCCCACCAGACATGTCTAATCCCTCACCCACGTCACAGCCCTTCAAATATTTGGCCATCACAGGGTTGATCCCCCTCCTGCCCAAGGTCTTCTCTCTTCTAGTGCAAACATTCCCCACTCCTTTGAAAGACCCTCTTTCTGGAACTGTTCCCAAGCCCTGGCCCCCCTCGGCCCCTGTCTTTGGACCTACTCCAGCTTCCTTGCTGTGCAGCATAGCCTGCCCTCCAGACATAGATGGGGCAGCCTCTGTGGAGGGAGTCTGAGGTGGCATCTACTTATCCCCCTCAACCAGCAACCAAGCCACTCACCTAGTACCCAGGGCTGTTTGGTGCCCATCTCTGCTGTACCTGGGAGCCTGGGTTCTGTAAACTTGACCTCAGGCAATGCGGGAAGTTGTAGGCAGAGTCGTTCTCTGAGCTAAGCTCTGGGTGTCTAAGCCTTTCTCTCTAGGAAGACCCTGTTCACACATATCCAACCCCCCTATCTGCCAAAGCTGGGACATCACCAGGCTGGCTCATGTCCTCCCCTCCACAAGAGCCACAGCTCAGGCACCAAGGTCTGTGCCATGGCCAGGGTTGGCATAAGTCTCGGGCCCAACCTCCCCCTTGTCCTGCTCAGACATCATCAAGGCTAAGCTACACGCTGAGTCTGAGAATGGTCAAGTGGGAAAGGACCCAGGAGGGCCTGGATCAGGATGCCCAGCTAGGTTTTCCTTGCAGTCTCTGCACTGAGGACCTGTCTACTCCTGGAGCAGTTCATTCCATCATTAGGCAAATCGAATTGTTAGGAAGAAACTGAGCCAGAAATAGGCTCCCCAGAGCTCTCCCTACTTCTCCCCATTCCTGGGTCTAGCCTCTGGGGCCAAGTAGAGCAATGTGCTGATGTTGAAGACCCCCCTCCCCAGCCAGGGCAAATCTTCCCACTCTCACAGTTTTGGGTGCCCATGAACCTCACCACTCAAGACCTTGGGAGAAAGCCAGTCTGAGCTGGTGAAATGGCTGGATTCTAGATTTAAAAAAAGCAAGCAAGCGAGAAAGAAAGAAAGAAAGAAAGAAAGAAAGAAAGAAAGAAAGAAAGAA
>NW_020954568.1:196726-204755 GCF_900497805.2 Vombatus ursinus
AAAGAAAGAAAGAAAGAAAGAAAGAAAGAAAGAAAGAAAGAAAGAAATTCCATCCAGGAGCTTGTTTTGATCCCCAGATAAGAATCAGTTGTCCTCAGCACATCCCCTGCAAACGATGCTGGTAAACAGAAGGTTGACCATTGCCCACTGGTCTGACAGTCTTATTTACAATGTTCATTTGCTCAGCAAACCCTTCCAGCTTCGAGGTGGGCCAAAGGCCAGCATCAGCCAGGCCTTACCCTCATTGTCCTGACTTTTGTGGAAGTAGGGCATGAGTTCCTGTGGGCCTGGGCTGGGCGCACAACCTTTCCTCCAGAATTGTACTGGGGCATTGAGACCCCATCCTCAAGACCTCAGTCACGTTGAGAATCTGCTTTGAAATTCCACTCTCGGGGTGGAGCCTCTCTCTCGTATGCAGACCCCCAACCCTCTCCAGTTCTGGAGAAAGCCTCGAGAGTTGCTACCGGCCAAAACTTCACATGCCTGTGGCTGGGATGGTGATGAGCCCCTCTGTGCTGAGCTCAGCTGGTCCTCAGACAACAAGCCTGAGGTCCATTGCCAGCCGTACACCAACTGCATCAGCTTGGTAGGACCTGCTAGAGCCCAGCCCCTGCTGACACCTGTGCCCAGGACCTAGAGCCCCTCTCTGTCATCCAAGGAGGAGGCCACACCCTTACCTGCCAAGTCAATATCAGAACAGCTGGCTGAGCCTCTGGAGACACTGAGTCTGAGCCCATTTTCTGATGTTCCCTCCATCTCTGGGTCCTGCAGAGCCCACCCCAAGGGCACCTCCTGACATAACCCTCTCCATCTTCCTAGATCATGACTGTACGTGCCAGGGTGGAGATGTTGGCCAAGTTGTAAGTACCAAGAGTCTGCCATGGGCTAGGCTGCTGGCCATTTCATGCATGGTGAGATTCTGGGTCCTTGCGGATGCTGGCAGGCAGGGGGCACAAGGCAGGTGAAGAAGGAGCCTGGAGGCATGGCTGAGGTCACCATGGGCCTCCCTCCTCCTTACCCTTCACCCTCCGCCCAGTTCAGTACCCCCTGTCACCTCCCAAATTCTGGCAGAGCTGGGACAGTGCTGCCAAAGGAGATACCTACACCAAAATTGCATTGGGTAAGGGGCTGAGTGCCCAGCCCAGGAAACTCCCAGCCACCTGGCCTTGCCGGGTATGTGGCTGGGCCTGGAGGCCATGGGGAAGGGGGTCAGGGCCATGAGAGAAGACAGGGAGAGGGAAGGGAAGGCAAGTGTCCAGACCAGGCAGTAGGACTGATTTAGCAGCACTGGCCTAACCCTCTTGCCGTGGCATGCCCGTTGGAAAGAGGTAAGTGTCATGCTCCTGTGATGGCCACATGCCAGGCACAGGAGCTGGGGTGACTCAATGTTTATGGAAGCTAGAATTGACCCTGGACTCCCCACCCCCAAAGACGCCATGCCCATCCTGGCCCCTCTGCCATTGCCCATACCATGACTGCTGTTCCTCTTTCAGCCACAGGGTGGAGGAAGAGAGCAGCTTTGCTGGCCAGCTCTCCCAGGCCAGGCAGGAGCTTGGTGGGGGAAAACTGGCCCTTCAGTCTCTCCCAGTCTTGACTTGCTCGCCCGCCCGCCCCCCAGAATGTGCCCCCAGAATGATGTCCTGGAGGGCATTTCCCCTCCCTCTGCCTCTCCCGTTGATGGATCTGTGGGGAGAGTGGCTCTTTCCCTTTGGCTGGTCACATCTCAGCCAGGGACGTTGGCCCTAGTGCGGGCAGGCAGCAGCTGCCCAAGACCCTCGGTCATCTTCTGCTGAAGCCAACTCCCCCTCCTTCCCTTCAGCAAGGCTACCCTTGGTTTCCTTTCCTTTGGGAGGCTGAGGGACCAGAGGCAGTGACTGCCGAGCCAATACGCCAGCCCCTCTGCTCCAGGGGAAGGAGGGCATCCCCTCAGTGCCCTCAGCTTGCCCGCCTCTTAGTAAGCTGTGGTATGTTGGCCAAATCCTCTTCTTTTCTGAGCTTCAGTCTCCTCACTTGTAAAACGAGGCGCTTGGACTAAAATTAGGGCCTGCTGGTTTTGAAATTCTATGTCCTGAGGTAGGGAAGGGGAAGGCAGCAGCCACTCGGGCAGAGAAGAGCCTTGCTTCAGCCAGCAGCGGCCTGTCCTGTCCTGTCCTTGTGGGTCAGGTACCAGGAGCCTTCGTGAGGGGTCCAACCCGCACACAAAAGGAAGGAGTGTGGGAATTACCACCACTGTCCGTTCTGGCAATGGGTAGGAGAGACCCGAGTGGGCCCTTTTACTTGGGTGAAGGTAACCTGAAAGGGCGCCTCGTGCCCCCTCAGTCACTGAGTCAGAAACTCTGCCCCTTCCCTTCAGGGCATGAGGTTCCTGTCCCAGCCTGGTCAAGCCAGCACTGGCCTTCCAATCCACCCTCCCCCCACGTCACACCACTGAACCGCAGAGCTGTCAGGGACCTTAGAAGTCCTCAAGCCCGTCCCCTTGCATTTTACAGATGGGGAAACTGTGACCCAGAGATGAGTTAAGTGGGACTCCTTCCTCCTCCGCGGTGTTTCCCTCCCTCATCCCTCCTCTCCCTTGGAAGACATCATGAAGGGGGTTTTGGAGCACTGATTGTCTGATCCTAGGAGCAGTGGGAGCCCCAGGCCTCTGGACAGGCCTCTGATTCAGAGGGATCATTGGAGGAGGATGTCTCTGGCATCCTTTAATGTCGCTACCCAAAGAGCCCAAGACTGCTCTGCAGAGCTGGCTGGGCTGACTGGCCCCAGAAGACCAGGCCAGGGTGCTAAGTGGCCCTGGGGACCCCTGCTCAGTGCCTCCCCTTCCCCTCCCCCCAGGCTCACTAGGAGAAGTTGTACTGAAGTCTGGCTGATGTTGCTCTGAGACTAGTGTGGTATCGTACACAGCTTCCTCGCCAGGAGTCAGGGCGCCTCTCTCTCTCTCTCTCTCTCTCTCTCTCTCTCTCTCTCTCTCTTTCTCTCTCTCTCTCTCACGCACTCACTTACTGGCTTGGGACAAGTCCTTTTTGCTCTCCAGGCCTCGGTTTCCCCATGGTTTCTGTGGGAGAGCTTGAGCTGCTCAGAGAGGCCGTGAACTAAGGTTAGTCTGGTTCCAGCAAGGCCCCGCTGGACTCGGGCCACCCTTGATCAGCATCACCAATGGATGGAAGGATCCAGGCTCCCTGGCCCTCCCTGAACTATCCCAACCTTTGTGACAGCCCAGCGTCTGTGTTATTTACAGATTACCACCCTCAGGAGCCGGATTGACCAGGCCCAGAAGCAGTGAGTAGCCTAGCCCTGCTCTAGCCCAGTGCCCAGAGCTTGGGCCAGGCCAGGCAGGGCAGGGAGGCCACAGATTAATTCATGGGACCAGCCATCACTGCCCCCATTCCCACCTCTGGGAGGACGGGGGGGAGCCAGGGGGCTCCAGAGGGACGGGGAGAGGAGCTCAGGTCATCTTTGAAGATGCACTGAGTAAGCCTGGCCCCAAGGAAGGGTCCTGTCCTGCACAGCTCAGCCACAGACACTCAACCTCATCCACCATTCCCACCTGGACAAGCTCGGGCCCTGGCCCAAGCCCCAGGCATCAGTGACGGCTGGGACCCCGTGCCAAGAGCAGTTACCGACTAACCGCTTCATTTCTGTTCCTGGCCGGATGCATCAGAGACAAGGGCAACCCGAGAGGAAGACAGAGCGGGGGCGAGAGGCAGGGCCAGTGGGAGCAGGGCCCCTGACCTTCTCCTGAAGCTGACCTGGGCCCTTTGCAATGTGTACAGAGGCCAGGGGCCCCTGGGGATCTGGGGGCATTGGGTGAGAGTTCAAGGCACTTTAGTCAGCCCCCAGGGGCCCAGCTGGTTTCTCCATCCCCTCTGGCTGCCAGTAGAGGCCCCGGGAGCTGGGGGGCCCACCCTGGTATCTTGTGATGCCCAGGGCAGCCCTCGGGGCTGAAGGTGCCAGGTAGGGGCTAGCCGAGGCCCAGACTGACTACAGTTAGAGTCTTTGGCCTCCTCTCCAGCCTCGATCCCCAAGCTTTTTCAACAGTGACCAGCAGTGTGATCTCCTAGGGGCAGTTCTGCCAGCAGTTTGCTATGTGACCTTGGGCAAGTCCCCTTCCCTTGTGAGGCCTTACTATCTCCCTCTGTAAAATGAGCATAAGAAACTATCCCCTTTGTACCCCCATAGGGGGAGCGGAGAGCCCCAGAAAGCTCCAATAAGGATCTTCAGGAAAATGCTCTTCTGTTCTCATCAACTTTCATCTCAAGCCAATGCCCAACCTTCCAGCTCAGACCAGTGCTGGCTGAAACAAGCATGGCTCACCCCTGCCCAGCCCCATCCCACCAGGGCCTTCAGTCCCACTTCTGGCCTCTAGCTCCCTGCTCAGTTTGGGGGGTGAGCTCAGATTCCTGCTTTGGAAGGTGCAGGGTCCAAGAGTCCTGCCCCAGGGGGGCTTGGGCCCTTGTCTCTGATGTGGAAGGTCAGGGGTCGGCATAGACCACTCTTGGAGTGAGCCGACTGGCTGGCAAGGTGTGACCAGTGTGTGTGTGCGTGTGTTTCTGTGTGTGTACGTGTGATCAAGAGCTGCTGTCAGCAGCTCCTCCTCAGGCAGGCAACGAGGCCCTTGGGGAGACAACCCCTGTGAATCCAGGACGTGCACAGATGACAAATGGGAACACGGATGGCAGCTCCCTGTGGCTGACCTTGACCCTCCCTAGCTCTCCTCCTCCCCAGCAGGCCTCCCCTTCTGCTGGAGGACTCCAAGTCTGCCTCTGTCTCCTCTACCGCCATAGTGCCTCACAGAGCCAAGGGGAGATGAGTTGTGGCTCATCTGCTTTTCTAGGGGAGGACACGTCGCCTTCATGCCTCCCTTACCAGGAGGCAGAATGGGCAGTAGGAAAATTGCAGGACTCAGAGGACCTGGCTAGGCATCCTAGTTTTAGGGGACCTTAGACCAATCCTTTCCCTTCTCTGGGCCTCAGTTTACCCATCTGTAAAGTCTGGGTATTGGACTTGATGATCTTTGAAGGTCCCCCACAGGACTGAAATTCCATGAAATTAAAGTCTCCTAAGTGCTGTGAACTGAGGTAGGAGCTGTGTGACTTTGAGGAAGGCAGGGACAGCAGGGAACATGGGGGACAATGCCTGGCCCCTCCTCTGCTTCCCAGCCCCCTCCTCCTCAGACCCCCTAACTTCAAACTAACCTGCTTGGCAAGGGACAAACTCACCCCTGACCAGGTCTGGCCTGGGTGCAGGTAAGTAGAGACCGCTTGGCATATGGGGCTGCGCCTCCCTCCCACTCTCCGCAGGCCGGTCACTTGTTGGACATGGGCTGGGGGAGAGAAGAGATGTGGGCCTTCCAACATGCGTGAGGCCTCTGGCTTGGTCGAAGGCAATTTCAAATTATCCTTGGAGCCTCCTGAAGGGAAGAGAGGGCTCAAAGCAGGGATAGGGTTCAGTACCAGGGACAGGGGCTCAAGGTTGTGACTGGACCAAGTCTGGCGTTTGAGGGTCAATCGTGGCACTAGAAAATGAAGCGGTCAGAGATGGGTCGTTAAGAACCCTGGGGAGTCTGTGCTGCCCCTGGACTGGCGCTCCGGGCGGGGCAGCCTCATTTCTCTGCCTGGCCCCCTCCCCGACTTCCCCAATGCTGACCTGGTTTCCCCTTCTCCACTTGCAGCAGCAAAAAGGCTGGCGCCAAGGGCAAGGTCGGCGGACGCTGGAAGTAAAGTGGAGAGAGCGCCTCCAGAGCAGAGATGGGTCTTCCCGCTGCAAGCCACCCCCTCTCCTGACGCTGTTGTTCCCCCTGGCTCCCACCTCCCAGTCTGGCTCCCCTACTGCTGTCTTCCCTCCAGAGTTCCGGGAGATATCCCAAAGAGGAAAAGGAGGCGCCTCCTAGAGCAGCCGAACAGACACGACGTCCCCCTGGTCCCCAGACCCTCATCTTCTCCCAGCCCCGCCGCCTCTGCCAGCCACCCCCTCCAGGGACTTCTGGCCTCCCCTCTGTGGGGCTTGTAAATAAAGCTCAAATGACCCCCTTCTCTGCTCAGTTTTTTGTATGTGTGGGAGAGGTGGGCCCTTCCCATCTTGTCTGAGTGGTGGCCAGGGGTGCCCAGTGGGGTGAGCACCAAACTGAACTCATCCAGCCAGAAGGGAAAAGAAGGCCAGGGAGCAAGAGCCAGCCGCAGGTTGGGACCCTGAGGGCTGCAGAGTTCAAGATTGCTGCTTGATCCCCATGGATGAGCAGGGGTTCCCTTTGGAAGGAGGAGGGGGCTGCACCCAAATGGCAGGGGGGAAGGACAAGAGGTGATCCTTCTCCCCTCACTATCCTACCAGTGCCAGGCCCCTGCCCTCCACCCCACTCAGTGGGCATGACTGAGACTGCTCTGAAAATGGTCCCCTCTGTGAGTCCTGCCCAAGCCCCTGCCAGCTTGGGCTCCTGGGACCCTAAAGGGGGGATTCTCAGCATCAGCCAGCAGGCACAGCTCCGGGGGGAGGGGCAGAAACAAGAAATCAGGCCTGGTGGTGGCATGCGGGGCTGAGATCGAAGGTGGGAAGTGGGCTGGGACAGCTCTCCTGGTTCCCTGCCACTCTCCCTTCTCCGGTCCTTGTTGGGCATGGGGTGGCGGGAGGAAGAGATGGGGGCCTTCCAGCATGCATGAGCAACTTCTCTGGGCCCAACTGAGACCCCTCCCCAGTTATGAGAGGAGCCTCCCAGGAAGGGCAACCCGGGGCATCCGCTGGACGTGAGGGGGGCAGAGTTGCACACGCTCGTCAGCCTCCCTCTCCCCCTAGCCATCCAAGGCCAGGCGGTGGCCCGGGGTGCTGCGGATGACCCCGGCACCTGCCCTGTCTGTCACAGCGCCTGCTGCAGCCACCTCCGTGGCCTCATCTGCCCGTTGTCCTGCTGCAAGTCTTCCCGCGTCGGGGCAGACACCCCGTCAGGCCCATTGCTTACCCTCCACCTGGTTGAGCCTGTCTGCCCAGATGGCTACATTAATTAATCAATAATACATTAATTAGCAAAGTAAACATTTATTAGGCACCTAGTGTGTCCCAGGCACAGTGCTGGAATCTGGGACCAGAGACACAATGAGAAGCGGGTCCTGGGGAGATGGGAGGGGCTCTCTCCTCACCCTGGGAAGGACTAGGCCCTGGGGTCAGCCTCGGCACCCTTCACCCACCGGGCAGCTCCCCTTTTCACAGGAGCGAGGGGAAGTCAGGAGGCCGAGCACCACTCTGCCCATTTCATAGATGAGAAAACTGAGGCTCAGAGAGATGGTCTGGCTGTCCTGGGCCCTTTTCTGACCATCTGCCTCAGTTTCCCCCTTTGTCTCTGTCGCCCGCCTCCAGGAAGCTCTCCCAGAGCGCTCTCAGCCATTCTGTGGCAGGACAAAGCCCCAGGGAATCCCTTCCTCCTAGGCGCTGAGGGCCCCGGGGCCTGGGACTCAGTTTCCTCACGAGTCCCTCTAGAAGACGGGTCAGGGCCCGGCGTCCGTCCCAGGTGCGGAGGGCGACGGAGACGAAGGTGCGGAGGAAGAAAGCAAAAAGCAGGAGCGGGTCGGGTCGCCGGCGGCGCGGCCTCCGGCCGCCAGAGGGCGATGCAGGCAGCGGCCAAGGCGCAGGCGCGGCAGCTCGGCCTCGTCTCTCTCGTCCCTACTTCCGCCGCCGACAGGAAGTTCCGGGAGCAGCTGTCAGAGAGAACGCGCGTCATGGCCCGCAATGTCCTGTGAGTACTGGGCGAGGCGGCCCCGGGAAACTGAGGCCCGCCCACGTGACCCTGGCCTCTGGAGCGGGGCTGGCCCCCAGTCACCCCCAGGGTCGTCGTGCAAGGCCCTCCTTCCCCCACGTGTCCCTCGCCTTTGCCCCGCCCAGGGCGCCCTCCCCGCCCTCCTCCCCCTCCCACCCCGGCTCCCGCTGGCCCCGCCCACCCCGGGGCGGCAGCGCTGCACCCCCTCCTTGACGGCGCCCTGGCGTTCGTTCGCGCATCCGTTCACTCATCCGTTCACTCGTGCATTCACTCGTGCATCCCTTCATTCAT
>NW_020954568.1:207755-233610 GCF_900497805.2 Vombatus ursinus
TCACTCGCTTGTGCATTCACTCATGCGTTCATTCATTCACTCATTCGTTCACTCGTGCATTCATTCGCGCATCCGTTCATTCATTCGTTCACTCATTCGTTCACTCGTGCATCCGTTCACTCATTCGTTCACTCGTGCATTCACTCGTGCATTCGTTCACTCATTGGTTCATGTTTACCGATTGTTCATTCACTCACTTGTGCATTCACTCATGCGTTCATTCATTCACTCAGTCATTCGTTCACTCATGCATTCATCCACTCGTGCATTTGTTCATTCATGTGTTTATTCACTCATTCATTCATTCAATAACTCATTTGTTCACTAATATATTCATTCACGCATTCATTCACTCCTTCACTCACTCAGGTGTTCATTGGTACATCCACTCATGCATTTACTCACTTACACATTCATCCATTCACTCATTTATTCTCTAATTCGTTCACTCCTTTGTTCACTTGCTCATGTATTTGTTCACCAGCTCATTTACTCACTCATGCATTCAGTCACTAATTCATTCATTCACTCCCTCATTCATTCATTCATGCCACGGCCACATCCCAACAGCAGCTCCTTCATTGCCATATTATCTCAGACCCCAGAATCCACCAGGGCCGGCAGCACCCCCAGAACTGGCAGGCACCCCACGGGTCCCCTTGTTCCTGACCAAGAATCCCCCCACTCCAACATTTCCGTCACTCCTGCTCAGAGTCAGCTGCCCCTGTTGGGACGTTTGCCCTGAGTCAGCCTGCCTTAGTTGGCCCTCCTGCCCCTCTAAGCCTGTGGGGCCCTGGGTTCAAATCTCACTTCTGATACCACCTTTTAGATCTCAGGTGAGTCACATGGCCGTTGGCCTCAGTTTCCCCATCGGTAAAATGGTAGATGATCCCTGATTCTGTGGTCTTGGTCAGTGGCTCTGGTGTCCAACAAGGGCTATGAAAAGAAGGCGTGATTTTGAGGCGGATCTGGCGTTCAAATCCTGGCACTGCCATCTTTAGCTCCGGGACACTGGCCGAGCCCCAGCCTCTCCTGGTCTCGGGCTCCCAGCCACACCCAGATCTGCAGCCCTTTGGGTGGGTACCCGGCACGGTGCCCGCCTGACCGTCCTTTCTGAATGTTGTCCTTCCCAGACTCCGCATGGGGCTGACTAGGGCGGAGGGCTCCCGCGCCCTCGCTGCTGGATGGGCCTGGGGCCCCGCCGTCCGCCCCTCGTGGCCGTCCGTCCCGTCCGTCTCAGTGACCCGTCGGCGGCGGCCTCTTCGCCCATTTGGGCTCTGCTGGTCATTGTCTTGGGGCCTTATCCGAGGGAGCGGGGGCTCTTGTTCTTAACCCCTCTCCCCAGCCCTTTGGGTTCTGTCCTTCTCCATCCATCTCATTAATCTCTCCTGCCCAGGACAGACCCCCTTCCACCAGCGGCTGGACGCCCATTTCCTGGGCTGGGCAGATCCTGACGCACATCATTCTTTCTTCCCTTCTGTTTTCCATTTACAGTCCCTTCAGTTAGACTTTCAGGACCCTGCCCAGTGGGCTTTCGCTGGACTGGGCAGCTTCTCGTGGCCCCTCTCTGAGATTTCCCTGAAGGGCGCCCCATCCCAGGCCAGGACCCTGGTGCTTTCATGTTTGAGGGTGTGCCCCAGAAATCCATCTACCAGGCCCTCTGCTGCTCTACCTACCTGTCTGCCTGTCTGTGCATCTGTCTGTCCATCCATCTGTCCATCCATCCGTCTACCTGGCCATCTACTTACCTGGCTGTCTATATCTACTTGCTAATCTATCTGTGTGTATATCTATCCATCCATCTATCTCTGTCTGTCCACCTATCCATTTATTCATCTACTCACCTCTATCTATCTATCTATCTGTCTACCTGTCCTTATTGATCTATCGGTCTATATCTGTTCGTCCATCTACCTGGCCATCTCCTGTTCTGTCCGTATGTCTACCTGTCTGTCTGTTCATCTGTATGAGGTGCTTACTATGTGCTAGGCCCAGGGCTAAGCCCTGGGGTGCAGACAGATTGGCCCACTGGATCCGTCTTCAATCCAATGGGGAGATAGCACCTAGGGAAGGTTCTGGCTGCCGGTCTGGCCAGAGGTCATGGGGCAGCAGAATGGTGGATGGCCAGGCCTCTTCCTCTTTGCCATTGCCTTGGTGACATCAGGCCGGTGCCTGGTGTTGGCTGCACCAGGGACTTTGGGGGTCACTCATTGGCAGATTGTCCGAGCTGGAAGGAGCCCGAGAGAGCCTCTAGTCTGGGTTTGGGCTGTTTAGCTATCTGTCTTTCAAGATGATTGGTTTCCTTCATAATCTTGTGTGGTTTATATATTTAAAGATGGCTCAGAGGAGGGTGCAGGCAATCATTAGCCCAAGGGGCCGTGGCACCTCAAAGATGAAGACGCCCAGCTGGCGCTCAGCCCTGCTGTTGTCTAGAGGAGAAGACCGGGTCATGCAGCGGGTCTGAGGCACCTCCAGGGCCCCCCCTTCTGGTTCAGGGCCTCTGCCCTTTCCAGGCGTTCCTCGCCCTCGCCCCCGTCTCCTTTGGGGTCCCCTCCATCATCTCATTGGCTCGAGTCCCTCGCCTTGCACACGCGGCAGTGGCCACCTTTCTTCTTGCTCCCCAGCGCGGCCGGCCTCGGTTACCCCGAGGAAGCTGAGCTCTCCTCCCCCTTTTTCCCAGACCCTATTCCTTGTCCCAAAGCAGGCTGGGGCTCTGTGCTGCCGCCAGGTGCCTTTGGACCTGGGTCAACTCATCTTCACGACTCCGTGGCATGACCCAGAGCCATTCACCTTTGGGATTTGGAGGCCCAGGGTGGGCAGACTCATTGCCAACAAGCCGTGGTCCTAAGGTGCCCCCCTCCCCTGAGCCAGCCATTGTGCACTGTGGGGAGTGGCCACCAGGGGGAACACGGGAGGCCTCTGACCACCTTCCTGCACCTGCGTGAGTGGCCACTGGAGGGCCTTGGGCCAGTGGAGGCCAGCGGCAGAGGACTCTCTCCTGCCTAGCCTGCCTGCCCTGGCTGGGCCGCAGTGGAGGAGGGTCAGGAATGTGGAGCTGGGGGAGAGGTCAGCCTGAGCTCCACGCTCTTTGCCAAAGGGTCTCCCAGTGAATCAGGCCCCTGTGCTGCTCAGTAGAGGATGGATGGTGGGGAGCTAAGCCAGCTGACTGGCAGGACGGCCCCGAGGGGTTCAGGCAGAGTGTATGTGAGGAGAGCTTGGTGATGGGGGGGGTCTGTCCACTGCTGTGAGCCCTCAGCCTTTTAGCCTCTATTTCTGAGGTGCTGACCGCCAGATAACCCACCTGGAAGCTTTCCGGCAGGTACCCCCTGTACCAGGCAGGAAACCCCCAGCTGCGCATCTTCCGGACCAATTTCTTCATCCAGCTGGTGAGGCCTGGGACGGCGCAGCCGGAGGACACCGTGCAATTCCGAATCCCAATGGAGTAAGTCCTCCGAGGGCTGGGGGGGTTTTGGACTCATTCCTTGGGCTGTGGAAATATCTGAGAGCAACCTCAGGGAAGCTTCTGGGCTGGAGACACGTGGGGCCCGGAGTGCCTTGGGCGGGGAAGGCACAGACGTGGAAGGTCATCATGGCCCCCCGCCACGGGCCTCTGCCCTTTCACTGGGCCGGCCCCTGGGCTCGGGAGACTTCCAAGGCCAGTTGTTTCTCCTGGCTGCTCAGAGCCCCTGGACATTCAGGACACCTGGCCAGGCACCCTCGAGCTTAGCCTCTTGGCCTCGTGAGGGTCACAACTGACAAGAAATCCCCAAGGCACGGGTTTTCTGCCTGAAGCTCAGTGCAATTCTTTGGCCTCATTTAGTGTGGGCTGTCTGGACAAGGGGAGCTCGGGTGTCCCCCTGGAGGCTCAGGGTCAGGGCTTCTCTATAGCTGGGCCTCTTCCCTGGGAGAGGTCCTGGGCAGCCAAGGCGGGCAGGTTCTGGAGGGCTCCTGCCTGCCAGGTACAAAGCAGCATTTGTCTGCTCCTGGGCCTCCCCACGTCTGGCCAGGCTGACCCAGTAAGCCACGTTTGGTGCCGCAGGAGGGTAGGGGGGGTGCAGCTCTGGGATTCAGCCAGTCTGCTCACTTTGGCCCTGGCCTGCGCTGTTGGCGCTGTTGCTGGTGCCGGGCCGCAGGGGTGGCCTGCCTGGTGAGGCAGATACCACGGGGCTGAATGGACTTGTCTAGGCCAAGGCGGCCGCACTCGAGTATGGGGCTGGGGCCGCAGGTGGCCTCTGGGGGCAGTGCACGGCTGCGGGCCCGAGGCGTCCTTGCTGGCTCCTTGGTTTCAAGGTGCCTTCTCTCTCCTCTCCTCTGGGATGCAGAATGACCAGAATTGACCTCAAGAATTATCTCCAGAGCATCTATAATGTGCCCGTGGCTGCCGTGAGAACCAGGATCCAGCACGGTGAGTGTGGGCCACTGTGGTCGGCCTCTCCTCTGCCTCCTTTCTCTGCTTTGTTCTCCCTTGCTGTGCCTGCTAGTGACCGGGTGGTGGCGCTTGAGGATCAGAAGAGCAGTGGTCAGCTGAGGCGCCCATGCAGCCTCTGAGCTTGGCGGGCTCTCTCCCTCCCTGCCTTTGTCCCGAGCCCTGCGGCTATGCTGGGGCGGGGGCAGTGCCCCTAGCCCCTCTGGGGCTCCGCTCCATCGGCCTCCCAAGTGCTCCCAGGGTCAGGCTTGCTCAGGAGGAACCCCCAGAAGGGGACACCCTTTGAGTCACGGGCAGAGGGACACCTCTTGGTGCATTGAACTGTTAGCCTATGGCTGGGTGAATGGGGGTGCAGGAGCCAGTGAGGGGTGGCCGCAGCTTCTGGGCCTGGGCTGGCTGTTGATTTCTGGGATAATGGGACCTGAAATCAGGAATTACAGTGGAGGGAGGTCTGTATTCCAACAGGTTCCAACAAGAAGAGGGATCATAGGAATGTGCGCATAAAGCAGCCCGATTACAAGGTCGCTTATGTCCAGCTGGTGAGTCAGGGCACAGGCTGCCTCAGGGCCTGGTCTAGGGAAAAGGGGGCTGAGGCATTTTCCCCACACCCTCCTCCCCCATGTCCAAGGAGGGGCCCAGAGGGAAAGCGGGCTCCCCCTGCCTTTGGAGGGCTCTGGGCATCTCCCTTGTGGCTGAAGGTGCCCTGGACCACCCAGAGGTTGTGGGTATTGGGTGAAGCTTCAGAAACTTCCAGGGTGTGTGTGTGTGTGTGTGTGTGTGTGTGTGTGTGTGTGAGATGGGCAGCTGGCCCCCACTGGCACTTGGGCTGAAGTGTTTTCAGGGGTGTCTGACATGGGTCTTCT
This sequence comes from Vombatus ursinus, assembly GCF_900497805.2. Taxonomy (NCBI): domain Eukaryota; kingdom Metazoa; phylum Chordata; class Mammalia; order Diprotodontia; family Vombatidae; genus Vombatus; species Vombatus ursinus. The sequence goes on from NW_020954568.1 coordinate 213,045, forward strand.
CTGTCCACTGTCAGTAAGACTGACTTCCCTGGGTGAGCTCCTCAGGCCAGTTCCTCCCCACACCCCAGGCTGCCGCCTGGGTCCAGCTAGAAGTTCTGGCTTCAGGTTGGAGCCCAGGGTGGCATGGGGGCCACTGCTCAGTGCTCCACCCGGATCTCTGTCAAAATCCTGCCTGTGGTAGAGCACCGGCCCTGAAGTCAGGAAGACCTGAGTTCAAATCCGGGCTCGGACCAAACACTTGACACTTACTAGCTGTGTGACCCTGGGCAAGTCACTTAACCCCAACTGCCTAAAAAAAAAAATCCTGCCCATGTGGCTTCCCCCCAGATGTCCCTGATGCCCGCCCAGGCTCTCTCCCTCTTCTCTGAGTCCTGAGTTTGCACGGAGCAGGGGTGGGTGACCTTGGCATGAGCCACCCCCCCAGGTCAGGACCTGGGTCTTCCTTGTCTCTGTAGCCCCCGTGTCTCCCGTTGGCCAGCCAGGATTACTCAACCATTAGATAGAGGCCCAAGGAAACAGGCTGTTTGCCTTGGGAGGGGGGTCCTCATCCTTCCAGGCTTCTGGACCCCTGGCCTTGGCCGAGCTGCTCTGGGGCAGGGCCGTGGGGTGGGGTGGAGGGGAGAGACAGATCTGGGAAGCCCCCTTCCCGCCTGGTCATCTTTGGGCCTCGAAGGCCGCCGTCTCCCCTGCCAGCGCCTGTGGGCAGGGGCCAGCGAGGGGCCCCGAGAAGCCCACCATTGTTCCCAGCTGTGCTTGCTCCGGTCACTCCATTTCAGTTTAAACAGAAGGGAAGAGCTGGGCCGGCGGCGGGAGCGGGAGCCCGCGGACCTGTGCCGCTGGCCGGCCAGCGCTCCCTCGGCCGCCAGATGGCAGTAGCGCTCTTGGGCTGGCCAGGGCTGGCGTGGGCTTGGGGCGCCTTTGTGGGGAGCGGGGGGTTAGACTGCCTCCTTCCAGACAACAACTGCCTTCTTTCTCCTGCCCGGGGAGCACACATATGTGTTTGGGCTGGGAGCCAGGGGTGTGTGGCCTCCCAGCCCAGGGCCAGAGAAAGCCCCTCCAAAAACAGGCTGCTGTTCGCCCACCCCCCCACCCCAGCCCCTTCAGGGGAGGCTACGGTTACCAGTGGCTTTTGAGTCATCTGAGCCCCTCCGGCCCCTCGGGCCCCCACCCCCCAATCGTGAAAATTGAACTGTGCCACGGAGATCTCATATCAGCAGCTGCTTTGGGCTCCGTTTTCCTGAGACTTAGCAGGGGAACAGTGTGTGTGTGTCTAATGTCACTGCTCAGGAGGGCTCCTTGATCATAATTTGTAACGGGCCGGCGACCCCCTAGCCTGGGGGCCGGGGCTGTCTCCTGCAGGACTGGGCCAGCCTGGAAGCAGGGAGGGGGAAGCGTGAGTGGTGGGCACAGCCTGGGGGTCACTGCCTTGTCTCGGGGGTCTGTATTTCGGTGCTTGTTTGCTCTGGCCCTTCCCTTGGTTCTTTACTACAGATCTTATTGTGAACCCTGTGGAAGGGTGTTGGGAAACAAAGTCCGGGTCAGGACCCTGTTCCCTGTCGTGGCTGCCCAGCCGGCCAGCCGTTGCTTTTACCCTAATGCCTCAGTTACGCAAACATGCCCCCCAAAAGCGCCTGACTTCCTGCCGTGCCGCCTCTGAGCGGCTCGGCCCGCCGGCAGAGAAGGGGTTAATGGAGCACGCAGTCCGTGCAAAGGCTCATTAGGGTCCCTGAAAATGCCCGGCCGGCACTTCTCCCTTCCCTTCGTCCTGGGGCTTCGGGGGTTTGGGTTTTTTTTGTTTTCCCCTCTTCAGTGCTTTTCCACTGGCCAGCCTTTCCTTTCTCTTTGGAAGGACTAGGGGCTTCTTTCTTTTCTTTTTTTAAGTGAAAGGTTAAATTCTCTCGATAGGAGGAGAGTTCCCCAAGGAACCTTAAATTTCCGCGTGGCCTTTGTCTCCAGTAGGAAGCGAGCCCTGCTTTCAGCCCAAACCTTCCCTGGCTTTTCCGAACCTACTCTTAGAAATTGCAGACTTTGCATTTACATTTTAAAATGTCGTTTCGCATCCCCCTCCGCTTTAGAAACCCAGCCCGAATCACCTCAATAGATCCACATAAATCCCCCTGTTCTGGGCAATCAGCCCTGCGTGTAAACTATTGCCCTTTGGTATTTTAAAAAAGAAAAAAAAAGTTTTGAAATGTGTAAGATAATCCTCCTGAAAGTCGGCTACCGAGCATGCCCCGTCCCTGCTTTTCATCACTCCCCGCTCTGACACCCCCCTCCATATGATCAGAATTTATCAACCTTCAATCTCAGGGTGTCCCGGCTTGGCCGACAGCCCAAACCCAAACTTCTGGACAAAATGCGGCCTCGAGGCCTCATTTTACTTATTCAGACGTTCCAGAAACAAACGGGCTTTCTTTGTGTCCCTTGACCTATCGTGAAATGGCAAAGTAGTTCAGTGTGTAATATCAGTAACATTACTGAAATATTTATTAAAGCAGGGCTATTTTTGAAATAGAAAACAGTTGTGTGATTTTAATATTTAATATCGATAATATTACTGGAGCACCAGCTCCACGAGTCGGGGTCTCTTCACCCCCTGCCTTCTCTTCCTGGCCCCGGAGTCACCCCCAGTCGTGGGGCCGAGGACATGGGGAAGCCCAGGGGTGGAGGCAGCGGCTCTGGGCTCGGGACTTTGTTGACACTGATCTATCCTGAGAGTCCTAGTGGGAGACCGAAGGCCAGTTAATTTGCAAAGCCTTTCCTGATTTATAGAGCAGCGTGGACGGCCGTATTTTTCGGCCTCTCTTTGCTGAGCCCTGTGCCAGGAGGAGGGGTGAAGGTCTTTTGGGACTCGGGGTCTGGAGGCGCCCCCCCCCGGCCTCCCCCCTCCGGGGAACGGACACCGTTAATGAGGCCACAAGCAGGACAAATGCTGCTCAATGGAGAGATCATGTCAGTGAAAAGGTCATTGTCCCAGAATGATGGTTTCCTGCTGCTAGATGAAAGCGGAGGCCGAGGCGGAGGCAGAGATACCGACCGCCCCGGACACGCTCCGGCTGCCGTGGCTGTGGTGACCATCATGCTGAGCAGCAGGGGAGGGGGTGCTGTTAATCATTTCATCTGATTGAATGTGGGGCCCCCTCCTCTTTGCTGCCTTCCGGGTGACCGTGTCCGTGGTCTCTGCCCGCCTCATTACCGGTTGGCCGGGCAGAGATGGGGTTGCTGCGGGGAGGAATGCCGGGCCGGACCCCCGCGGGCCGTTCTCCCCCTCGGCTTTTGTGGGGCTGGAAATATTCCGTTTCTCCCTAGGCTCACGGACAGACCTTCAAGTTCCCAGATCTGTTTCCCGAAAAGGAACGGAGCACTGAAGCTGGCTCCATCGATGATATCCAAAATCAATTTGTGGAGGATGAGAGACAAAGGCAGAAAGGCGACCCCCGGCGTGGGGGGGTCCCCGACTGGTTCGGCTTGTGACGGGGCTGCCCAGAGCATTCCGGAGGGCCCCGCGGCCAGGCTGCGGGACGAACGCTTTGAACAAGGCGGAATTAAAGCTTTGCTTTCTGGAAAAGGAAAATGGTCTCCTTGTTTCCCCTTTTTTTCCTTGTGTAAACTGGAGGCCTCAGGCGCAGCAGCAGCCACTGCAGCATACTTGTGCTAGGTGGAACATAGCTGCTCCTTCCTTCCCTGTGCTGTGCTTGCAGCCCCCCTGTTCCCACGATGTAGCAGAGCCACCATTTAGAGGCTCATAAGCAAGCAGTCTGGGCTGCGGTCGGCCCCAGGATGCCTAGGGGATTGTGTAAAGATGGGTGCCCACCCGGTCTCTGCAGGGAGAGTCTGAGGTGTGCTGCCCAGGGATGGTGCAGAATGTCAAGGTCTAGACCAAGGCTCTCAAGTCCAGTCCCTGTGGGGGATGAGAGGCTGGCCAGGGCTGAGAGAAGCTGGAGGGGTCCCAGCACCCCCAAAGCAGTGAGGCCTGGACACCACAGCCTCAGGGAGGACGTGAAGGCGGGGAAGCCACCCAAGCCAGCTCTGCCAAGGAAGCAGGAAGGAGGAGGTGAGAGGAGTGTGGAGGGGTGATAGGGAGCCATTGTGTGTCCTTGAGAAAGGGAGTGCTGTGCATCTTATGGTGTTTGGCCGTAGCCTGTGCTCAGGTTTGTAGGACAGGGGAACCAGGGCAGAGAGGGATTGTCAGGTCTGCCCACTGGCCTGGGGCTGGCCGTGGGAAGGGGGAGGGAGGACCCGGCCAGTCACAGTACTTGGCGCTTGATCCACAACCTGGGCCAATATTGCCCACTGCCTCTCGAGCGTTGTGACCAGGTGCCATACCCAGGAAGGAGCAGAGCCGAACTAAGGGCTTGTACCCCAAAGTCTGGGCCTCCTGCCAGAGCCTGAGGGACAGAGAGTTGTGTGACCAGGTCAGGAAGGAGTACCGGGAGGTTAGGTGTGTCCAGTTGGAGGGCTAAGGCCCTAGGCCAGTGCCGTGTTCCTTGGAAGCGAAGCCCCTTCTGAGTAAGGACTCCACTCAAGGCTACTCACCCTTGTAAATAAGTACCATTTACCAGCCTGCCTTCCCTGCAGGCAAGGCAGTGAAATGAGGCAGAACCAGGAGAGCCGGGCTGATTAAAAGTGCACAGTCCCGTGGCCCTGGGGACCAGTGTGTTCAGCCTCCTCCCTTTCTACAAGTCACCATTCTGAGTGAGGGAAGCCGGCTTCTTCTGCTTTTCACTCTACCCTTTGGTAGCTTTGCTTTGGAACAAAGGTTGGAGGGGAAGGCCTGCAGACCCGGGGTGTGTCCTGGGGCTCCTGTCCAGGCACCCGCCCCAGTGGCCCAGGCTGGTGATCCCTTCTGCCCCGGTGCCCATCCTGCCTCAGGGCCTGGTGGAACTGTCTGCTGTGCTAGGGCGAGACTTCCCTCGTGCACAGAGCTCAGGAGGCGTAGGCCTGCTCTGGTCTGTCTGGAGTGCCTGGGGCCCAGTGCTCCTTGGAGCACAAAAGTGGGCCGGCTCATGAGCTGTTTCTGAGGACAGGACAGCTCCCTGCAGCAGGGAGCCTCCTTTCCCGGCAGGCTTCTTTGGGTCACTTCAACCTCCCGACCCCAGATCAGAGGGAAGCCCAATCGTGGGCCTGCCCCGATGGAAGCGGGCCGAGCTGGGGCGGCGGGGGGATCACGCTGCTCTTAAATTGCTAACTGAACTTTGGTCATTGATGTGGCGAAGGGCAGAGCCCACTCAAGCTGCCTTCCCTTTTGGAAGGGACTCTGACTCTCTGCCCTTCAGGGGCCAGCTCTGCTGCCTTCCTGCCCCCAGGCCAGCGGACAGTCAGAAATCGGCTTCTTGCACTTTTTGCCAGGCTGTGAGTGCTTCCCGGTGAAATCCCAGAGCCGGGAGGGAGCCCAGGGCCCCCACCTCCCCAGCCTCCAGAGGCAGCCCCTTCCTCACTGTGCCAGCTTTCACTGTCCGGAAGCTCTGGCTGACGTCAAGCCTCTACCTGCCCCTCCTGACTGCCAGTCATTTCTGCTGTTCTGCCCTCTGGGGCCAAGCTTTCTCTGAAGGGTCCTCACAGAGGCCTTTGTGCCTCCTCATTTTCGCCCTGGTTGGTGTACTTTCATTGTTTTCTGCTTACCCCAATGGGTTGGAATTCCCCCGCTGAGTGTTCAGTTGCATGGTGAGGTGAAAAAAAGAGCCTGGGCCCTCCCTTCTCACCCATCCCCAAACTGGGAGAGTCAGGTGGTCCTGCCCCAGTTCTGGATCTGCCTAGAGCATCCCGCCTGGCTGTTCTCCCTCGGTGTGTGACCCAGGCCTCTGTAAGATCCGGGAACACAGGGAGCATGCACCCCCTTTCTGGGACGGCTTGTGCATGCCTCAGTGGGCCCTTGACAGGACTCCCAAGGACTCAGGCATACCCAGTTGATTGATTGATGTGGGCTCCTTTTTCCCATCCCTCCCTGCCTTTTCAGTTGTTTCTGATGAAATGGAGTATTAGTCTCTGGAGCGAACAGTTAGGACACCTCCATGGCCGCTTGCGCCCAGCGAGTTCCATTTTCCTTTTTTTTTAAAGCTGCTCTGCCCAGAGCCGGAGGCTAAACTCTTTTGGCGCAGAGAGCTACCCCTTGCCAATGCCCCTCCCCAGAAGGTGAGCGCTAGGGAGCCTGGCTTTTCAGACCGTTTCCCCTCTCCTTTTCTTCTTGGCAAGCGGAGCCACATTCTCATTTAAATGAGATTGGACAGGCTCTGAGTGCCCTCTTGACAAAACCACCCACAGCCTGGAGCGGCCTTCTGGCTGCTGGAGTCCACAGGGAATCGGAAGACATTTTAATACTGTTTTACGGAGGGGCGTGGAGGGTTTCACAGACATTATCTGATCCCTAGTCCCAGCACCCCAGTGGGCTAGCCAGCAGAAGGTACTGTTCTCTTGGATTGCCAGAATGGGGAACTGAGGGCCGCAGACGATGGCACTTAGCCGGGGCTCTGAAGCCCGTGGGCACTTGAGCTGGGATTAGAACCCAGGCCTCGTGACTCCCCACGAAAAGAACACGACGCCTCCCTCACCGGGACAGCCGGGGAGTGACTTTCTCCCTTTCTGGCGGCGTAGGGAGCGCCTTCAGGCATGAGCTGGGAGAGAGGGCAGGAGGACCCCCTGCTCCCCTGGGGCCAGCCCGCCCCCTCCCCTCCTGGCCGCCCATTAGCTCCGCTGATACAAAAGGCTCGGAATTGAAATGGTGGATTAGAGTGGGGGTGGGGACAATGTGTGGATTCCACTGGCCCACATCAGTCTTGTTCTCCATTCTCCATGACCAAGAATCAAAAGGACTCTTTTCATGTTTGAATGAAAAGCACACAGATTCACACACAAGCCTATTGTGACGCGGCGGCCTATTGTTGAGGTCTTTAAAGCCCCCAAATTAAAAGACGGAGCTGGAAGCATAAAGTGTGGATATTAGGGTATTTGTTTATTAAAACCATTTCCCCGTCCTGTGGGAGCAGCAGCACTGGCCTGTTCCCTGGCTCTCTCTGAGGCAGGGTGGGCAGCAGCCTGCCCCAGAACTCTAATCCCCCGGGTCCGGCCAGGGGCTGAGGTGGCCGGGCCCAGAGGAAACCCACCTCCTGCCTAGGGAGGCTTCCCAGAGAGGCAAGAATGCCAAGTCCAGTCCTCTGGAGGAGCACTCCCTAAGAGGTTCCGTGTTCCTCCCGCTGCAGAAGGAACCCCTTCTGGTGTGGAATCCGACCCGCCCCTCGCTGCCCACGAGTCTGGGAAGTCTAGGCTTGGGCCCCTAGGCCCAGGAGGCCTCTGTGAATTGGGAGCTCCCAAGGTGCCTGGGCTGGAAGGGGAGAGGTCCCACTTGTCCCTGGCTGCTGCTCTGGGCTGCAGCTCCCCCCTCCCAAAGTACGTTCCACAGGGGCAGTTGTGGGTCTTTAGGGCCTAGGATCGTTGGTGCGAATTTCACATCTTACTGAGCTGCGTTGTACTGAGGTCCCCTCCGGGCCAGCGGCTCTGCCGGTAGCGTCAGAGACTACGGTTCAATGATCAGTTGGCCCTGCTTTCCAGGAGAAGAAACTGAGTCACAGCAAGTGGAGCTGGGCTCCCGGCGCTGTCCTCTTCTCTCCCAGTCTCTCTCCTGGAGGCTCCAAGTTCTGCTCTGGGGGAGGAGGGGAAGGAAGTTGGCCTGGGTCAGGCACATCTTACCCTGTGGTTTTAAAGTCCCGTAAAGGGCAGAAAGTACAACCCCAGAAAGAGTTCAATTGTACCTTCTGAAGGAAATGCTTCAGGGGCCTTGGGAGCGAGGGGGCCTCTAATTCACAGCAGAGAAAGGAATGTCACACCTCATCATCTCTGGGCTCGGTGGGTTCTGTGGAATGGGAATGCCATGAAGGACTGCTCCGAGCACAGCAGACCCAGGCCGGGAGAAGGACCCCACTCTTCACGGGACCTCCCCCAACTGGAGAAAGAAGCCGAGTTCTTTCTTCCTTCTGGGTTTCCCATTCTCTATCGGCCCCCATCCCCACCCCACCACGCAGTGGCTGTTTAATTCGATTTTCTTCCCTGGCTGGACTGCGAGCTAGCTGAGGCCAGGGACCATGCTTTGTGTCCATGGGGGCTGCTGCCTTCACTGGATATTCAGTAAAGGTCAGAGACTACCATGGGGACAGGGCAATCCCACAGGCCTCCAAACACCCCTGTCTCCACGAATTGTGGCTTGCTTTGTAAGACAAAACAACAACCCCCGAGTTCTCGTCCCCCCCTTTCGGCCAGCTCCCCAACCCCATCCCTGGTCTCGTGGCAGTTGTTTGGTGGAAGCAGGCTAGAAATGTTTGCGGGGATGATGTCAAAAACAAGACAGGTTCAAGCCCTTGGCGGGAGGACCCTTGTGGGCCACAAAGAATGGGACTGTTTAGGATGAAGATTCATTACCAACAATAAGGTGAGACACCAGGTGGAGGAGGGGTCAGGCAACAACCTGTGAGGGTGAGGACGGGCTGTGCCTTCCCGAGAGGTGTCCTGGTTCAGGCAAACGGGTTTGCTGGGAGGCATCTTATCCTCCCGGCCCAGGGCCCTGAAGAGGTGTGTTGCTAGGGCCTGGGCTTGGCCGTCTCCTCGGGGCTTTTCCTAGGGTTACGGGACCGGGGCCCCCACCAGCTCCCAGATGGGGCTCCTTGCTCCCCCTCCTCCCCTTCACCTCTGGCCAACCCGCCGAACCAGGCAGGACACAAAGTGGAGAGGGAACCTGCCCCCCTGCACTCACACCTGGTGTAACAGGCCCAGTTCACACCCTCCCAGGATCAGAGACCAGGCTTCTCCCCAGGTTGGCCCCTTGGCCAGGGAGGCAAAGAATGAAATGGCCAGCCCCTTCTGTAATCTGGAGCTGCTCCCAGAGGGAACAGAGAAGGATGCGAGCAGTGAGGAGAGAGGATAACGAGGGAGCCCAGCAGGCAGGTAGAGGGCGTCTCCAGAGCAGGTGAGGGCTTGGCCCCAGCCACACTCCTGTCTCTGCCCTCTCCAGCTGGGGAGTCTCTCTCCCTCTCAGGGTGCCAGTTTTTCCCTCTCTCATACAAGGAGACCCCAGGCATTAGATCTAACCCTTGCACACTTTCCTCTGCCCTCCTCACCTCCTCAGGGCCTGAGGGGCCCACATAGAGCCCGGGGGTCTGGCCTCCAAGTGATTGGGTGGTCCCAGGGCTAGTCTAGAGCCAGGCAGGAGAAACCCTGCCTGTTGCCAAGGCTACAAGCATCAGCGAACTGGGGTCTCTGCCCCCCTTTCCAGATCTGTTTCTGCCTCCGTGAACATATCCAGACCATGTCATTGCTGGAACAGGGGATAGTCCCCAAGGGAGAGTTAGCCCCCCTCACCTCACCCCCCAGGCCCAATGGCATTCACAGAGCCGCCTCCTCGGACAGCTGGGGAAGGCTGGCCGCGCTCACCGGGGCCTCCAAACATCCTGTTTATTTCTGCACCGGGAACAGTTGATTGAAAGATAAATAGCAGAAGTCTGATTAGAACCACATACCCCTTTGCCTGGACATCACCAAGAATGACAGGCAGCCCCGGGGGGGGGGGGCGGCGCTGCACAGAGCTGGGACAAAGCAGAACACCCCCCATAGTGAGGGCCAGGAGCGGGGGAGGGGGTACCACGGGGTGAGGTCCAGGAGCTTGGGATCCACCTTTCCCTGAGTAGCTAGGGGTCAGGTGGTGGTGGGGGGGCCAGCCTAGACCGCAGCAAGTTCTCTTGATGAAAACTAAAATGGAGAGAGAGCCTGGGGGAGGTGCTGTTGGCCAAGTGCCATCCAACCTCTCTCCCCCTGACTTGTTTGCTGGTCATTTGGCCCTGTTTCCTTTGCAGGGAGCCTGGAGGCCTCTATTTGGGAGAAGGGGCAGGGGATGATCCAGCAGCTCCCCAAAGCCTTGTCAGGGCACTCAAAGGCTGGAGCTCCTCAGCCCAGGGCCCAGGGCTTGAATTTCCTAGGGATGAGTTAGTGTTGTCTGTGCAGGCTTGCTTAGCCGGGCCTTCAAGTGAATGTGACTGGAGAGTAAGGGCATGAGTGAACCCCCCAAAACAGCTCCAGGCACAGGGCAGGCTCGAGACACGGCCCCACCCAGCCTGGGAACCCCACTGAGCAGTAGTGCCCCCCCATGTCCCTCTGCCAGGAGCAGCCCCCCAGCCCCCAGCCTCAGTCTCCCTAGCCTTACCCCAGGCTACTTGGCCTGCAGGCCGGGGTGGACAGGAGGCAAAGAGAAAGGGCTGCACCCAGCCCCATTCTGCCCCCCGGGAGCACCCAGGCTGTCCTCATTTTCTCTCAAGGCTCCCCTAAGCCTGCTGCTGGTCACCCTCAGCCCCTTTCCCATCCCCTTTACTGTGTCTTCTCTGCTCCCCTCCCCTCCTGGGTGCCTGGGGGGTGTCCTGCCCTCCTCCTCCCCCTCCTCTACTCTTTGCTACTCAGTCTCCCTAACCCTAGCCCGCACTGGGATGGAACTGTCTCCTCTCCCTCGGCCTTGCCCATGAAGTGCTGCGGCCATCTCATTTTCTGGGAGTTCTTCTGTCTCCTCCAAGGAGGAGGAAGGGGAGACAAAGAAGCCCTGTCTCAGCCATCCTGGCCCCGGGCAATCCAACACAAGTGGAGGGTCTCCTGTCTTCCATCCCTCCACCCCCCAAGCCCAGCAGAGCTCAGAGGGAATGGTGCATTGCAAGGGAACTCACACCGAGCTCCTTGGCGTTCCCGGGCTCTCTGCTGAGCACCAGGAGAGTGTCCAAGGGCAGGAGGGAGGCAGGGAGAGATGCCCTGCTCCCTCCTTCTTCCGCGGTGCCCACAGACCCTCCCTGGCCAACCACAAGCAAATCGGCAGCTCCCGTCCCTCTCATCCATGCAGTAAGCTCAGGTCTTTCAGCCCCGGAACGGGAATGGGGAACCCCCACCGTCCAGTTTTGCGGCAAGACACATTGTTTTGTTTTCTCCTCAATGATCTGGGCTAGTTGTTGGCATCCGTTAAGTAAATCAACCCAAGAAATACCAAATGCAGACTCCAGTCTGAAGTTAGCGCCACTGGCACCTTCAGCAGGGAACGTGGCAAACACAGGCTGTCCTTGGGTGCCCCTGCAGAATGCCTCCAGGGCTTAAGGATGCCAGGCAGGGGGTACTGGGGGGCTGCCGAGGTTGCGGCCTGGGGGAACTGGTTTGGGTTGGGTTACAGGAACCGAGAGGATTTGATATAGCTAGGTGGACTCTTCTGACAGCGTCCCCAGCATCTGCGCTCTCGAGGACGCGTTCAGGACCCCTGCCATTCATTCCCTAGATTCCGTGGAAATCCCACCAGAGCAAGTCCGACTGGCATGCGGTTCAAGTCACATCAAGCAGCGTTCAAGAAGAGCCTCCTGTGTGCTGAGCCCTGGGAGGGGGACAAGGAAAGACAGAAGCCCAGCCCCTCCTCCCAAGGAGTGCCCACACAGGCTCCCTTCCCAGGCTACCCTCTATCTCCCCAAGCCCCATCGCTGGATCTGATCACTGAGCAGGGGTCCCTCCGGCAGCCTGTCCTCCCCTGAATCTGACAGATGGGGAAACTGAGGCCCAGGGAGCATCCCCCCCCCCCCCCCCCCCCCCCCCCGAGGCAGCAGGAGAGCCCGGGCGAATCGGAGCTTGGCCCGCCCTCTTCCCCAGCCCTGAGCCGCCGCCTTCCATTCACTGTCTCTGAGGGCCCTCAGCCCTCAAGTACTCTGTTTACGTTACTCTAATTAGTCATTAGGACACTGCTCTGAGTATTCACCATTGTTTCCCCTGGGCAGATTTGGATGGCCTGTCTCCCCATTTATGTGGTAACCTGGGAGTCTCTTCATCCATTCGACCTTCCTATCCCCCCTCCTCCTCCTCCTCCTCAGGGGGCTTGGCCGGCTCAGCACACACTGGACAAAGCTGGGGAGGTGGGGAATGATTGACCAGCCTGACCACAGTGGTCAGATAAGCACCCAAACCAGCTGCAGCTAGAGTTCTTGGCCTCAGTTTCCTCCTCAGAGGAATGGGTAGAAAGCTACCCAGTGTCTTTCTGTATCTAGGTGAGGCTGGGTAGGGGCAGTAGGCAGTAGGAGAGAATGTTTACTGCGAAGGTAGTTGTCCATCCAGGGGAGCAGGAATGGTAGATTTAGGACTGGAAGAGATCACGCAGGTAGTGTGTGTGTGTGTGTGTGTGTGTGTGTGTGTGTGTGTGTGTGTGTGAACGCCTGGCCTTCCCTCCTTCCCCAGCAGTAGCCCCTCTTGGGGAGGACCCTAATGCTGGAGGGTTCCAGGACCCCAGCTATTTCTTCTGCCTGGAGCAGGGACGGGGGGGGGGGGGGGATAGCTGGCTTAGCATTTGGGCTTGGGTCCTGGCATCTCGAGCTCATTCCTCCTAAGCCTCTCCCTGCCTTAATATTTCTTTGTAAATAGGGCTTTTACTAGACAAATAATCAGCATTTTGGGGTTGCTCCCACATCTGGCTTTGATTGGCCCCAGTCTCTCTGCACATGCTACAGCCTTGATGTTATGACTGCAGGAGCCAGGGACCAAGGCCCCTTGCCCCCATACACCGTGGCCTTGGGCTGAGGGAGCAGGGCTTCAGGGGAGGATGGGAGGAAGGAGATCCCCCTCCCAGCCAGGTCCACTTTGACCCCTCTCAGGGAGCATTGTTCACGGTGCCCCAAGGGCCGCCCCTGTTGAGGTAGCCAGGGACACTTATGATCTCTGCCCTGAGGGGCCCCATGTGGCCACTGACACCCTGCTGCTCCCCTGGATCTCTGGGAGGGTGAGTTGTCTTTCCCCGGACCCTGAAATCAGTTCCTGCACTCCTTTTGGTTGGAGGAGTCAGTGTGGAAAGCCCTGGCCCCCCAGACAAGCCTCCAAACCTATTGGCCAGGCAGAGGGCCTGGCTGCTCCATTCTGCCTGTCTTTGTTTTTTGCTGCCTGAATGAATGGGCAAGTGTGTGGTCTGGCCATCTGAGTGGGGCGCTGAGAAGGGTGCCGGTGGCCCTCAGCTCGGTTGTGTGCCTTTGCTGGGGTGGGAGGGATGTGTAGGGGAGAGTGGGTGGGTGTGCTCCATTCTCAGACTGAGTTGGAGAAATGCTTTTTGCAACCTTTTTCATCCTTTGCCCAACTCTGCCCCTCCCCCACACCCAAGCAGCCTTTCAGAGCTGCTTGGGGGCTCTGATCTCCAAACTTTCTCCGAGACCCCCGAGTGTCCAGCTGGGGAGACAGCCAGGATCAGGCAGGCAGCAAAAAGCCAGACCCCAGCAAGTCTTTCAAGATGTCTGTGCTCACACTGTCCCAGTGATGGCTTTCACATACCTCCCTGTGTGGGATGAAAGGCCATGAGCTGGCTGCTCAGCCTGAATTCTCCCTGGCCTAGAGGCAGGAGAATGGCCTCAATGACCCAGAGACTCCTACGATGTTCTTCAGACAGGCCTGCCAGCACAGGGCTGACTAGCCCCCGACTCAGCCTCTTCTCCTTCCTGGAGAGGGAAGGATTCCATCTGTAGAGAGCTGCCTTAGGGCTGGTCTCCAGAGGGCTGGGGGCCAGGGAAAAACTATTCTAGTGTCTGCTTAAGGTGAGCAAAGGGACCCACTGAGGCACAAGAGGATGTCCTGCTGGCCCCATTAGCAGAGAGCAAAGGGGTCATTCACTATCTTCTCTCGGTCTCTGTCTCTGTGACTCTGTCTCTCTCTATGTTTCTGTCTCTGTCTGTCTCTGTCTCTGTCTCCCTCTCTTCCTCCCTAAGAGCCTGCCCTCATGAAAGCGCCAGCCTGGGCTCAGTCCTGGGAGGCTGCAGCCCCCCGGGCCTTGGGTGTCCCTCCCACGCCCCCAAGATGTCAGTGACTCACGATGTCGTCCAGAATCAACAGCCTCTTGGACCCTGGTGCCAGACCCCAGGGAGAGAAGCCTTGGCCCACGGAGCTTCTGGCTAGGTCGGGCCCACAAGCTGACAATCCTCGTGCCCATCAGTGACCAGTCTCAGACTCCCGGGGCTGGGGAGTCTCTTCTCTCCCCCTCAGTTTCCTCATCTCTACAGTGGGCAGAGCAACTCTTCCACGCTCTGTCTACCGGGGTGTTTGAGGAAAGCCCTCTGCCCATCTGAAAGGGCTTTGCAAGGGGGAGTCGCTCATCATTGTCACAGAAGCCCCAAGATCTCCTAAGCCAGGAGATGAAAGATGACTTCTCCGGGCTGGGTGCGGGGTAAGGCCCCTACCCTCGTGGGGGGGAGGGGGCTGCTTTCCCCAGGCCCCCTTCCTGAATAGGCCCAGCTGCAGCCGCAGCCCCCAGCCGGAGGGGAGGGGAGGGGGGCTTGCGACAGGTCCGGGGCACAGAGGTGAAGGGTCCTCTTAAACAGAACAAGGTGCTTGCCTTTCATGCCTTTTCTTTACGAAGTGTTTGGAATCCCGACCGCGCAAACAGCTGGACGTGGCCTGCCGCGCTTCTCTGGGAGACTTTACTGGCGGCCAGCTCTTAAATAATTCTTATAAAAACCATGTCAGCTCCAAACTGTGTGGTACCTGATTTGTGGCCCTCATAAAGCCCCATGCCTTCTGCCAGAAAGGCAGCAGCTCCGGAGAGGAAGGGGGAGGGGAAGCAGGCTGAGGCTGGCTGGCCAAGGGACCCAGAATGCTGGGCCTGGGCTGGGCTGGGCTGCCCACTCACCCCCCGTTTCTCAGGTGACATTTCATTTCCTCCGATCTCCAGGTGAGATACAAGAAGGCAGATGCTCTGGAGCTCCAGGGGTGCCAGGCTGTCCGCTTCGGCCACCCACTGTGCCTTGAAATATACCGGGTGTCCTCAGTGCTTACAAATGCCCCGCCTGTCTTATTCCTTAATTAATTAATTAGCATATCTCAACTGGAGCAATCCCAGGGCCTCAGCTGCCTGGGTGCTCTGACTCACGAGCAGATAGTGGAGGCAGCAGAGAGCCAACCGTCGATTTCCTCCCCCAGCCCACCTGGCGGGCTGTGCACGGACAGGGGCCGGATGGGGACACAGAAGACAGAACAGGCCGGCCGGATGCTGCCGCCTGTGTCCATGGAGAGAAGGGCATGGACGCCAGCCCTCAGTGTTGCGCAGAGGTGGAAGAGGGGGGCAGCTAGTCCCTTTAATCACACTCCCCAGCCCTCTGGGAGCTCCCCTGGCTGTCCATGGTGAGGGCAGAATGGAGACCCGGCCGAGACAGGCGCTGCCTCGGTTCTGGTGGCCAGGACTCGCTTCTGTTACTTTGTTCTCTCTGGCACATCATTGAGCCCACATCCTGCCCACCGCCCCAAATGTTTGGAGGGAGGCCCTGTGATCCCCCAAAGGATGGCCCTATGCCTGATGCCCCCAACCTTGTAGGCTCTCGGCCTTGTCGCTGGACAAACCCCACAACGTTCCTGCGATGACCAGAGCTGCGGATGTCCCCCCCTTCCTCTCCCTTCCAGGACCCCTGCAGAGAATGCCCCCCTGACCTCGTAGGGGGAGGGGGAGGCAGGCTTAGTACCTAGCACATGAGGGGCTGTGATAATAGGCACCAAATGTGAAGGCAGGAATAAATAGGGCCGCCCGTCCTCTGGCAGCTTGGCCTGGGATCTGTGGGCACTGGGGAGGGGGGACAGACCGGGGGCTGCCCAGCGGGGGGCAGCCCTTAAAGACCCGGATCAAAGGGAGACCCATGAAACAGCCCAGCTCATTAGTGCAGGCGGCCAGTGGGCAGTGCAAAGGGCCAAGGGGGGGGGGTGGTCTGCTGTGAACTGGCCTCCCGGATTAAGAAATCAAGCCCCCTGCCAGGAGACACATGCTCAGGTCACAAATCAGTGGCTGCGCCACCATCGGAGGCCTCTACCGGAGGGAGGGGAGGCAGGGCTGTGGCCCCACCCAAAGAGGGCAGCCCAGCAGGAGGCAGTGGAGGCCGCTCCCCTTCCCCGGAACCAGCTGGTGGGCATCCCGTCTGAGGGGCCACCCAAGAGGTGCCAGCCATGCTCGGGATGGAGAATGACCCAGAGACCTGGGGATGGGGGAGCTTTGGGGCACAGGCAGGAAGTGCCGGGGCCACTGGGAGTAGAGACAGAAGAGATGGGGGCTGCCTCTGGGAGGGAAACTCCCCGAGTCACCTTGAAGAAGCCAGGGAAAGGACCGGAGCCCCAACTTTCTCATCTGTGCTGCCTCATAGCAGCTTGGGGTGGCTCCAGGGGCCTGAGTCTGCCCTTCTCCCTGCCAGTCCGACCAGGGAGGAGGACTGAATGACTGCAAGGGGTCAGAGGGGGCAGTGCCCTACAACCCAATGGAAGTGCCAGTCACTTCATGGAAACTCTCCCCACTGGGCCACGCCACCTCTAGCGGCAAACAAGGGAGCTTCGATTCTGAAGCCCCAGCCCCTGCCCTGGGTGACCTGGTACCCTCTGGGGCTGGCTGACCCTGCACCTGGCAGTGGCATCCCCACTGCTGCTGAGGGGGCAGGGGGCCTAGTGCCTAGCCCAGGATGCAGGCGCTCAGCCGGCCCCAGCGGGGGCAGCATGGGCTGAGGCAGGCCCTAAGCACAGGCACCTCTGCCCTCCCTGGCCCACTTCCGAGAACTTGCTGGGAAACTTAACTTCTTTCTGCTCTGTCCTTTCTTTGGGCTCTCGCCCCATTTTGGTCCCTGCCTTTCACTGCCCAGGCTCCCTGAGCCTTCCCTGTTGGTCTCTCCTGAGCCCCCAAACTTTAAGGCAGATAAATAGGGGAGGGGGCGCTGGTGGGGTTGACCGTCTCCCAGAGGAGCAAGTTTTCTGTTTGTGAATCATTTCGGTGGGAGATGTGAAGTGGGGCACCCTTCCCAGAATGCACCAGGAGGTGATGGCGCCTCTGGAGAGTAGTGGGTGACGGGGTGTTAAATCCTCAGCCCCGAAGCAGAGGAGGTCCTTGTAGACTGTCTCAGAGCCCGGGCACATGGAAAGGGGGGTGTCTGTTCCCCATCTCAAGTTCCCTGAGGGATCCACTGTGTGTCCCATGATGTCTAACCATCTCAGGGTCTCCCCCCTGCTCCCCCAGGGGCCCCACACCAGGCTGAGTCCTGGAAGCCACAGTCCTGCCAGAGGCCAGGGGCTCCTGGGGAAAGGGCTCGAGTCAGGAATGTCAGCAGCTGCTTCTGCCCCGTCCACACCCGAAGGGAGCGGGCAGCCCCCCGTGCCCTCTGGCTGCTCAAGTATGCAGCGCCCCCCCCCCCTCCCCCGACAGTAAGTGAATGTTCTCTGTGCTTCTTTTAGGGTAGCTAAATACCTTCTCAGCTGTCGTGCAATGGCCTTATACAGGCAGCGAAGCAGGTCCCAAGAATCCCCTCCCCAGCCAAAAATATCCCCCCACCCGCCTGCCTGCCTCCCCGCTGAAATTCTACCCCAGGGACTCATTCCTCTGAGCTCAGACAGATCTCTATTAAAATACAAAAGCAAGCGCCCCTTACTAAGGTCCTTTCATCTCCATTAGGTCTTTAGGGCCTTTTCAATGGGAGACCATCTGGGAGCCGGAGGAGGGGGCCCAGGACAGGGTTCCGTGGGGCTGGCAGTGAGGAGGTGGGGGAGAGCTTGGCCTCACTGGCCAGCTTTATTGGTTGGGTTACAAGGGCCACCGAACAGGCAGTTCCGGATTGCCTCCACGCGGGTCCTCACGAGCACCCCGAGGCCAGCTTGCTCCCCTCTCCAGTCGAGCTGCAAAGGAATTCTCCTAAAATGCGGGTGTCTGCCTTGGGGTTCAAGCCCCTCCAGTGGGCCCCAGTGCCCTTCAGCATCAGACACAAGCTTGTCTGCGGGGCGTTTCTAGCCCTTCCCAGCAGGGCACCCGTCTGTGGAGGCTGGCCCCAGATCCCCAACACTGACCCTCCAGTCCCCTGCTCAGCCCTCCTCCTCCTCCGGTGTCCCCCATCACATTGGACTCGTTGTGTGGGTTCTTACTTAATGCCCCCCCCCCAGAGAGTGGAAGCTTGTTGAGGACAGGCAGTGGTCACCTCATGTTGGGCCTCTGGTCCCCAGAGCCTCTCCTCACACACAGAGTGCCCAGCTTCACAGAGTCGTTGGTTCTGGTTGGACCCGGGGCTGTTTCTGACTGGCGGGTGGGACTGGACAGGTTCCCCCCAGCAGGGCCCCTCGGGCCCCTCCCTCTCTCCAGGTCAGTGCCAGGGGCTCCTTCCAAACCTTCATCTCTTCCGCCTGGTCTCCTTGGGCAGGGCTGGGGGGGAGGCCCCTCTGTCCAGGCCATCCCAGAGCCCCTTGGGGCGACTTCTGATGATGGAAACTATTTGGAGAGCCCCTCATCTGGGAAGGGCTTGGCCTCAGTACCCCCGAGGTCTAAGAGAAGGAGAAGGAAATGGAACCTCGTTAGGGGGACACCAATCCAAGAGACAGGCAGCCTTGACACCTTCCGTGAATGCAGGGACAGTGTGGGCTAGGGTCCTTGGGGCAAGTAGGTTTTCTGGGGGTGGTCGGGCCTGCCTCTGGGCAGAGAACAAGGCAGACACAGGAGCATGGTGGGGGGGCGGGAGAAAGCGAAGGTCAGTGTCAGGCCAGAAATCAGCAGCGTGTGCACATTTGGGGGCCACGAGGCTGCACATGTGTGGGGGGCTGGCCTGACTGGAACACAGGAGTTAAGTTTAGCTAGGTATGCGATCATCTGAGCACCAAGGAGTCCGGGCGGCTCCAGGAAGGACGTCAGGGGTGTCGGGTGGGTGCTATAACAGGCACGGAATGGCCCTGGCCAGGCCAAGGCCTTCACCTCGGAGGCCAGTTTCCTTCATGGGCTGTTCTCGGGTATCATCGCTATGGCAACCACAAGAGGGGGTCCGGGAAAACAAAGAGGAAATAGACTGGCATTCCGATTTCAGGTCACTCCTGGTTGGGGGGGGGGACACCAGCAGCGGC
Organism: Vombatus ursinus; assembly: GCF_900497805.2. Lineage (NCBI taxonomy): Eukaryota > Metazoa > Chordata > Mammalia > Diprotodontia > Vombatidae > Vombatus > Vombatus ursinus. The sequence goes on from NW_020954568.1 coordinate 231,906, forward strand.
ATGAAGCACCAGCCGAATTGGGGCAAAGATGACCTCTGTGTGTGGCTCCTGGCCAGCAGCTGTCTTGTACTCTCACGCACCCCATTCCTGAGGTGGAACAGACAGCCCCAGCCGGAGCACAGCATGAGGCCCTTGTAGGGACATGGGGGGCTTGCAGATACACAGGGGGTGGGGCCTGGGATGTCAGGAAATGGCTCTTTTAGGCTACCTCAGTTTCCTCTCCTTGCTTCTCTCTTCCTCACCACCCACCCCTTTCAAAAACCCAAAACCCAAAAACAAACCCCCGGGTGTTGTGAGAATCCAACCAGACACTGGGTAGATAAATGCTTGGAAATATGCATAGCTGGACGAGGAAAAGAAAGGCTTCCTTGTTACTGCTGGAGTGACATGCCTCTGGACATCTGCTGGGGGCAACAGTGGACCGCGCTGTGCTCCCTCAGCCCCTGGAGCAGGCCTGGTTTTCATTGAGGAGATCTTCTCAAAAAGAACTGAGTGAAGGTGGGGGCGTGGGCTTCCTTCCTTTAAGAATATGACCCCAGCCCCTAATCCCCTGAGACCCTCCAGAGCTTTGTCCTGCCGACCCCTGCTCAGTGACCAGCCTGCCCCTTCTCCTTCCCATAAGATGCCGAGGGCTGCTCGTGGGGAGGGTCTTGGGGTGGGGGACAAGTAGATGTGGGCTAGAAACTCAAGAGGGCTCTCCAGCCCAAGGGAGGAGGTGGTACCAAGTGCCCCCCCAAGCGACCTGAATTTGGTTCTGAGGCGACCTCGCAGAGGCAGTGGCAGAAAGGGGTGTGTGCTCTGCCTGAGGGGGGCCAGCCTCAAACCGCAAGGGTGCTGGGGTCACAAGAAGCTTTGCTTACGCTGCTGCTCAGCACGGTGGACAAAGGACAATTCCAACCTTCCCAGGTCCGGCCGAAACTAGCTTTGGAAGATCCCGTTTTGGTGTGCTGGATTACACTCCTTTTTCCTCAGCAACCCCGGAGCAATTGTGCGACTAGAAAGTCTAAGTCGGGGGCTCTGAGCCCTGGGGGCCATGAACTTGGCTTTTAGATAATTCGATAACTTTGTCCATAGAATGGGTTTTTAACCTCTAATATTTTATTGTGATTTAGAAACTTTCTTTTGAGAAGGGCCCCTAGGCTTCCCCAGACTAACCTCCCAGGCTGAGGAAGTGAGAGCTGGCCTGCCACGGGCCCCCCCCTCCTAACTGCACCCCCAATCCCGTGTCTTCGATGCTGCCCAGCAGGCGCAGAAGCCAGGCCCAGAACCCTTGTGCCAGTGCTCCTGTGGGCCCGGGCGAGACAGTCGACCCCCAGCCCAGTGGGCCTGGGCGACTTCTCAAGCCAGCCTGCCAAGGCTCCGGTCTGTCGGAATGGAGGCTGACCGTCTGGTTTCTCTGTCATTCACGGAAAGTGAGTTCATTCCCCTCTTGGGACTCCGTCTTATCCCTGGGAAAAGGATTATCGAGTTTTGGACGCTGAATTTTCATCCTGAAGTTTTCAACTTCCAGTTTGAAAAGTATTTATTAAACAGTACCTGGAGAGAAATGAGTTGAGCAGATCTTGACCGCTTTCCCACTTAAGGAAGCAGGAGACCCCCGCCTGGGCCCCGCCCTCCACCTCTGGCCCTGTGTCTCCCCATGGGTCCTCTGCTCCATTCAGGTGGTTCCCCTCATTGTCTCTGGACTCTCGCTGCCCCCGCCCCC
>NW_020954568.1:233620-250206 GCF_900497805.2 Vombatus ursinus
TCTGCCCCCGCCAGACTCTCGCTGCCCCCGCCCCCACTTTCTGCCCCACCAGCCTGTTTCTGTCTTCAAGGCCAGCTCCATCCCTACTGCCTTCCTGGAGCCCCCACTGCTCTCCCTCTCCCCTTCCTGACCTCTCAGAGCACATTGTCTGTACCGTACATTTTGGCGCTCACTCACGCCCAATTTAGCACTCGATTATACACTGTTCTGTATTTTTCTTTGCTCATGTGGGCTGGCTTGGACCAGCCCTGGAGACATCTGCCGAAGTAAAGCCCAGGCAGCTGTCCCTCAAACCCCGGCCAAGAGAGGTGGGCGTGCATGGGGAACTGAGCTGGGTGGGAGGCCGGATAACCTCCAAGGCACAGCGCCAGAACCTAGCTCAGTGAGGAGAGCAAACCCCCATCCACAGGTCCCCAACTCGAGGCAATGCTTTGCTCCTAAAAACTGGGTCTCAACTGCTTTTTTCTAGTGGAATCCTTTCCCCCTGCGCCAGGACAGCAAGTCGGGGATGAAAGGGGTCCCTGTGTCCTTTGCACAAAGGGAATCTGCCCTAGCGAGCTGGTCTTTTTGAGGTTTGAATTGGGGGGGCTTTCTCTACGTATGTATGAACTCTCAGGGCTGAAAGGCCCGAGAGAGGTCACGTCCCTCATCCGGGGCAGCATCCACAAGATCCCAGCAACAGATTTGTGAGAGCTGATGAAATCCAGAGGTCCAGCTCGCTGAAAGGAGAGACAGATTCAAGACGCAGAGCAAAGAGATCAGGAGACCGGCTCTCCCCAGAACAAGAATTTCCAAATTACTCCTAGTTGGAGGCTCCCAGAGCTCTAGCCCAGGGCCGGACCCTCAGGAAAGTCAGAAAGTTGTCCCCCTACCGCATCTCCTTTCTGGAGCTTCTGTCTTCTCCTCCGCTATCCCCCCCCCCAGCACCCTACTCTGCCTCGATGTGATCCCCTCCCCTTTGGGAGCCCCTCACCCTCTTCTCTGCTGCCCCCCAGCACACCACTCAGCCTGCTGTTCTAAAATTACCCCCTTCTCCACCCCTGTCATCAAATATCCTTTTTGGTGACTCCTTTTAGAAAGGGGGTTAGGAACTAAACATGGCAGGGTTTCAGGGGCTTTGCATTTTTCAAAAGCTCTATTGTTAACTCCCCCTCCCCAAAAACTGCATCTGCCCTGGTGGAATCTTGGGCCCGGCGGGAGGCTGGTGGAGACAGTGCTGGTCTGGTGCCTTCAGTCATGGCCCTGACGGCCCTGACGCAGCTGTCTCGAGTGCCTGGGAAGCCCATGTTTCTAAGCCCCCAGCCCTATCCAAGTGCCATTCCTAAGCCCCCTGGCTGTTCGTCAGGCATTGTTACTAAGAACCAGTAAGTTTCCCTTCCCAGGCCAGAGGTGCCGGCTGTCCGGCTGTCAATGGGGACATTCATTTTGGAAAAGTTCACTTTTCATATTTCAGCCTTCCCGCCCGCCAGCCCCTCCCCCCCACATTCCTCTTTGGTGTTTTGCTTTTGGGGGTTTTTCCTGCTTCCATGGCTCCCTAGAGACCCTTGCCCACGTCTGCACAGCCAGTCCAGGCTGAGGCCAAGCTCAGCGACCTTCGGGCCCGCTATTGACTCACAACTGCTGAGGGTGACTCAATCCTCAGCAGGGTTCGGCCGCCCCAGGGTGCGGGCGAAGAGACACAAACACACGCTGTAATAACTGTCAGGGGCCTCTTGCTTCCCCTCACAGTGGGACAGCAAACAGAGGCGAGGCCGAAGGCCAGAGGCAGGGGGGACAGAGCCTCCGGGGCTGGCGGGGAGGGCGCGCACCAGCCAAGTCCAGGGGCTCTAGTGGCCCTAGCGCAGGGGGGTCTGGGGGTGGGCCATCGCAGGGGAATGACTTCATTTATTTCCATAAGATTATCGGCTCCCTCCCTGTTTTCTTGGCCCCAAACTGAGAAATGTCTGAGCTCACCTCCTCAGAGCGGGAAGTGAGGACCGCAAGAGGAAACGGGCTGGAAAATGTACATTGGATGAGGAAAAAACCATTTTGGAACCTTGCCCCTGCCAGGGAAGGGAAAGCAGCGTGGGGGCTTGCTGGCTTCGGCTTGGGGTGGGGTGTGTTCCAGGCTGGAGCCTAGGGGCAGTGGGGAGGGGGCAGAGAAGGCTAGAGCCTGCTCGGGCTCCCCTCAGTTTTGGGGAGGGGGAGGTCATCTGGGAGCCCTGGGTTGCCCATAGATGCCCCTGTCTGATCCTTCTCCCTCCTTGCTGCCACCGCTCCACCCCATCCCCTGATGGACTCCTGCGCCCCCCCTCCCCTTTTGTACTTCCCATCATCTCCCTCCGGGCCCCCAGGGGCGAGCAGAGGAGTAGTCAGAGGATTGTCGGAGAGGGTAGCCCCTCTCTGCCCAGGCCAGCCTTCCACCTCCCTCCACACTGACCTCCCCTCTCCCATCTTGCCCTCGCTACACCTTGCTGGCAACGTGTGGGGCACGGACCCTAAGGCTGAGGCCTGGCCTCTATGGCTCTGTCCCCTCCACCTCCTCATGTTAGGGGAGGCCTTTCACTGAGGGGGGAGCAGCCCAAGGCAGGAAGAAGGGGGCTGTCTGGAGCGCAGAGGTGGAGACTCCTCCTCTCCCCTGTGCTGAGAGGAGGCTGGGCTATTCCCAGCTCGACCACTCTCCTCTCCAACAGGGCCTCAATTTCCTTCTCTGGCCAAAGCGGGCAGTGCTGGTGTCCTAGCTAGCCCACAGGGCTATGGATTGCATGTCATTCATAAGGGTTGGGGGCAGGGCTGGGGTCTACAGCCAGCTAATCTCTCTTGTGCAAATGGGGTCAAGGAAGCATTGTGTAACCCTCCCCCGGAATGTCCCTGACTGCCCAGTGCCCTGGGGCCCCATAGCCACTTCTGTGAGCCCTGGCCCTAAGAGCAAACAGGACTTCCCCCACAGCCTCCCCCTCCCCGATAAGGAGCCCGGGAAGCTGCCCAGACCGGAGGCAGGGAGGGTAGAGCCTTGAGCCCATGAATGACCCCTTCCCCAGCACAATGGCCTGACCCTTGTGGGTGAGGAAGGTGATCTGGCTCACCCCTCTTCTCGGGATGTCTCTGGGCACTGTGGTCAGCTGCTTTCTCCTACTGTTGCTTTTGGACACCAAGACACGCTGACCGGTACCAGGGTCTCAGTCTGTGACCAAGTCAGGAGGCCCCCTCTGGGACCAGGTGTGGGGAGAGGGGCAGAGTGCAGACAAGGGGTCCGGTCTGTCGCCGGGAAGCTCTTTCCTTCCACCTCTTCTGTTGCCCCTCCTCTATAAACTAGCAAGTGTATCCAGTTCTGCTGCCAGCCGTTTGGGGGCACAGGGGAGAAACAGTCCTCTGGTGGGCTCAGGAGCTCCCCTCCCCTCCCCGGGGTTGCTCAGACCTGGACGAAAGGGTTTTTGCCTGCCTGGAGTCCCTTCCCTTCCTCACACCTGTGCCCCTCTGGGATTTTCTGAGAAGTCGGGTCAGTGAAAGCCGAGCCGAGGGAGGCTAATGTCACAAACTTTCCATGTTAACATGGCCCATGACCTTCCCTCTCGCCCTCGGAGCCGATGCCACGGGGCAGGGGTGAGGGGAAGTGTCTGAGATGGGGGAGAAGAGAGAAGGGGGTGGGGGCCGCCCCCCAGGTGTAGGGTCTGGGCCCCCCCAGGTGTAGGGTCTGGGCCCCCCCAGGTGTAGGGTGTGGACCCTGGCCTCCCGTGGTTGGCAAATGAGGGTTTGACCAGAGCGGGTCGGGAACCAGCCCAGGGGAAATTGGAGGGTAGCAGAAGCTAGGGAGATGGGCCAAGTGGGAGAGCACGGCTGGGGGCGCTGCAGAGCAAGGGGGAGGGGACAGAAACTGGGAGAGGCTGGGGGAGGAGGGAGAGGCGGGACAGGGGCTTAAGGCATTCAGGGGAGGGAGCAGGTAACGGGGGCGAGGCAAGGGGAGACGGGGAGGTGGAGGAAGGGAAGGGTGCTGGAGGTGTGCAGTACAGTAAGGAAGGGCCAGAGAGGGGGCAGGAAGCCGAGCAGCCCCGCGTGGGGAGACAGACCGAGGGAACGGAGTGGGGGTGGGGAGGCCTGACGACCAGCTCGAGAGTGCTCGGGGAGGGAGCTCATATTGTCTCTCTCTGACCCCGCTTTAGGCCACTTTCCGCTTGCCCTTTATCTGAAGGGGGAATTTCACAAAACACTGTTTCCCCTGCACGGGGTCTGCAGCCCCTGGAGTGGCCCGATGCTGCCGGCCCAGGGGGCGGCGGGGGTGCGGAGGGGGGCGGGTAGAGGGAGGGGGGGGCCGCAGGCCCCAAGCAGCCACATCCCCCCGGCCAGACAAAAGCGCAGTCTAATGGACACCCAGCAAGGCGCGTGGCGTGGTGACTCGGGGGAGAGGGGCTGCCGGATGAGGCCCCCCGGCTAGGTAGGGGGTGGGGAAGCATGGGAGCACCACTATGGGATCTGCACAAAGCAGCCGTCTATGTCCGCTGAACCCCAGCCACAGACCGTACCCTGCGGCCTCAGCAGGGCCCCCCACCCACCCCGCCTCTGCAGAGAGGCAGCCCCATGTGGCCAGGCTGAGATGAGCAGAAAGAAGGAAAGGGGCTGGGGCAGACTGGCCACAGGGCGTGGGCTACATTCTCCCCAAAGGCCATGGGACAAAGCTCCCTCCCTCCTCTTCCTGGAGGCTGTGGGAAGACCCCATGCCTATGCCCTGGGCCAGCCTGCTCCTCCAGGTCACCACACATACTCAATCACACACTCACACTAGGTGGGGGAACTGCACCGGTATTTGAGCCAGGCCAGCAAACAGAAAGTCAACAGAAAGTCAGAGGCCATGGGTTCAAATCCTATCCCTGCCCCTTACTATCCGTGTGACCTTGAACCTTGTGTGTAAAACACTTCAAGGTCCCTGAGGAGCTTTCAAGCCCTAAATCTATGCTCCTGCAACTTGAAAATGAATAACACTAAGCAGAAGTCCATAGTGGTCTGTTTCCCCCCAGGTGTAGGGTCTGGGCCCCCCCAGGTGTAGAGTCTGTGTCCCCCCCAGGTGTAGGGTCTGTGTTGCCCCCCAGGTGTAGGGTCTGTGTTGCCCCCCAGGTGTAGGGTCTGGGCTGCCCCCCAGGTGTAGGGTCTGGGCCCCCCCAGGTGTAGGGTCTGGGCCCCCCCAGGTATAGGGTCTGTGCCACCCCCCCAGGTGTAGGGTCTGTGATGCCCCCCAGGTGTAGGGTCTGTGTTGCCCCCCAGGTGAAGGGTCTGGGCCCCCCCAGGTGTAGGGTATGGACCGTGGCCTCCCGTGGTTGGCAAACAATTAGGGGGAGGTGGCCCAGCCTGGGCTGGACCCTGAGGCCCCTTCCAACAAGGTCCATCTGTGGACCTGCCAGTCCAGGCACTGGCCCTACCCAGTGTCCACCCTGAAAAACTACAAAGCTCCCCAGGAGGCCAAGTTTTGTAGTTACTGACCAGGATGCCAGGTGGAGAGGCTGAGGCCCCAAGGCAGAGTCCTTGGTTGGCCTTCGATGCCGAGGCGCAGGAATCGGGGAGGTCCCTGCTGCTCTCTGGACGGGCCTGGGCCTCCCTCCCTCCACAGAGGGACTGTCCCTCTCCCGAGGCAGAAGGCCCTACTTAAACAAACACACAATTACTCCTGGGAGGGGTTGCCAAACAGAGGCACTGGGCTGGATGTTTGCTCTGATCTAAATCACTGCTGGGGCTGAGCAGAGTTGTGTTTATTTAATCAGAAGAGAAGTCAGGGTAATTTAACACCCTGCCTGGACCAAAGGGACCTTCCGGGGGGGCGGTGACCCACAGGTCCCCAACTCCCTGAAAGGCAGAAATGGAGGAAACAGATTTCGATTGAAGTGGGAAGGGACTGGATGAGAGCAGCCTCCTGGCCTAGGGAGGACGGAGGCCTGGGAAGCAGAGGCCTGTCCCCCCCAGGGGGCATTTCCTTCCCAACAGGACGCGGAAGGGGCCAGTCTCGGAGCCTGGGGAGTCCTCCTCCAACAGCGGCCAGAGGGGCTGACGAGAACAACCCGGTCGGGTTCCGAAAACACATAAATATTGACCAAGATGCTTAACCAGAGCACGTCAGCCCTAGGGTCCCTGGGGGGGGGGGGGGCGGGCAGGATGTGGACCAGAGAGGATTTTCCAGAGGAAGTCCCTCTCTCTGCCCGATCTCCCGGCTCTCCCAGCCTCTGCATGTCTTATAACTGACCTGTCCTGAGATGCCAGCTATGGCATGGGATGGTGACCATCCTAGGCTCCTACGTCAGGTCCCCAAGGTTGCTGCTGAGGGCTGGAGGTGAGGGTCAGGATGGCCGGGCAAGACAGCTTTGCCGACGGGCTGGGAAAAAGAAGGGTTCCATCCTGGAAAGCTGGATTCAGCCACTGCCGGCGCCCGCAGCCGGGCCCGGTCCTCTCACCTCCACCCTGGTCCGCTGCTGCCCATCTCACCAGAAACCAAGACCCAAATCTGCTGCCTCCCGTCAGCGTCGGATGACCTCTCCCCGCAGCAGGCTGGGCAGATGCCCATCATCCAGGGCACTGGGCATAGTGGCTGGGGATTGGTCATTGCCTAAATGTCCCCGGGCAAGTGCCCATGTGCCCTCAGGCAGCATTCCCCTCTCAACACTCTGCCCAGCCGAGTGGGTGAAAATCAAAGCCAAAAGGATTACAAAGAAGGGACAGAGATGACTGTTTCCTCTAAGCCGTTGCTGCGGCCTGGCGTGTGTTAATTTGTGTGTCTCATTGGGTATATTAGCTCAGTGGGTGAGAGCCCAGCGCCAAGGAGGCCAAGGTTACAGGGTCGGTCCCTGGTGGGTCAGGAGCTCCTTCGGGTTTCTTGGCCATAGCCTGCGGTCTGACCCCAGCCCAGGAAGGACCAGCTGGGCCCAACCTCAGCCCCAGTCCCTCACCTGGCCTGTTCCTGCCAATGGCCATTCGTGAGACTGGAGGTGGATGGCAGGGCCGGCGTCAACTCGCCCACGACCGCTCGTGAGAGAATGGTTGTGGAGGAAGCAGGCCCCAGTGCTGGACACAGCGAGCACTGCCCACCCTCCCTGCCCTCTCCTCTCTCTCTGGATTTCTCAGGAGCATCTGCACCTTCTCATGGGGTGAGAGAGCTCCTAAAAAACCTTCCTCCTCCTCCCTGTGCCGCTGCTCCTCTGGACCAGCCTGGGCACATGTCAGGGGTCTGGCCGGCTCCTGACCAGGCTGGGCGCACAGCGGGGTTCTGGGCAGCCTCAGCTCTAGCCTGGGAGCTGGAGACCTGCTCAATCCTTTCCATAGAGGGTAACTGTTTTCCCTGATTTATGGGACGCGCTGGGGACCCAAAGGGAATGTTTCTTGAGATGCGGTCACTCAGCACCCCCACCCCTCACCTCGACCTGCTTATTGGAGAAGCCCACCTAGGCTGCTACTGGGAGAACCCCAAGTCTGGTTCCTTCGGGAGTGACCCAGAGGACCCCCACCTTCCTGTGGAGTGGAAGGGGGGGCAGCTGTTTCTGGGAGTTCTCCAAGGATGTCTGGGGATCAGGAGTGTGTGTGTAGGGGTGGACTGCGGGAACGTCTGAACCGAACGTTTTTGATTTTTGTCCCCTCGATATCCCTCTGGCCCCAGGCTTCAACGACCACCTCTCAGCTCTCTCCATTTGGAGTGTCCTTCCCAGACATCAGAGCTGGACAAGGCGGGGGGAGTCCCTAACTTTATCAACCACCTCCCCCTGCCCCCAGAAGGAAAAAGAGGGCCCTTTCCTTGGGCTTGAGGATGGGGCCCCAGAGGCTTGAGATGTGGGGGCACGGCCCCCTCTCCCCGACCTCCAGACTTTGGATCCTTCGCTTCCAAGGACTTGGGCCCCCAATTCCTTGGCTGTCTCCTGTCGCCTTCTCCCCACCCCACCCCCCTGCCCCATCCGGCCAGGAGCGCTCCCTCCTCCTCTCCTCTCCCAGGCCGGCCGGCCGTCACCTGAGACAAAGATGCATTTCACCAGACATGCCGGCGGCGGGCGGCTGGCCGGCCTCGGCTCTGGTTTTTCCATCCAGCTCCGAGGGCCTGCTCATTAAAGCATCTGCACACAGCCGGTCACACAGCCCTCTGCACACAACGCACAAATGTTCATTGATCCCCACATGTTCACACACACCGCCCTCGCCCCCAGCCCTCTGGCCGGGACCCCCGTGGGGGGAGCTGCCACCCGCCGCGGCCAGACCCGCGGCCTCACGCTGGGGGTCCTTCTCCCCCTGGTCCGTCCCCGGGCCGGCCGGACCACTTAAAAATAATGAGGCCAGGAAGCCTTTGGTGACCTCTCTTTTGTTGAGGCCTCCCCCACGCCGGTGGAGGAGCTAATAACAAGCAGAGGCTGGAGAGTGAGACTGCCCTCTGGAGTGACTCCCCAGGCCCCTGACCGAGCACCCTGCCCCTACACCGGGAGCACTCCAAACCAGAGGAAAACGGACCTCGGGGCTCTCCTCTTCGCTTGTGGCTGGGACTGGGGCCTCCCTTGTCTTTGCATGGGGAACCTGCAGCGAGGTAGCACAGTGTTTAGAAACTTAGGAAGACTGAGTTCAAATCTGGTCTCAGATCCCAGCTGTGTGGCCTTGGTCAAGTCACATAATCTGTTTGCCTCAGTTTCCTCAAGTGCAAAATAAGGTTCATGATCACACCTAGCTCTTACAAGTCCAAGGAGATATTTGTAAAGTCCTTGAGGAGGCCCTCTCTCAATGCTAGGTTTTATTAGTATCAGTATTAGGACCATCTAGCCTTTGTCCTGCTCCGTGTGGTCCTTTGTGCCTGACTGAGGTTTTCTGATCAAGCTGGGCTGAGAGCTTCCTGGACCCTGGCTGAGATGAGAGGAAGTCCCCGAGAAAGGAGCAACGCTGTCATTCCCCAAGGGCGGCAGGGATCTCCCCAGATCAATGGCCATGCTGATCGCTGGAGGTCTGATACCGGGGCCTTAGCTGAGGGGGTTTGCTCCTAGAAGCACCAGGGGGGAAAGCAGTCCCAGGGAAGGCAGATCCATCAGGACTTGCCCCCCTGGTCTATGGGTGGTGCTCAGGACTGGGGCAGGGGCTAGGAAACAAGGCAGAAAGACCCTCATTTCCTAAGGGGGAAGCTTAGAAGGGCCCCCAAGGAAAGCTTGCAGAACTGAGTGGTGACTGAGGGCAGGCTGGCCAGCCTGAGAGGGTCTGAAGGATGAGCTCAGGCCGCCTGCTGAAAACCAGATCGTGAGCCGGGCTGTAACTGTGAGTTTGGAGACAGTATCGCTGCAACCCACCTACCGTCCCATGGGCTGAGCCTAGAGCTCTCTCTACATGGCCTATGGCAATCCAGAGAGCCCCCGGGCTTGGAGCAGCTGAAGGAGACCACAGCCATGCAGAGAAGGGTCCTGAAGGGAAGGAAGAGGCTCCGGACCGAGACTTTGGAAGCACTCTCTCACCCGTGGGCACAGATATTTACCAGGAACAAAACTGCCCAGACTCTTCCCTATGGGGTGGGGTCCCAAATCATCCCTCACCCAGATGCCTGAGGTTCCCGTGTGCCCCTGAATGTGGCTCCCCCACCCAGGTCTGAGGCCCATGCAGTCAGGGTGCCGGGCAGCCTCTGAGTGAGTCTGACCCTCTGTGCGGTGCTGCACAGGATTCGTGGCCCAGGTCGGCAGACAGAGCCCAGAACTAATGGGAGGTCGGGCTTTTCCTCTCCTTGTGCTTGGGGGCCGCCCTGGGCCCTGATCACAGGCCCCTGGTGTGACCATTTTAGCTGGGTGTTCATTGGATCCTGGGAGGTGGCAGGAGAACCTGCCTGTTTGTTACCCCCCGCCCCGGCTGCCCTGGTTTCTGCCTCCCTGGCACTTCCTTGCCCTAGGCGTTGAGGTGAGCGGTTGGGGGGCTATGTTAGCTCCTGAACTCTCCTGGAGCAGGGTGGCTCCTTGCGCGCTGCTTTGGAGTGGCTGGGGCAGGGAGGGGCTGCCAGTGGGAGGTTGGGGAGCCTCCTGGCTCGCATTTCCCCGCAGCGTTCCCGTGACGGGCCCTAATCTCGCTGGTCTCTCTCTGGCACCCTGGTCTGTGCAGCTGCTCTTTGGGGATCTGGTCAGCTGCTCCACCATCCGGCCCCACAACTGGGGCCGGGGGCCCCCTAGGCATGTGTCTGGGGGAACCTGCCCTGTCAGCTCATTCCCACGGTGGGGGGAGGCCCCGACAGCTGGGGCTTGAGCCCTTAGACACGCTGCCCCCCGCCCAGCATCCTGGGAACAGGCTGCTTGGGCTTAGGGGGAGCTGGGGGGGTGCAAAGGATGGCTCAATGGCACCAGGCTGGGCCAGGCTGTCGAGGCAGCTCGAGTGTCCGAGGCCCAGTGAAAGGCACCCCTTGTGTGAGCAGAGCCGGCCCACGTGCAGCTGTCACCAGCGGTCACCGTCCTGTCTGGCCATCTTCCTCCCCATCCTGCCCCCAGCCCCTTCCCTCCTGCCTCTGACCTGCTCGAAAAGGAAGCCAAAGAACTGGGAAATAGGGATCCTCGCCCTGGCTTTGACCTGGGACAAGTGGCTCCCTTATCAGGGCCTCAGTTCCCCATCTGCAAAATGGGGGTGAATAATCCCTGTTCTCTGGGGTGTCATGAGGCAGCAATGAGATCATGGCTGGGAAAGTGCTTCGGAAGGCCGAGCAGGGCCGAGGGAGCAGGAAGACGGCAAATTCAAATTGGCTTTGCCTTGCTCAGCCCAGCCTGCTGAGAGCCGACCCGTGGCCCGGGACCTTCCGCAGGGCCTCCCTGCCTCACCTGGGCCAGGGCTCACTGTCCACCCTGCAAGGCTAGGCACTGCTGGCCGGCTGAACTCTTGCCCTCAGGGGTGGGCGGGGTGGGGAGAGGCTGGGGGCTCCTTGCTAGGCCCCCTACTCACCCCTCATCCCTCCTCCTCCCTGAAGCAGCTGTCCCAGCAGCCTGGAGCCATCTGACAGGTTTCGCCGGGTCCCCCAGTGAGGGCTATTTGTGATTTATTACGCTGGAAATTCACACCAAGTGGGACGGGCAAGATAAGCCAGAGCAGCTGCTAGGTGGGGATCAGGGAATCCTTGGGCGCCTCCTCGGCTCCCCCTCCCCACTGCCAGGCCCCAGCTCACCCAGCCTAGACAGATGGTCTCTCCTCTCCTGGGTCACCCTGCCTGCCCCGGCCCGCCACCCTCCAAAGGGAGGCACTGTCCTCCACAGAATTGAGCTGACCCAGGCTCTGGCTTGTCTCTGCCTCGTGCAGAACAGGCTCCTTCTGGGGAAGAGTGGGGAGCCCGGTGGGGGACGCAGCCCCCGCGCCCACTCCTGGTGCCCCCCCTCCACTGCCCAGCCAGGCTGCGTGGCATCCAGGGAGGAAAGGAAGTCTAGGCAAAGGCCCCTGCCCAGAGCCCTGGCTTTGGATGCACAAAAGACAGTCTAGGAGGATGATTTCAAAGGCTACATGCATACACACTATATACATACAACTACATATATACACACACCACATGTGTTCTGAGCCCTGGATCCAGGGGCCTTTTGTAAACACAGACAAACAGCAGGCCCCAGACCTCCTACTTTCTTTACTGAGTTCCAGTTAGGACTAAGAAACTGTGTTGGGGTTAGATTGAGCAAGTGAGCTCCAAGCTGGGGCCCCGAAACCCTCCCTTGCTGCATCCCATGCTCGTGGAAAGCATCAGGGCAGGGGACAGCCAGAAGGAGCCTGCTGGGCAGCCCCAGGCCAGCCCCAGGCCAGCCCCAGGTAGGGGCTGCTGGGCTCTGGGCGTTGGCCACAGCCCGGGGAGCCCGGGGCGCTGATCATGGGGACTGTAACCAGGCCCAGGGTCCTGGAGAAGGGGAGAGCAGCCATGGATGCTGGAGGCTGGAAGCCAGGAGGCTGACACATGCAGGGCCCCCCCCCACCCTGAACTCTTCTTGCCCCCCACTCCCTCTCCTGCTGACCCACTTTCCACAGGACGCACCACGTGCAGTGCAGGGCGGACAGTGAGGAGATGACCCCAGGCCTCCTGGCTCTGGAGCCCTTCACCTGGGCTTGCCTCATCTCCTGCCCTTTTCCCAGGCCTCCTCCCTCAGCTCCCCTGCATCCGGCCGTCTCCCCCCTCTCTCCCAAGCTGCTGCATCTTGGAGCAGGACTTGGCCTCCTCAGAAACACTCTCTTCCATCATTTGGACAGCTCCTGGCAATCCCCCCCCCCACCTCCTCCAGGGAGCCTTCCTGGACTTGGGGAAGGGGGAGGGGATGGCCTCCCCAGCCGCCTCCACCCTGGCCCCCTTCCCACTTGGAGTCCAGCTAATGGATAGCCTCACACTGCCTATGCCTGGGAATGTGTAGTGATCTCATCTCGCTGTTTGTTTGTCTGTCCTGCATCCAGGCTGGGGATCATGAGGCCTCAAGCTTAGATCCCAAGCCCCCAGAGGGCAGCTCAAGGAGCTTTGGAGAAGTAGCCCGGTATCCTGCCCTGTGCAGCCCAGCCCCGAGGCCAGAGCGAGGCCTCCTTGAGGGCAGCCTGCCCCCAGGGAAAAGCAGCAGCAAAAGGGACGGACAGCCTTGGAGACCCTGTACCCAGCCCCTTGATTTTCCAGGGCACAGCCCTGGAGGCTCAGTCAGGGCTGGAGACTGAGCCTCCAGGCTTCCTGGCTCCCTTAACTGAAGGGGTCCCAGAGGTCACTGACCCCACTGCCCTGTCTTACAGAGAAGGAAACTGAGGCCCTGTGTGAGGTCTCTTGTCGTGGGAAGCTGGCTCTCCCAGGCTGCCCTGGAGGTCTTTGTGTGCTCCTTCCAGCACAACCCCTCCCCCTCTCGTGTATTGGTTTCCGGTCCAGTACCTGGCCAACAGAAAGGAGGGTGACCAGGGAAGCACAGGGCTGGAATGTGGGGGGTCCACTGCCCACTGAGTAGCCCTCCCAAGTGTCAAGGAAGCCGCATTAAGAGGACAATGCCTGAGTCAGTGGGGAATTAGCCTTCCCCTAAGCAGGGGCCAGCTCCTTACCTCTGTGGGGACTCCGCTTTCGTGCGGCACCCACCCCGTTCCCCTGCCCCCACCCTGGGGGCCTCAGGCCTTTGAGTCCTGGGTGTATCCTGGGCAGGGGGGAAGAGGGTGGTGTGTGAGCAGCCCAGCTCAGCCTGGGCTCCCTGGCCCCCCTTCCTCTCCAGCCCTTTCTCCCTGGTGCCTGAGCTGGGTAATTGTGGGCAAATGCAGGCCAGATGCTCTGGCCTGTTTTACACTTAATTCAATACCACAAGCTTGCTCCTTGAGGGACCTTCTGATGTCCAGAGGACCTGATGGGTCTTCTAGTGTTTTGGCGGGGCTGAAAAACAGGAAGTCATAGGGTTTGGTGGAGAATGAAAGGGGCAGGTAATAGCCCTTCTTGCCCTGAGCATCCCCCCGCCAATGCTTGCGTGCCCATGCGCCTGGGTGGGGAGCAGGCACTGAACTCCCTTGCTGACAGAGGAGGACCTGAAAGGCCCTCTTCCTCTCAGGGTCCTCCCAGGCAGGACTCAGGGCCCGGTCCAGCTCACTGGGCAGCCTCTGTCCAAGGAGGCCACTACATGTCCACTCAGGCCCAGCTGGGACCTGAAACTCACACTTTGGAAACACGAGGCAAGATTGAGAGACCAGGCAATGGGTCTGGTTCAAGCCCGAGGCAGGAGGCAGGAGCAGCCAGGCTGAGCTGGGCCAGGCTGGGCGAAAGCTCTGGCTCTCGGCCTCCCTAGCAAGCTTACTGTAGCCAGGCTCCAGAGCTCTGGCCAGGGCTCTTGCCTGAGACCACTGTCGCCTGGCTCGAGGGGCAGGCAGGGCAAAGAGACAGGAGGTTTCATCTGCCCAGGAATCAGGCAAGAAGACGGGAGGAAATCTGGGACAGGGGCCAGACAAAAGCTGACCTCCCACAGGGAGCCCCCAGATTTCATTCCCCAGGGTCCATTGCACACTGTCTTCTTGCAGATCCTGGCCAGCGTGGGCACTCCTGAGAAGGGGAAGCCCCTGGCCACGTGCCACCTGGGGGGGGACCAGATTATGTCCTTGTGAAAGAGAAGCCACATGCTGGAGATTAGGGTACAGACTGGCAGCTCTGTTCTGGGGGGGGTCAGGGAGAGAATGGTTACTCTTGCCCAGCTCGGTCCTGGAAGCTGAGCCTTGAAGGACAGGACCAAACAGAAGAGACAAGCAAGACGGAGGCACAGCGTGAACAGAGGCCTGGAAGAAGGCAGTCAGGCGGGCACGAGAATGGCGTGTGTCAGACAGAAGCAGGTCTCCAGGACCCCTGTGGGCAGCACCGTCCTTTCCAAGACAAGCCGCCTCAGCAGGCATGCCCGTTCTAGTCAGCCTGGGTGGGCGAGCTGTCTGTGGGGCCGGGAAGCGGACCCCAAACCCCCAGCCCCTGAGAGTTCAGTTCCACCCCCCCTCCCCCAAGGGAGAATGGAGGGGGAGTCGGGGACCTCTGTTCTCCTCACATTCCACTCCCAGGCTCGAGCATTGGGGAGAGGCTGGGGTTTTTTAAAAGTCATTTAAAAATAAACAGTGTAACTGGCGCTGCTGTGATTGACCCAGAAACCCCCCTTCCCACCTCAGTGGGGGCTGTGGGGGGAAGGGCACCAGTCTAAACTGTCCAGGTGGCCCAGGGGCTTCCGGGCCAGACCACGGCCTCTGACCTGAGAGCAAGGCGGCACCACTGTGAGTGCTGGGGAGCCCTCCCCCAAACCCCACCAGATGGCCCTGAAGACCAAGCAGGGACCTTCTGCACTACCGAGGCGGCCAGCGACCTGGGGGGACGTGGAAGACCAAGGGAGAGAAAGCCCTTCTGCAATAACTTCCCCCCGCCCCCACTATTCCGGGCACGTGGCCGGCAGTCTGCCTCTGGGGCTGGGAGCAGACGGGTGTCTGAGAGCAGGGACCCCTCCCCAGTGCAGCCTGCTTGGGGTGGTCTCTGGCAGAAGGAGCCCCCCTCCCTCCGTGCATGGTCATGAATAGTGAGGGAGATGGCCCTTCCAAAAGGAGTGGCCTCCCGTTTGGGCAGCAGGCTTGGGGCAGAGCATAGGGTCACATCCCTCCTTCCTTGAATGGACCCTTCGCGAGAAACCAGGTGAAAAACAGGGAGATTTTGCCGATGTCCTTATCCCTCACGTAGGCTCCTTCTGGGCAGGGAAGGTAGGGACCTTTGGGTTCCCAGAGCTTTTCTTTTGAGGAGCTCTCAGTCCCAGATTTGGTCCAGGGAGTATGGCCTGAGCTCAGAGACAGCCTGGGGGCAGACCTCACCCCAGTTCTCCAACTGGTTTCTCCCATGTCACGTCAGGGCCAGATGTCTGCCCTGGGGCCTGGACTCCGTGTAGCGTGTGGGGGTCAGGAGCCCCAGGGACAGCACGAGGTCCTGGAGGGCGCCTCACTCCTGCTGGTGCCCCTGCGGCCCCCCTGCTCCCCTAGTCAGAGCTACACTGGGGTTGGTGGGGGACGGTGCCAAACCTCAACACAAAACCTTTTGTGGCTCCCCCTTCTCCCACCTCCTACCAAACATACCTGTGGGCAGAAGCCACGTTATTGGAACAAGCCACGGGCATAGATCACTTTTTCCACTTTGGAGTCATTGACCTCTCCATGCTGTTTTCCTTGGACCCCACCCTGGCTGAGCATGCGAGATGTGAATCCCATCTGATGCCGAGACACCCCTCAGTCCTCCCGGTTCCTGCCTCCGGAGGTCGGGGAGAGCTAACTCTGCCTGGTCCTTGTGCATGGCTGGAGAAGGGGTGCAGGGATGCTAAACTCTGGGCAGATTCCAAGGCGGCCCCCTCAAAGCTACTTTCTGCAACCCCGAAGGGCTGAGCTAAAGTCCAGGGGGGCTCTGGCTGCCCCCGCTTCCCCAGTTCACTGAGGAAGGCAAAGGGGCAGGGAAGGAAGAATTAAGAGGGCATCTGAGGAGGCACTCTCCCAGTTTCCCACAAGCCATTGGGCTGACATGCATTCACAGCCCTGGCAGTAATGGCAGAGTTGGGGCGGATCTCCAGAGCAGACTTTTGGGGTACAGACGACTAGGCTTGCTAAGGTTCTCCTACAGAGCCCCAGAATTGGAATGTGGAGCCCTGGGGATGAGACCTAAGTAAGAACAGTTTCCCTAGGAGAAAGTTCTGAGATCCTTGGAGAGATGGTCCTGCAGAGTCTCCTGCTTCAGTCACAGAATCCACTTTTCTCCACAAGGCACTAAGGCTCCCCAGGGTTGGAGAGGAAACCTCATATAGGGGATGTGGGAGGCCGCCATGGAGGTGTGACGGGCTACCATGGAGAGTGGAGATACTAAGGGTGTGTGTGTGCACGTGCGTGTTTGTGCATGTGTGTGCATTGCGTGTGTGTGAGGGGGTTCTTTCAATTGTCCATTAGACAGCAAACATTACGTTGTGCTAGGCATTGTACAGGAGCACTGAAAACTCAAAAAAAAAAGTCCCTGCCCTCAAGGATCTTACAGTCTATGTGTGTGTCTTTGTGTGCTCGGTGTGGGAGGTGTGTATCTATGTCCATGTATCTCTGTTCAGGAAGGTTGTGTGTGTACTTGTGTCTTTGTGAACTTCGGGTGTGTGGTTGTGTATCTCTGTGCCTGTCAGAGATTGACT
>NW_020954568.1:250606-256236 GCF_900497805.2 Vombatus ursinus
CCTCCTGCTCGCCCCTCCTCTCCCCTCCTCTCCTCTCCTCATCCACCCTTCTTCCCCTGAGATGATTTTCCTTGAAGCCAGCCGAATGGAGCCTTCCCTGGCCTGCCCACTGGAGCTGCCATGCTTCAATGTGTTCAAGCCCTTTGGTTAGTAGTCTTTTCATGTAGATCCTCATTCCCTCCTGGTGAAGCTTGACTCTGTCCCCAACAAAAGATGGCAGCTGCTGAGAGGTGCTGTCAGCTAAAAGTCCTTTTCCTTTAGAAACATTAGAACATTCCTGATTTTCTCCCCACACTTCTCCACCCAGCCCAAGCCATCTCTTTTTAACCCCGTGCTAACGAGTGCTTTCCTCCCTCTCCTGCCTGAACGTGGCGGCCCCCTGGGTCCTGGCGGAGTGGAGAGCAGGGCCTCGACCCAGGAATGGAGCAGGGCCCTCCGGGAGTTTCACCCCTGAGATCAAGTTGGACTGGGTTCCATTCTGGGTGGCTCAGTCACACCGTAGGCTCCACACTCCTGTGCTGTGGCCCCGAGGACCGCTGGCTCTGGGGGACATCAGGGCTCGCCAGTCACTGAGGGGTGGTCTGGCTTGATCTTCACGGCACCGAACGTGGCCCCGTGGCTACGGAAGGGGGTAATGGCCCTTGGAATGCTGAAACCTGGCCTGGAGTCTCCTCATCCCGGTTCTGCCCTCACAATGCCTCCTCTGAGCCTGCCTTGTCCCCCCCCCATCAGCCAGGCCGCTCCCCCCATCTCCATAGCGCGGGGCTGGGCATGTAGTCACTGATTTCTGACTTGAACTGTTAGACCCAAGAGGAAGGACAAGGAGGGAGAAGGTTGAGAATTGGGGCCAGGCCCAGAGTGGATGGATGCTGGGATGGAGAAGAAAAAGCAGCCGGTCCCAGCAGGCGGGGTTAGGGGCCTGACATTCGTGGAAAGTCAGGCAGCCTGGTGCTAGCCGCCCAGCCCTCCTGGGAATGGTGGTTGATTCAAGTTCTTGTGTGTGTGTGTGTGTGTGTGTGTGTGTGTGTGTGCATGGGGAGGGGGTGAGAGGGCCAGGCCAAGGGGCAGAAGGGACAGAGGGCAGACAACCAAACCCAGGAAAAACAATGTTTGCCTCCAAATAGGCCGCGGGTGATTGGATTCCATTGGCTTCCACACGCGCTCTTTGACTGATCCCTGTGGGCCCAGCACAGCCGCACTGCTTGGCTCTGGGAGGCCCCCTCTTTGTCTCAGGGTCCCACGCAGCTGAGTCTGGCCTGGTGGGGTGTACTCCCCGGGGGTGGATCTGGCCTGTCCCAGAACTCTGGTTTCCCAAGGAACCCCAAGAGGCCACTTCCCTCCCCAGCCCTGCATTCTGCTTTGGTGATGGTTTGGAGGTCGAGAGCAGCCACGAGAGCTTTCTGTAGCTACCTTTCCTTCCCTTTGAGCTGACCAGAGGTCGAGAGCTGGGGCGTCAGCCCTGAATGCCACAGGTTGACAGCTCAGCCCCTTCATGCTCCATGGCAACTGGGCCACCATTTTGAAAAAGCTCGCATCTTGACTTCAGCAGTGGACCCCGATGGATCGGCTCCCTGTTTCCCCCCTCCCCACCCACATTCCCACAGGGCTTTACCCAAGGCAGTGCCTGACCAGTCCCCTATTCGGTCTGGGCCATGGCCCAAGGAGCTCTCCCTAGGCTCCCTGCTGGGGTCATGAGCCCACAAAGCAGACCTGGGAGCAAGCCCGTGTCAGAGATATCAGTGTCCTGGGAGACGTAGAGGTTCCCATCACCCAGGCCTATATCTGTAAGCAGGAACTGGGCAGCCGACTTGGGTCTGAGACAGCCCCCAGGAAGGACTCACGAGGTTGCTTGGGGCTGGTGGCAGGTGATATTCCTGTGTGTATGTATGTTTATGCTTGCGTGTGTGTGTGTGTGTGTGTGTGTGTGTGTATGTATGAGTATGGGGGATCCAGACAGCTTATTCCTAGGGATGCATCAGCATGACTTCCTTAGCTAATGTTTCCTCCTCCTAGGACTGCCCTGATCCCACTGACCTTGCCTCGGGGTACAAGTACATGTAACTGCCCCCACATGCAGTCTCCCCCTCCCTGGAGCACTCAGTGCTGAGGAGGGAGAGCATGAGAGCCCTGGAGGGTCAGGGCAGGGGGCAGAAGAGCTGCCTCTGACCCTCCCAGGGTGACCTTGGACATGTCCCTGCCTCCCTCTGGGCCTCAATTTCCTCCTCCGGAACGTGAGGGGTTCTCCAGCTTCTTAGGCTCAGGCAGTCTAGGATCAGCGTTGAGAAAACAGAGCAGAGAGCATCAGCCAGAGAAGTGGAGGCCGTACTTGCTCCCCACCCCCACGCTCCAGAACCTGGGGCCCCTTGTAGAAGGAAGGAGGGGACTCCGGACCAGACCAGATGGAAAGAAGCCGGGGAATGAGCTTATGGATCTGGTTAGCTGGACCGGAGAGGTGGGACAGGCTGGAAAGTAGAAACAGGCTCCAGAAAGGCTTAGAGAAATTCTTGGATGACAGATCCATGATGGGTGGGTTATTAAGGGGAGTTAGGGATGTCTGGGGCACATCCTCACCTGCCAAGAGGACATCAGGGAGGGAGGGCGGCCCCTTGGGTCAGATGCACAATCTCGGCTTGGGCTGCAGGCCTGCCCATGAAGAGGTAGATGGGGAGGGGCTGTGGACAGGACCAGGGGTCCTTCCAGGCCTCCAGCAAGCCCCAGGATCGGGGAGGGTCGGCCAGCGTCAGAGCCAAGACCATTCTAGCTGTCGCCCCAAAGTAGAAAGGAATGCCTGGGGGAACCCTGAAGTGGGTGGAGGAACCCTTCCAGGGACCCTTCCCAGAATGTGCCTTCCCAGAATGCCAGGACTCCCCGGGGCTCCCCGCTCCCTCTGACTTGCTTCTGCCCACCAATGCATTTACCCTTGACGTTGATATAAGTAAATCCCTTAATCCCTATTGTTTTTCTCTTCTCTATTGTCTGAAAGCCCCCTTTCCCAGCTACCCTCTTTTAGGGTCTCTCTTAGGTTTTATGCCCCAAGGGCCCTGGGAGCACAACTACCCAGGACACCCGCCCCAGTCCCCTAACCCCCAGCACAACTATGTGTCAGTGCCAGGTGTGGGGAGCTCAGAGAACATACTGGGTCCCCGAATGTTCATCTCCAGCTGCCCAGCCCAAGACTAGCTGTGTTCAGAGGCTGGATACCCAGACCCACCCAAATCTTTTCCCCACCAGCCTTCCATGGGATTTAGACTTCTGTGATTCACTCTTTTGGAGGTTTTCTGAGTTCTCTGCTCTAAGGCAAATGTTCCTAGGGGGTGTCCTTACAGCCCCTGCCACCTTGGTGTCCAGGTGAGAGCAAGCCAGTTCAATGGGAAATGGGAGATGGGGTCAGGAAGAAGGGAGAAGCCTTGAGATAGAGCTGGGTGAACTTGGAAGTGTTCACGAGCTAGCTAGGACCAACCCTGGCTGGTCCCGGCCCCCCTGGACTCTGAGAAGGGGATGGGGGGAGGCAGAGCTGCCAGAGAGGACCCAGCAGGGAGGCCTTGTAAGAAGTCCCATGAGGTAGTGGCCCCTTGCAGGAGTCCTCAGATCCGGAGCTGAGGGAACTGTTGCGTGAAAGGGAAGCCGCCTGGGTGATTCCATGGGGCCATGCCCAGGAGCCTGGAAGAACCCAGGATTCAGGAGTGGGAAGCCAGGAGGAGAGTTTCAGGAGCTTGGACTCAAGCATTCTCTTCTCCCTGGGTAGTTCATCCTCAACCATCCATCCTGTGATGGGGATGCCTGTGGGAATCCATCACGCCTCTCTTCCACATTCCTCCCACACATTACTAGACAGCTGGGGGTGGGGGGATTGGATTGGAAGTTTTGGGGGACTGTGAATGGAGAGGTCACTCTGACCCTATCCAGAAACTGCCCCAGGAGAGGGAGGGGAGATGTCCAGATTCAGAAGGGATCAAGGAGGGGATGACACGGCTGAGGGGACCCACCCAGCAGGCATCTCTGCCCTCTGCAGCTGGGAGAGCCCGAGAGGAAAGACTGAGCCACACACTGCCTCTGAGCCCCCTGAGCTGAGGGGGCCCCTCGGGATGGCCTCTGGCCCTGCGAGGGAGCTGTGGTGGGGCTGGAAGTCTGGGTAGGGCCCAGAGCCCATCTCCAGGGCGTGTGTGCGTGCACGCACACACATCTCCCTTCAGACAGTGGGCCAGTGTGTCTGAGGTGGGTGGGGAAGGAGGGGCCCGCCCTGGGGCTGGGGACACTGTGGGCTCTGATGGTCTCTCCTAGGGCTGGAGGGCTTCCCATGATGTGGAAACACTGCCAGGAAACTCCTGCCTTGCCCATGCACTGGCTGGTGTTGACACAGGCATGATATCACCCTAAACCAATGAGGGCCAAGCTGGCGGGCTGGTGTGCGCTGCTGCCTTCCGCTGGGGGGATTTGGGAGGCTGCCCCAAGGCACTAGCCTCTTTACATCGCCTGTTCTCCTTCTGGGCCCTGGTCTCCTCAGGGACCATCAGTGGCCTGGTGGGTGCCTGCTTGGTCAGAGGAGGCTGAGGACTAGAACAAAGAGGAGAGCCCTCCAAGAGAGGCTGGCCCTGCTCCCTCACTACCTACCGCAGCTGGGCTTGGGTCCGCAGGGTCCCCAGGGCCTTCCCACCTCCCTGTCCTGGTCTCTGACCACTTCTCCCTTGGCGGCTCAGCCTCCTGGCTCCCTGGCCTCACGGATCGCCCCTTCCCTGACTCCGCTGCATCCTCGCCTTCTTCCTGGCCCTGGCAGAAAGCAGCCCCGCTCTGGTAGCTCTGAGCCCCCATGTCCCCCAGCCCCGGCCAGCTGTGCTCCAGGCCCTGGGCTGGCCCCCTGGGGATGGGCTTGGTCGCTTCCCCTCCTCAGCTCCCATTTCTGTCCAGGACGTCATCAGAGCCTGCGGATTCTTCCACCTAAATGCGCCTTATGTCCCCTCTCCTTTCGACCACCCCAGGCCAGGCTCCCCCTCGGAGCTGCCCCGCATGCCAAGCTAATCTTATTTAACCTCGGCTTTCATCATGTCACTCCCTTGCTCAAAACCCTCAGCCGCTTTTTTATTTCCTCCCCATTAAGGCTGAGTGGCTCTGTGGTCCTCTTAAGGCCCTCTCTAATATGGCCTCAGCCCACGTAAGTGGCCGAGCACCCTCCACCGTGGCAGGTCCCCGGGACGTCCTGGGAACCCCATGCCAAGCGAATTCCCACCTCTCCTTCCCCCTCCCACCTGGTCTGCTGCCCCCCTCCAGGCCTCAGCCTCCTGCCGACCACCGGCCCTCACCCCCCCTGCATTCTCGGCCCTGTGTGCCCCCCAGCACCTCCATTTAATTACATCCTGCCTGCTTGTCCTGTGGGGCTCTTTGTCTGCAATTCAGGTGCAGGGCTTGCTGGCTTGCCTGCCTGCCCCCCTACCCCAGGGGCCCCCTTTGCCTGCCTCCCCTCCTTCTCTGGCAGGGGCCCCCTGCAGGGCCCCCCTTTTGTCTGCCTGTTCCCCTAGCCTTGAGCTTTACAGGAAATGCTTGGGGGTGATTTATTCCCCGGCTCTAAGAAGGCACTTTAGACATACAACACACACACACACACACACACACACACACACACACACACACACACA
>NW_020954568.1:256246-273379 GCF_900497805.2 Vombatus ursinus
ACACACACACACACACACACACACACACACACACACACACACACACACACACACCCCATGCTTGTTTATTGGTTCTTGGAATCAGGACCTGAGCTGGCTGGGAGAACGTTGCAAGAGTCCCTGTGGGGGGGCCCCACGACCCTAAAAGTGTCTGCCCAGGTGTTCACTGATGGAAGGAAAACTCCCAGAGGGCAGGGATGGGGCCTGTTTGATTTGCTTGTACTGTGCTGACATGGACCAGAACATCCTGACGGGAGTGTTTCCAGCAAATACAAGTGGGAGGGGGCCAGCTCCCCCTCTGAGCTGTCCAGGCTGGTCTCACGGAGGCTCAGGCCAGGTCTTCCCGGCCCTCCCCCACAGAGCGTGCAGTGGGGGAAGGCTGCTGTCCATACCAGGCCCCGGCCTGGCCGCCCACAGGTGACCAGGTGGTGAAAGCAGCCCGAAGCTCTCCCTCCTGCCCCTGCTTCGCCAGGCCTCCAGGCCCACCTGCTTCTGCTCAGCGCTAACCTGAGCCAGCTTGACTTGTCCAGAGTCTCCTGAACCCTTTCATTGGACACACTGCTGGCCTTCCCTCTAGGCCAGGCCCGAGCTCTGATCTGCAGAGTTCAGCCCAACAAGGAGGGCAGGGCCCTGGCTACCTTTAAGGGGCCAGCTCAGCAGTGGGGAGGGGGCTCCCAGAATGGAGCTCCCCTGGTCTGGGGCCTGGGCCCCCGCCTGATGGGATTCAGATTCAGGGAGGAGTCAAACTGGGGGGTCCCCGAGGACCCTTCCTTTGGCCAAAGCAGAAACGGAGGGTCAAACGGGGAGGGCCCCCTGCTGGCAGGTCACCCCCTCCCCTTTGCTCACAGGCAGTAGCTCCGGGGGTTTCTGCTTTGACACAGCAGCATTTGGTCTGATGGAATACAAACACTTGTCATTCTCCACCAGGTGATTTGAACCCAGGCCTTTAGAGTACAAATCCACCCACCCCGTACTCAACGATGCGTGGGAAGGAATCTAATAAAGCAGTGAAGAGTGTTGTGTGGCATTAACCCAGGAAATGGTGTGACGCCCATCACGCTCTGTGTTGGGATTCTGGGGGAGCTGTGTGCTCCTGTCTTGAGCAGGGGATGGTTGTGGGGTGCATGGGGGCCTCTCTTCCACAGGACTGCTGACCAAGGAGGTGCCCAATGGGACTGGGTGAGGCTGGGGGCCAGCACCACTCCCCCCCCACAGCTAGCAGCGTCAGCTCCCCATTGTTTCTGGTCTTCATTTCCTCTGTATTGTTGGGGTTTTTGTTTTTTTGTTTTGGTCTCCTACAGTAGTGGAACAAAGTCCTTCCCTTCACACCCATCCCCAGGGGACTGCAGGTCCACACTGAAAAACGATCCTCCAAGTTGTTGAGCGGCAGCCCAGAGATGTACAAACACCCAGGATACACAACCACGGAGGTGCGGGCCTTTGACCAGCACATACTCACCCCAGCAGACCCAGGTTCGGAGATAGCTGCCTGGGGAGCCAGAAGACACCATAGCTGACCCAGTCACACACACACACACACACACACACCCCATGTTGGCACGATTGAGGAGGAGCGTGGAGGCACATATCAGACCACGGACAGATGTCCCAGTGGACCCGGGCATACTCAGATCTACGCCTAGCACCCTCACACACACACACACACACACACACACACACACACACACACAAGTCTACCACCTGCTCCACCCTCTTTCTAAAAGCCTTGGCCCTTGTCCTTGGTGGACACTTCCCTGGGTATGGGGACATTGAGGAAACAGCACCATTGGGTAGTCAGTGGAGAGGGAGGGAGTCCAGCAGCCTCTCCTCAAAATCTGTCTGAAGCCCTCTTTCTTAGAAACAGGAAGTGAGGGCGGACGCTGGAAGCATTTCCCACATGGTCAGCTCCAAACCTGGGTCCCAAGAGGTTTCTCTGGCCTCTGCTCCCCTAGCCCACTAGCTAGCCTGATCTCAGACTGACTGACTGACTGACTGACTGACTGTCTGAGGCCGTGGGCTCCTGGAGAGAGTGTGGCCTGTGAATCTGCATGGTGGTCTGGTGGCTCTGGACAGTGGTTGGGCCTCACCCTGAACTCAATCCACCGTCGGCTCTTCCCAGACCCCTCCCCACCATCATTCACACTGCCACATTTCTCCAAGACGCAGCCTTTTCCTTGAGGAGTAAAAAGCAAAGAAAACACCGGGGCACCTACCCACACCCATGGACTCAGGCATCGGGGATGCTCATCCACCTGGGGCTGGGGTGGGGGCTTCTGGAGACAAAGGGAGGCGTAGGCCACATGGGGGCAGGAATAGCCCCCAACCCCCAAATCCCGCAGTATGAAAACCACACACACACTCAGGGAGTCAGACTTGTCTCAGGGCCTCTGAGAGGAAACCCCAGAATGGAGAAGGTGCAGAGGGACAAAATGAGGGTTCCCAGTTCTGAATGTGCAAATACACACATGTGCATGTGTGCAGACATGTATGTCCACGTGTGAATGCATGTGTGTACATGCGTATACAATACCTGTGCCTATATTATGTGTGTGTGCGTGTATGTGTATGTATGTGCACGTGTGAGGGCTTGCATACGCGGTTCCACTGACCCTTAGCCTGCTTGGCTGTTTTCGGGAACCCAACGTCTCTGCTCAAGTAAGAGAAGGGCCGAGGGCTGGCTACCTTCACCCCGGGGGGTCTCTCGGATTCCTGGACCACGTTTCCAGCCCAGGGATTTCCAGGAAAATGAAGCCCTGTGCTTTGTTTGAAACACGGAGCATTTCGCAATGAGGCCAGAAGCAGACAAATCTGGAAGCTGAGTCTGCTCCTCCCGGGCCCCCCCCACCCCCGCCACAGCTGGCCACCTCTGCCCCGTGGCCACCAGCAGCTGTCACCGCTCCTGCCATCTTCCCAGCCTTGCTGGCGGGCTGGTACAGCCAAGCCCTCCAGGCCCAGAGCAGCTGAGCCGAGGGGGGGGCGGCTTGTGTTTATCATAAAGGAGGTTTATAGAGCTAATCACTTAACACCGAAGAGAGAGGCCAGCTCCTGCATAGCTAGCACGCTCGCGGTCTGACTCAGTTGAGCTGGGCTGTGGAGACGGACTCTGGGCTGGCTCGTCCAGCCCAGGCACACTTTCGTTTCCAGATTGGGCCAGAGAGGCAATGTCAAGTGCATGTAACCTCTCCCAGCTTGCTCATGGAGCCCCTAATGAGAGGCCTTCCCCTAGCACTTTGCTCAGACTCCCAGTGTGTGGCCCATGGCAGCTGTGAGGGAGGGGAGGGACGAAGACACAGACTGCTCTAGGGACTGCAGCAAGCCCGTTGACTCGGGGAACCCAGGCTCAGTCGGGAAAGGACTGGGAGGGCACAGTGATGGCACTGTTTTCCTGTGCGGACTGGGAACGGGGCTGGGGCTGGACTGGCTTTGGGGCCACAAAAGCTTGTCGTGTCCATGACTAGGGCCTCAATTTCTCCGTCTGTCAAATGAGGGGCCTTGCATTCTCCAAGTCCCTTCCCATTCGAAAGCCTCTGAGTCTCCACTCAGACTCTAGGGAGCTGGGCACTGGGCTCTTGGCCGGCATTCAGAAAGGTTCCCAGGTTTCATGGAAATCCTGGGATGAGGACTAGTCCTTGAAGGAGCGGCGGGATTTAGTTGGGGGAAGGGGTGGAAAAGAAGGCAGGTTGGGAGGCAGAGAAGAGAGGGAGAAAGAACAGAGGGGAGAACAGGGGGGAGAAGGGAGGAGAAGGGATGGGGAGGGGGAGGGGGCTCACTTGGAGTGCTTGGTGGTTGGTTTTTTGTGCGGCTCTCCCTATCTGGTCTTTGTCAGTTGGGTCAGACGCTTTCTTGCGTGAGCTGCTCAGTGCCTTGGGGGGGGGGGGGGCCGAGGAGCCCAATTTCATTTTCCAAGAGCTCTTCCCATGGAGCTGCAAACATCTGGGCTGCTTTGTGCATTGAGCCCAAGCTGATGGGGCCGCGTCATGTATGCAGCAGACTTGTGGGTTAGGGTTAGTGGCAGCCTTCTCTCCTGGTCCGGGACCCCTAGCAGGGAGATTCAAAAACTCATGGGCTGTTAGACACCGCTCAGTCCCTTCTTTTTACAGGCCAGGAAACTGAGGCACCAAGCGGGCAGGAGAGTGGCTCAGGGCTCGTGCCCCAGAGGTCTGGAGGGTCCTCAGCCCCAGCCCCAGGGCTCTTTGCCTCCTTCTTGTTGCTTCTCTTTAGCTCAGGCTGCCACATCCTAGGCATCTTTGCAGAGTACATATACTCTCTGGACAACCCTATGGGACGGGCATCTGGGACACATGGAGGAGATGGAAGCATGGGGGAATTGGTGGTAGGATGGAGCCCAGAAGCCACGGCTATGAGTTTTGCCAATGGAAAATGTCTGATGAGTGGCTATGGAACGAAAAAGGGGTTGCTGCCTGGTTTGGTGAGATGAGGCCTAGTTGGGGAGACCCTGGGCTCCCTGGAAGCAGCAGGAGGATATGTGTTCCCTGGGGAGCCCAATTCCCAGACCCAGGCAAGGGTTGTTCCTTTGAAAGGAGACTGGAGTCAGGGAACTGGCTTCCTGGGTTCCTCTGGCCTCTCTAAGGTGGCTGCAGAATCGTGCTGTCTGCTGGGGGTGGGGGAGTGCGGCACTGCCCTACTGTCTCACCAGCCACACTGCCTGCCCAGTCTTACGTTGGGAGCTACCTCTAAGAAACTCCCCCCTCCCCCTCCCAGTTAGGCCCACGTTTTATTAAAGAAAGCAGCTTAATGAAACAAGGCAGCGCCCAGACACATGGTAAACTTGTTCTCAATTCTGGCGGGGGGCTGACTCAGGTTTCACTCCCACTCTTTTAATGTTTTAGGACTGGCCACATAATCCCTATAAAATGAGAACCAGTTTCAGCCTTGCTGAGCCCAGGGCTCTCTGTCTGGGGGTCTGGGGGGGGGGTGGGGGGGGAACAACACTCCATGTGATTTGGGAATTTAGAGAGGGCCAAGGAGGCCAGAGTGGGAGCAAGAATTTGGGAGTACAGGGGCAGACCAGCTTTCATGAATGGCACCCCTTTGGGTCTTATTTTCTGCCTCCCCCATCCTGGACTCAGGGGTCCTTATTTCTGAAAGAATGCTCCTTCCTTCCTTCTTTCCTTCCTTCCCCTACCTCTACTCCCCTGCACATGGGGACCCTCCCAGTCCCCATCCTTCCTTTGTTCCCCCCACCCCACCCCCCTGCACATGGGGACCCCCCCAGTCCCCATACCTCCCTCCCTCCTTCCCCCTCCCTGCCCAGCCCATTTTCCGACGCCTCATTCAGGTCAATGATTGTGACTCCAATCCTGAGAAACCCTGCTGACTGTCAACAGTGTTTATTGAGTGTGTGCAGAGCCAGCCCTGGTGGGAGGGCTCTGGGGGAGGGGGAACAGGGGAGAGAACTGCCAGAGGTGTAAGTGAAGGACTAGCCTGGGCTCGTGGGGGAGCAGGCCAGCCGAGACAGGACCAACACAGACACGCACACGCACACTCACTCACACACTCGTGGGGACCATGCACACGTATCAGTGCAAACGAACTAGTGCAATTGGAGTCTGTAAGGGCTTCAGGGTCGCTGAATCGAGGGACATCACATGTGGGGGGATGGGTGGGGGGCTGGAGGGAGAGGGGGACGGTAAAGCCAGGATCAGGGGGAGGGGTGGAGTGGGGGGGAGGGGATCTCTCATCATGGAAAGCTTCCAGGAGGTGATGGATTTTGAGGGGAGAAAACAGAGGCTGAGTTATTGGCAGAACATTGTGGAGAGTGGGGGGCTTAGGTCTTTCTCGTGTAGGGCTTCTGGGAGCATCTCAGTTGTAGGGCTTTTCTTGTCTACTTGGAGGTTCTCTCTTCTCTGGGTGAGGGGATTCAGCACCCCCAGTGGGTCAGCATTCTTCTCTCTGCTGTCAACACAACGATCCAGGGTCTTGGGCCTGTCGCCTGTGAAAGCACGGACATGATCAATGTAGCTAGCCCTCCATGGGGAATTCAGGCATAAGGGACAAAGGCCCCCATGGGCAGCACAGAGAAGGGTCGGTTTGTGCTCACCTTTCTAGCCATGCTGTCTGAATCAAGTGGCACCTTGTTAGCAGATGGAAAAGGTCCTGTCCTGGGCATTGCTGCTGGGCTGGGACCTTTGCCAGGATGTAATCTGTAAGTGCAGGAGAGGAGGTGTGAGCCCGGCCACCTCCGACCTGGCGGCCTGGGGGGGCTCTTTCCCCGTGGCTCACTCCTTTTACATGGGAGCCTTAGGTCCCCAACTGGCAGTAGCTTACCCTTTCTTCATGCCCGCACGCTTATGCCTGGGGGGAGTTGGCTGGGTAAGAAAGGCTCCTTCCCTGACTGCTGCTAGATCAGTGAAGTGATCAGTTGATTGATCTGGCAAGAAGAAGGAAGGTGATGGGGATTAGAAAGGGTTGACTTGGAGCCAGGTGTGTGTGTGTGTGTGTGTGTGTGTGTGTGTGTGTGTGTGTGTGTGTGTGTGTTGGGGGGTTCATTGTATAGCAGGATACAGGATGTTGGACTCTTGCCCTGGCCTCAGTCCCACACCTCTGTGTCCTGGGGATCCTGCTGTTCCGGACTTTGAGCTAATGCTGGGGAAGTCAGGAGGCACATGGCAGGTGGGGGAAGACAGATAGAGAGGCAGGGTGGGGCAATGGAAGGAAAATTGGTCCTGGCTTTACTTGTGGCAATCGCTCTCTACGTGACATTGGGCAGGTTCCCCTGGGGCCTCGGTTTCCCCATCTGTGTTCTCTCAGGTCCTGGCAGGAGGGCCTGGGAAATCTGAGGGGCCAT
Source organism: Vombatus ursinus (assembly GCF_900497805.2). Classification (NCBI taxonomy): domain Eukaryota; kingdom Metazoa; phylum Chordata; class Mammalia; order Diprotodontia; family Vombatidae; genus Vombatus; species Vombatus ursinus. The sequence goes on from NW_020954568.1 coordinate 263,055, forward strand.
GAGATTCACTCACCTTTACAGAGCCTGGACGGTCACTCCCATCTACTCATGTCTGTGCCACTGGTCTCCTTCTGACTGATTAGCATGGCGATTGCAACCCTGGCATCAGTGTTTTTCTGATGATACCCCACTTTTTCCTACAAGGACCAAACCACAAAGTACATGGAGGCTGCGTGTTCATAAGTGAGACAAACCTTCCACCCTCAGCCCCCTTGAGACCTAAGCCCGCGGGGCTCTGTAGTAAGAGGGACGTGCTGGGACAGAACGTCCAGCCCCAGGGGCAGTGGCTCAACGTGGGTATTCTTCCAGCTGAGCTCAGGGCCCCCACCCTTCCCCTCTCCCTCATGCTCAGCCGCCATCTGATGCCCCCATCTCAGACCCCCACTCACCGTTCTCGGCCCTTCGTGGCGCCTCCGACTTTCATCTCCCTCGTTCATTCACTTCGGGGGCCCACTGCATGTGCTCTTCCCCTCTGCCATCTCGTTCTGATGTGACTTCAGATGACTCGGGGAGCTTCGCTTCAGGACTGGCTCCCCCTAGCCACCCTCGGGGGGTCTTCAATCACTGAAGCCCTCCCAGCTCGCGGGGCCCCTCCGCGCGCCCCCTTCCAGCCAGATTCGCGTCCCAAACCAACCTCTGCTCCTTCATGGTGAGCCATTTCTCTGCTGCCCTCACTAGCACCCTCGACACCCCGGCATCCTTGGCCTTCCGCTGCGCGTTTGCTAGGTCAGCCCCAGGAGCAGGAGCGGATAAAGCAGACAGTGCTTGGAGCCTCCACTGTTTGCTTTCTCCGCTCCGGCTCCCGGGCTGCAAAGAGTTCCTGGAGAAGGTGGCAGGAGCGAGCACCTCCCCTGGCCTAGCTAGCCTCAGCCTGCCTGCCTGCCTGCCTGCCTGCCTGCCCAGGGGCATCCCGCTCCTTCCCGCGGTCTCTCTGCAGATGCCTTCGCCTCGCAGCGAGGAGCCGGAGGTCATCGGCAGCTTTTCTGTCTGTTCTCCCTCGCTCAGCCCGAGGACCTGGCTCCCTGGTCCTCCGCCCGGCTCTCTCCAGGATCCTAGCCGCCTTGGCTCGACTAGTCTCCTTTGAGAGCTACCCTAGTTCTCGTCTCTCCTCCGTGGCCCAGCGAACGGACCTTTTGGTCTACACCGCCTGTCTCCCTCGCCTGGCTGCTTCTCCTCTCCAGCAGCTGACTCAAGTTGGCCGCTGCTGGTCTGGTGGTGTTCTTCACCTCCTCCTTCCTGACGTTTTCCCCCTGCCCTCCATGAAGCTACATTTTCTGGGTCTCTTTCCATCTTTCTGGTTACTCCTCGGTCTCCGCTGATTATGTCTGTCTTCCCCTCCTGCTCTGCAGCTTGGGGCTCACCCTGAGGCTCAGCTTTCAATCCTGATCTTGTCCTCCTGCTTCTCTGTCCTGATCTAGTCCCCTTTCAAGGCCTCTAAGGGGAAGCAAGCGAGCCCTTTCCCCTCTCTGTCCCTCAGCGACTCCATCTCTAAAACGACGAGGCTGGAGAAGACCTACCTCTCTGGTCCCTGCGAGCTCAGACAATCGGGCTTCTCTGGGTCTGCAAGCACGCGGCTCCGTCAGCGCGCGGCTCCGTAAGCGCACGGCTCGAGCGCTAAGATATTGCCTACTTCCAACCCCACCTTGGCTCGTCTCCCGGTTTGTCTCCCTCTCACCTACAACTGTGCAGAGAATCTCAGAATGTCTGAGCTCGAAGGGCCCTGAGACATCACTTGGTCCAAGCCCCTCATTCTACAGACGAGGGAGCAGAGGCACAGAGCGTGGAAAGCACGTGTGGCTAAGTGGTGCCGCTGCCTGGAAGGGCTGAGCTCTTCGCCCAGCCCTGCACTGCGGCGTCCGCCTCGCCATCCTGCCTGCCAGAGCGCCCCCCATCCTGACCTACCCTCGGTGGCACCGCCATCTCCTTCCCTGCCGTCTGTCCCTGCCCTCCCATTGCCCAGGCCACCTCGCACGAATCCTTGTACGAGGTGGCCTGGCCACTGGCAGGAAACAGCCCCACGACCAGCACCAACAGATTCAAACGGTAAATGCTCCTCTCCTGATCAAGCCCATCTCCCGCGGCGGCCACCGGGGCACCGTCCAAGCTGGTCCCCCTCTACATGCTCCGAGCTTTCCGCTCTGGAGCGAGACCGGACTGGCCCTGTCCAAGCCCCACCCCCCACCCGCCTTTCTGCCCCGGCCCGGGGCCCTTTTCAAGAGGGGAGAGCCCCGCCTGGAATGCCCTCCCCACACCGCTCAGCCAATCCCTGGCTTGCCCATCCTTCAGGGCGCACATGGAGCCCCACCCTCCTCTGGGGGCCATTCCAGCCCGCAGCCACCCCTCCCCTCCCTGCCCCCAATTCCCCAAACTCTTCCTGTCAGCTCGCCAACCCTTGGCTCTCATCCACTTCCTCCCAGGGGCATACGTAGGTCTCTTGCCCACGTTTGCCCATCCTCTCGCTCACCCCAACTAGAGTGGAAGCCCCTGGAGGGTAGGGACCATTTCCACTCTTTGGGTCTCCCCCATATCAGCCAAGCACAGGGCTGGGTGCAGAAATATACTGTTGACCAAATTCAGAGATTGATTCACTAAGTATGGGACCCAGGGTCTGTCCAAAAAGTGGGGCCTCGCAGGCCCTAAGACCTTTGCTTGGGAAGGGATTGGAGGAGGACAAGTGGGGTTTGCCCTGGAGTCTCTGTGCTGCCCCTTGGGTTGGGGCGGATAAGCAGAAAGAAGGGAAAGAGAAGCCAGGGTCGCAGGAAGTCAGGCCACATAGAGCGGGGACCTGGAAAAGAGGGGGGTGGAGGAAAGACCTGGGGCTTCAGCGTCCTGCCCCAGATTTTAGGGTCCCCCTCGTCCACCTTAGGCTGGGATCCCCATTTCCTTGCTTCCCCACCCGGGAACAATGCGACCTGTCTGCAAGTTCAGGCTTGGCTGCCTGGCGGCTGAGGAGGCTCTTGGGCGCGCCCTGGTGGTTCCAAACAGGCCAAGAACCGCGAACCACTGCTGGAACCGCGGCAGCGCCTGACCCTCCGGTCCGCTGGGGCGGGCGCTGGGCCCTGTGCTGGAAGGCCTACCATGGGGGTCAGCCCTGTGGCAGCAGAGGACTGAGCAACAAGGACATTAGAGATCCAGCCTCTCCGATCCTCTGCAAGGATTTGCCATGGGCTGAAAAGCTGCTTCTTGGCTGACTCCCCAAGGCCCTAGGGCGCCAAACTGCCAATAGGCTTTCAGGGCCCAGCCAGTGGCCCAAGGCTCCAACTAAGGCCTCCCTGGTTTGGGGGGCTGTCCGGGCTGTGAATGTGACTTAAGCATGAGAATCCCCTTTGTGGGTGCCCCAGTCCTGGCTGGTAGCTTCCAGGTGGAGAGCTAGACCCAGCGGCCTTTGCTGCCCCCACCTGGCCCATCGTGAGCATAACCAGCCTGCGTGGACCGCGGCTTCTCCCTAGAACCGTGCCCATGGCGTACTGCCACGTAGGCAGGGCTAGGAGAGGGTGGCTTGTTGGTGCTGGGGGCCCTGCCAGCATCCCTGAGGCCTTCTTGAGCATTTGGTTCAAGGGGCTCTAGGTCTGCGCTGCTCAAGCGTGCTGGACCCACTGAGAGAAGAGAGCCCCTGAAGGAGGGGGTGGGTTGGAGAAGCATCTATCCTGAGACAGCAGAACCTGAGTTAGACACCCACAATGAACAAGTCTGCCACCACTGGGGTCCGCCGCGGCCACCTGGGTCTGCCGCTGCCGCTGCTGGTGTCTCCGCCTTTGCTGCCACCATTGGGATCTGCCTTTCCCAAGGTTATGGAGAACCTTAGGGACCACTGAGGCTGGGATAGTGTTTGCAGGAGAGCTTAGTACAGCCCTCTGATCACCCCCCCAAGCTCTAGGCAGTCATTCCTTTCTCTCTCCACCTCCCTCATTCTCTAAACCCCAATTAGCTCCTGCTCCCTATTCACGTGAAGCCTGCTTATCTTCAGACTTCCTCTGAAATGGCTTCCCAACCAGAGACACAAGGAACTCCCCAGGGCAGGAACCGAGCAGTCCTCTCCTTGGGCGTTTCCCTTCTTCCCTCAGCAGAGCCCATGGATAGGCTCTCTGAAGATATTGAGCCAAATGAAATCAGGGCCCGGGGCCTGGCATGAAGGTGGGACCCATAGCATCTTTGCTCGGCATGGCTTAGAAGGGGACAAGTGGGGTTCACCCTAGAGCCCCACTTTGGCCACATAGGTTGGGGTGGATGAGAAGAAACGAGGGAAGGAGAGGCCAAGGTCCCAGGAAGTGAGGTCACCACAGAGAGGGGACATAGAAGTAGGGTGTCAGTGTCTTGCCCCAAACTAAGGGGCTCCCTTGTCGACCCCAGGCTGTGATCCCCATTTCCTGACCCCACTGGCTTCCCCTCCAGGGAACAGAGCATCTTCTCAGTGAGCTTAAACTCAGGCTGGCACCTTAGCTGCTCTTGGGCGCGCCCTGGCGGATCCAAGCAGGCCTTGATCCCGCGAACCCCCGCAAAGCGGTAGAACATTAGACTCCCCTAAGCAAGGGCCAAGGGGGCGTTTGCATAGAATGGCACTCTAAAGGGACCCCGAGGCACGTGCAGAGGCCAGCTCCCACTGGGCGGGGATGGGCTTGGGCACTTTGGCGGCTCTTGGGCGTTAGTCTAAGCTGTGCACCCTGTACCAGTGGGGACGCCAGAGTGGCCAACCGATATGAACCCACAGATATGAAGACCCAGAGGCCTCTGAGAGTCCCCACTCCTGTTCTCTGCTTTGGCCAAGCAGGAGAGCCAGACCTGTCGGACTTTGCTGCCACCGTCTGGCCCATCCCGAGCATAACCAGCCCTTGGCGGCGGCGGCGGCAGAAGCTTCAGCCGCGGCGGCGGCTTTTCCTTTGGACCCTGCCCAACGGGGGTGCCCCGGGCAAGGTAGGGCCAGGAGATGGAGCACTGGGGCTGGGGGTCCTGCCTGAGCCCTGGGGCCTGGTGCTCCATTAATGAGGTCCTCAACCTTAGGGCCACAGCCAGACCCAGCTGGGCGCCTGGGGGATGGAAGCAGGTGGTGGATGGTGACCTCCAGATCCCCAACAGCATATAGAGAGGCTTTGCCCCAGGCTCCCCGAACATGAGGCAGAGCCCAGGGCTGGGGATGCCCCTCCATTTACCAGGGTCCCCTGTTTCCACCGTACTGGCTTCCCTGCTGGGGCTCCGGCTTCCCAGCAGGTCAAAGAGAAGCGTCGTACTCCTGGGTACCCCCACCTGGAGCTGGAGCGTCCAGGCCACTGTTTGGGGCCACCAAGGCGGGTCGCTGGCTCAGGGCTGAGCAGAAAGTCTAGGCCTGGCACTGGCCGTGGCATTAAGCCTTTCCTTGGGGCACCTGCAGACTTTAGATGCTGGCGGCAACACTATCAGGGGTCCCTCTTCCCCTGTTGGGTGCCAAGCCACTAGAGGGCCCAAAGCCACAAGTGGGGCCCACTGGGACGTGGGGGACTCGGGGGCGGGGGTGGCTTGAGCGTGGGGGTCCCCTATCAGGACACTCCATACCCCCCAACCCACATGCTTATTTCTGGCGCGGTGGCCGACCTGTGCTTCCCCCGTCTGGCCCATTCTGGGAAGGGTGTGCCTACGTCAGGAGAACGAGGGTGGGGTGGAAGTCTGCTGCTGAGGGTGCCCTCCTGGGCTAGGGCCTCAGTCTCTGCAGCGAGGAGCCTGAGGGCAGCTTTTCTGCCATGAGCTTAAGGTCACGGTTGTCCAAGCCTGGGGCTAGCCCCACCCCCACCCCATCCAGTTTTAGCCAAGAAGCCCTGGAGGGCTAGCTCTTTTTCACATTCATAGACTTACTACCTATTCTGTAGATTGAATGACTGAATCCCCCCCACCCCTCTGCCGAGCACTGAGCTGGGCTGACTCCAGCCATCTGCCCTAACCTGGGAGGGACCACCTGGATGAACCCCTCTCCTTAACCCTCCATTCCAAAACCCGTCACCCCTTTTCTTTTCAAGCCCCTCCCCCCACAGCTGACCTGCCCACTTTTGCTGTTCTTTTCCCATTCTGCTTCCCCAGTTAGACCCCTTCCTTCCCCATGGTCTCCAAGAAGGACTGGATTGACCAGACAGGCAGCAGTCACTGGCACTAACCCACTTTCTGTCTGCTACTGCCCCGGAGCTGGCTGGGCCTCTCTGACGTTTGTCTGTCTGTCTGTCTGTCAGTCTCTAGCTGTCTCCTTCTCCCTCTGTCTCCTTGTTTCTGTTTCTCTTTGACTTTCTGTCTCTGCTGATCTCTCTCTTCTCTTTCTCTGTCTGTGTCTCTGTCTCGGTCTTTCTCTCCACAATGAGACAGTACATTTCTCCATGGCAGGGGCCGCCCCCTTCTTCCCTTGTACTTCTTACCATGGCCAGCATAGGGCCTCCTGGTGACCCCAGTGGCATCATAGGAGAGGGACAGAATTGTTAGGTTTTCTTTCGAGTTAGGCACTCTGGGTGGGTCACTTTTTCCCCTCTAGCCTCCATCAGAGCTAAGACTCAGCCCTTCTGTCTTTTGCCTCCCAGCCTCAAGCTCAGGAGGTCCTGCCTGGTACGTCCTCCTAGGGTTGGTTTCACCTTCTCCACCTCCTGGCCCAGGCCACCTGGACATACTCTGGTGTCCTTCTAGAAGGAGGATCCTTCCAGCTCTGGGCAGAGGAGGAGAAGGTGCAGAGGGGTCGCATAGGGTCTTCCTTCTGCCCAATGTCCCAAACTTGAAAGCCAGGACAAACCCTAGGGATACTGGAAGGAAGCTGGGTTCCTGCCCGTTGTGATCTGTGGCCCCTCTCTCTCTGGCTGGAGTGGTTTTTGTTTGCTGTCTGTAAGCTGGTAGTGGGGGTTTTTCCAATGGTCTGCATCCAGGCGAGGACCTAGAGAGAAATGGAGTGGGCCCCGGGCTACTAACTCCTTGGGCAAAGGGGTTCAAGCACTTGGGGTGGTGGCTGTTACTGAGACCATGTTTTCCCATAAGATTTTGCTCCGGGCCCAGGCCCCGGTCCTCGAGCTGCCCCAACGCTTGACTCCTCCTGGGCACCAATGCCACGCCTTCGTCCCTCCCTTTCCCAGCCTCCCTCAGTGGCTCATCTAGGAAAAATCAGGCAGGCCGGTGGCTTCCCTTCGCCAAGAGGGTAAGAGGAAGAGCCACCAGGTGTGGGGGGCCTTTCCATTTGAAAATGAGAAAATAGGATGGCTGACGTTCAGTTTCCACTGGGGAAATGAAATGAGAAGTGTGTGCTTTGGTTTCCATGGGAGGATTCAGGAGTTTCTAATGGTGTTAGCAGAGGTCACTGGGGAGTGGCCGAATGAATCGTGACTATTTAAGGAAAAGTGCCTGAAGTGATAAGCCCGAGCATTCAGCTGCTGCCAGGTAACGGCCTCTGGGAGCTGGGCTGGTCCTGACTCCAGCTGCTGGGGCCCATTCTTCCTGGGCCAGGATTCAGCCAGCGCTTGCCATGAAAAGAACGCAATTAGGGTTAGGGTTAGGGTCATCTCTGTTGCCCCCCACCCCGACCCCAGCACCGCTTGTCTGGCCTGTACGGGGCTGGGGAAGCGACTGTCGGGCTTTGGACACAGCAGACCCCAAAGAGGGTGGGCCAGGGAGCCGACGAACAGACCCCAGGCTCAGCTACTTGTCTGGAGTTTCCCGGTGAGGCTAGCCCTCCCTCAAGGCAGGCCCGCTTCAGAGGTCGGCCCTCTGATACAGGGTCCTTGAGGGAGACAAGCCGAAGGGCCTTAAGCCCTCTTGAGCTAAAGCAGACCTGCACCCCAGCGTGGCCTCCAGTTAACCCTTTTCCTGTGTGTGTGTGGAGGGGGACGGCCTTGCTTTCAGCAGCACTGGCTCTCTGAGGATGACTGGGCAGGGACCGTCTGCCTGTGGCCAGCCAAACTCGGGCCGAGTCAGTTCATGCGGAACGAGACAATGCAAAGCGCTCTGTGGAAGAGCCAGGAGGCCCGGGGTGGCATCCCAGGCCGGCCCTTCATTTCCTCTGGGCCTCTGGGCCCGCTCGCTTGGCTTTCTGGGCCTCGGGCTTCCTCTCTGTAAATAGGACAGTGACTTGCTGAGGTCCGCTCTGTTCCTGTGCTCCTAGGCCCCCTGAGGGATGCAGGTGGACGCGGAAGCAGACCAGCATGGAGAGAGAATTCAGTTAGGGCCACTTCCACCACTGGCCCAAGCAGGAGGGTGGCTTGAGTGCTCAGGGTTCTGGCTCAGTAGCAGGCGTGGCCACTCTGGCCCACTATCGGGAGGGGGCTTTCTGCTTAGCCGCATTCCCACCCTCTGGTTCTGGGAATCAGGGAGCATCTTCCAGTGTGGACAGGGTCTTTACTGTGCAAGGACTCCATCTTCTTCCATTCCCCCTTCCCTTCCCTACCAGCTTTCTTGCCGGGAAACCCCCATTTGAATCCACGTGGGAAGCTCTGTGTTCAAAGCTTCCCAGAAGACTGTAGCTCATGTTGGCTCCTTTTGCATTCCCTGTCTGGTCTCCCCAGTGAATACCTTATTATGCACACGCTAATAAGCTTGCCTTTAATTGTGGGGGCTGTCACACTCTGCTTTCTATTGTGGGCTCTTGTTTTGTGTGGGAGAGCTCTGTCTGCCCAGCTCGACCAGGAGGGCCTGGGGGGGCTGAGGCTGGGGCTGGGGCTGCCCATTCTCTTTTTGCCATTGGACCACCCCAGCATGCGGCACAGGGCTAGGTGCTGAGAAGGCCTACGCTTGTTCAGAAGCCCTGGGTCAGACCTTCAGCGAGGCAGAGCCTATTTGTAAGGAGGTCACCCTGCCCTAGGCTCAGCAGGGTTCTTAGTGGGGATTTCCCCCAAACAGGGTGTGCTCAGAGTGTGGCCCACATGGCCTGGGTCTGGATGTGGAATGTCAGAAGTGTAAGGACACCTTACACATGATGCTTTGGCTGTCGCGTTCAGGCCCTTCCCCATTCACACATGATTGGCGTCCTCCCCAAAACCCTGTCAGAGAAGGAGCCAGGGCCACGGAAGGGTGCCACCTTTCTGAACCAATAAGCGTTGCCCTTTTCTCAGTCATATCCCTGCCCCCCCACCTCCAGGAAGGTGTGGAGCAGGGGCCATGGGAACTCCGCAGGAAGCTAATCTTCCTCCATGGGACACCCTTCTCTCTTCCTTGGCCGATGCAGCCCACGTGGCTGGCCATCCTGGGCAGGGATGTGCCTACATCTGTTCCCAAAGCCCTTCACACAAGGCGATTTCTTAAAAAGGGATTTGCTTTGGAGTTTTCTGGCCTTGATTTTTTCTAGCCCGCAGTTAGGCAGGGACTAGTCCCTGGGCCTCCTGCCTCGGAGCCTTGGGCACTTCCTAGGCAAAGTGGGGTGGCCAGATGAAGGCTAGCCCGGTGGGGGGGGCGGGGGGAGTTGCAGGGAGGAGAAACCTCTCTTATTACTCTAACAATGCTTGGGATAAGGATTCCCCTCCCAAAGCTAATCTACCTACTCTTATTTCTTTTTCTATAAAGAAGGGGTTTAATGAATGTTATTAATAAGTGAACCCCAACAGTCCAGGAGCACTAGAATCTCAGACTTGCTTGCTTGCCAATCCCCTTCCTCCCCTTCGTCTCAGTTTCCTCATGTGTAAATGAAGCGGTTTGGCTTTCATCCTTCCTTAGGCTTCTGCCGCTGAGGAACGAGCAAAGAGCAGAGGTGAAGATTGTTCTTAGAACCAGGCACCAGCCCCCAACTGGCTTGACCAGAGCCTCAGAAGAGGGGGTGAGCAGGGAACTGCGGTCATTTGGGCAAGCCTCCCCACAGTCCCCATTCCCACCAGAGTGTGGATCAGGAAGGCTGCCCTTGAGGACTGGGGGGCACGATGATGGGAGGAATTTGAGTGAGGGGCTGGGGGAGGCAAAGCCAAGCTAAGCCTGGCTCCAGCTCTGCAGAATGAGAGATTGTCTTCGAAGAGAAAAGGCTGAGCTTGACCTTCTACTCACCCCACTCTCCTCCCCCAAGGCTTCGAAGAGGTGTTGTTTCCGATTGGACCAGTGTTGGGGGGAGAGGGGAGGAAGAGTTCTTAGAAGAGACTTCCTGGTTAACTCATTTTCCTCTCCCGAGACTCTCAGGGGAGCAATCGAGCTGGAGCAAGAGGGATGGGGATGATATGATGCAGCCAAGTGACTGGAGATGGGTCAGCTGGAGGGAGCACCAGGCTGGGCCTCACTGCTGGAGCCTCGGAGGCAGTGCTCACTCTGCCCACCCGAGGACGATCCCCCCTGCGTGGGGAGGCCCCCCCCGGTGTGGGAGAGGTCCCTCCAGCTTGGGGAAGGTCCCCCGGCTTGGGGAGGGTCCCCCCGGCTTGGGG
>NW_020954568.1:273389-297098 GCF_900497805.2 Vombatus ursinus
CTTGGGGAAGGTCCCCCGGCTTGGGGAGGGTCCCCCCGGCTTGGGGAGGGTCCCCTGGCTTGGGGAAGGTGGGCTTAGACCAGGCAAATGGATGGCTGCATTTTTCCTCTGGCCTCCAGACAATTGGGCTTTTCCTTCAGCAGATCCACTCAGCCTCTTCTCCTACTGTCACTTTCCTCTCATCCCCAGTCCCCCCCAAACCCCCCCCTGCACCCACCACTCACTTTTACCCACCATGCTTCCTCCTGCCAATTACCTGGGATCTGTGGGGTCCTAGTCTCTCACTGATTCCTGCAATAATAATGTTTCCGCCTCCAAGAACATGGCCCATATGGTTCACTGGCAGATGGGCAGGTGACTTGGTCAGGGAGAGGAATCTTTCCTGAGCACCCCCACTTCTGGCTTGTCCCCCCTGTTGAGGCTCTGGGCTCAGAAGCACATGAATGAGATGCCATGTAGTTGGTCTCTTACCTGCCACTTGATAGTTGGGGAAACTGAGACAGAGAACATTCTATACCCTGGCAAAGTTACATGGGGATTCCTGGGTTTTTGGGGGTTATGTATGGGGTTGAGAGAAGACCGCTCTCCTATCCTGTCCAATGGTTGAGCTTCTAAGACAGAGCCCCACCTCTCCTTCTTCATTCTAGGGGTTCATCATGAGATGGAGAGAAGGCCAGGACCTGGGTGTCCCTTTTCCCGGTCTCACATGCTTTGAGAGAAGCCCAGGGAGCAGGTAGGAGGGCCAGGGGGGAGCAGGTAGGAGGGCCAGGGGGAACCAGGAGGGTTTGACTTTCCTTTACAAATTCTGTGAAGGAACCAGCCATCTCTGAGGCCTGAGCTGGGGAGCTGGGCTGAGGGCAGGGATTTCGGCCAGAGGGAGGCCAAGGCCGGCCACCCTGCTGGGCCAGAGCCCGAGAAAATCAGCCCAAGGGCCGGAAATAACATGCCACTTGTACAAGTCCTTTAGGGAAATGGAAAACACTTCTCTGCCATGTCAGGAAGTATTAAGGAAATGTCTGTTTACTTGTGGACCCCAGGCCACTGACTGCCTTTGAAGTCAGCTGAGCTTAGGTTAGTTATACTGAGCGAGGCTCTGAGGCTCTGAGTCTAGAGGCCGGCCTGCCCGCTACCTTCTCTGTTTTGTTTTGTTTTTGTTTGTTTGTTTGTATGTTTTTTTTGAGTGTGGGAATTGGGGTTAAGTGACTTGCCCAAAGTCACGCAGCTAGTGAGTGTTACGTGTCTGAGGTCACATTTGAACTCAGGTCCTCCTGTCTCCAGGGCCGGTGCTCTATCCACTGTGCCACCTACTTGCCACACTCCCCCCCCCCCCCCCCCCCCGCCTTCCCTTGTGGCTGAGCATGGTGGTGAGGGGGCAGAAGCCATGCTGTAGAAAGGCAACTGGGTGCAGTGGATAGAGTGCCGGGCCAGGAATCAGAAGACTCGTCTCCTTGAGTTCAGATCCTCAGACACCGCCTAGCTGTGTGACCTGGGCCAGTCACTTCACCCTGTTTGCCTCAGTTTCCTCATCTGTAAAATGAGTTGGAGAAGGCAATGACCAGCCACTCCAGGATCTCTGCCAAGAAAACCCCCAATGGGATCAGGAAGTCAGACATGACTGAAATGGCTAAACACCAGTCACTGCAACAAGGGGCCGTGCCTGAGCAGGATGGTTGTGGGGGGGGGCAGACCTATCAGGGGTACTGGAGATGTTGGGTCTGAGGAAGAGCAGACTCTGGGACTGGTGACGGAGGCGGGTGGAGGATGGCGCCGGCAAACTGAAGAGGGCCCAGGTTTGTTCACCTTGATCCCAGAGGGCCAGACCAAGATGAACGGGCTTGGGGGGTACAGGGAGGCAGATTTCAGCTGCAAATAAAGAGATGTCTAACGGAAATGGCCTGCCCTGGGAGCCCACAAGCAGAGACATGAGACTTAGCCCTTGTCCTTCCTCCCCCGAGACATCAGAAGCCTGGTAGTGATAGTGAGCGGGAGAAAGGCCTGCACGCTCCCCCTCGGTCCCTTCCCACCCTAGGGTGCAGTGCTGCCGCCACAGGCCACGTCCCCAAAGAGAATCCTGTCCAACAAGGAGGCACCGAGGACTCAGAGGTAAAGGGGCAGGGGTTCCCAGATGACCCAGCCCCAGGGCAACCCGGGGGAGCCAGCCTGTTCTGCATGTGATAGAAATGGCACGTTCAGAGCCATAGGCTCTGCCTTAGGCTGAAGGCCTTGATCTCATTTTGACCCAACCTGGTGGGATCCCCCAGTCTCTGGAGCTCCCCATTCAGACTGCTGAAGAGCAGCCTTAGATCTTTGCCCTGTTTCTGTAATGGGCAATATGCCCCCCGGGTGGGGGCCCCAGGGCACTTAGCCCCTTATGCACCTGCCCCTTCTCCCTGGGCCTTCACAACAGCCCTGGGAGGAAGAAGGAACCACCCTCTCCAGCTCCGTCTGGGCTCCCCTCTGCCTGGACCTCCAGGGCACGTTCAGTGTGGCTCCCTCCCTCCCCCTCCCAAGCCTGGAGACCTCCCTCCCCCTCCCATGCTGACTTTTGTGTCCCATTCATTCACCTAGCAAGGCAGGACCTGCTCAAACCCTACACTCTCCCCCGCTCCTGCCTCTGAACAGCTTCACTGCTCCCTATGACGCCAGCCCCGCCTCACGGCTGTGGTCACGGCTACGGTCGTGATGGCGGTCAAGATGGAGGGCTGGGGCCCTGACTGGGACAGGGATGGTTAGGGCCATGGTGGAGGCTGTACTCGAGGTCCATGACGTCAGGGAGGGCGACGGCCGTGACGGAAGCCGTGAGGGTGTCTTGGCTCTGCTGACAGGCACGGCTGACCCGTGGTCACGGCTCTCGTCTTGGGCTGGGCCCGGGGTCCTGGCCGGGATCGGGGCCGAGGCCGGGCACACAGTTGTGGTTGTAGGCGCACGTGTGGCGGCGGTGAGCTGCTCTGGGTCATACGGGGAGTGAGGCGAGGTCTTCACATTGAAGTGTGACTCAGCACTGGGAGCCTGGGAGGGGCCTAGGCTTAGCCCAGCTACGGTCCCTGGGCCAGGGCGGGCTCATCCCTGCTTCAGGAGATGGAAGGGGTTGCCTCTGGGTCTTCTCGAGGCCTGGGCCTGGAGGAACAATGATGCCTTGAGTGGCAGCAGGGATTGGCCTTCTGCGGGAAGAGCCATGGGAGCCCCGTGCAGCCGCCATCTGCGTGGCCTCCGCAGCACCTGGCAGGCTTCTGCGGGCCCCCCCCCCGGGCAGAACCCTAACCCTGTCATCACTCAGTTTGAACACAGGGAATACAAGCCCCGGCTTAATATTGCCCTCAGCTCAGCCTGCCAACCAGCTGCAAAAAATCACCCAACACTTCCCCCAATCAAAAAGAAATGACCTGCGGCGGATTCTCGCTCGCACCCTGCTTGAGCTGAGTGCCCCCAGACAGCCATCTGAGAGGCCCCAGAGGGAGCCTGTGAGGAAGGGCTGCAGGGGGATTCTCCTCCTGGGACTCAGCTTCCCCATCTGCCACATGCTGGGTCCTAGGTCGGGGGCAGGGGCCTTCCGCGGTATAGCCGGTGGGGGGCTGGTGGGGGCTGAGCAGAAGGGGCCGGCCCACTGTCCCTGTCTCTTCCTCCTCCGAGGCCTTGCGGTTCCCAGCCCTGGCTTGGCCCCTGGAGAGCAGCTAAGAATGGGAAGGCTCAGGTGTGGCCGTCTCCAGGGCTCGGCCCCCTTCCTGCCAGCGGCCAGGTCTTTACACAAGGCTTTGGTGACATTAAGGCATCCTTCCCATTCCTGAGGCACAGCTAAGAATGGAACAGGCTTCGTCCCTCTGGACTTGGCTTGCCTGGGACACTCTTCCTGTTTCCAGCAGGCCCCAAGAGGATTTGTTTCTATGGGAAAAATGAGGGAGCTCGTTTCCAGGCAGCCAGCTGGGCCGCCAGAGTGGCCAATGTGACCTCGGTCCCCAGATGGACTGCTGCTGCGGAATGTCGCCTGCCCCCCAGCTGGACAGGGATGGGCCCCAGGCAGCCTGGGGTGGAGTGCTCAGCAAGAGGGTCCCTTCCCAACTGATGCATTAGACCTAGGAGCCCCCAATCTGCCCCCAGAGTCCGTATCAGTCGGGCCTTGCAGCCGCCCGGACTAAGAAGCCACAGGCCTCCGTGGAGCCTGGGAGATGACACCATGACCTAAGGAGATGTAATTGGATTACTGCAGATTGCTCTGAGTCTGGTGCCCATGGCCCCCAAGGACTGGGGGAGGCCCAGGGCTTGGGGAGCGAGATGCCTTGTTTGATTCGATTAAGAACTTCCAATGCGGGGAGGGGGGTCCGCACTGAGACCCATTCCCAAGGGGAGGGGATGCTGAAATTAAGATATTAGAGTTAGACGCAAAGCTGGCCTGTGGAGAAGTGGGCAGGGTGGAGGAGTTTGTCCCACCCTCCATTCACTGCCTCCCTTTCTCTTTGGGGCCCTCTTCCCCCGCCTGGTACCCCCAGGCCTTGGCCTCTCCTGGCATTTTCTAAGCTTACTGTCTGAAAGGAGAGGCCTCAACAATTCTACTTTCTCCAAAGGGCTTGGGATCAAGTGTGGCCCTGTCAGGGGCAGAGTGTGCCATTCAGAAGGGGAGCCCAGGGAGGACCCAGGAATGAAACTCAAGTGGGGATTCTGTTCCCATGGGGGAGAAGATTCCTGCTCAGCTCTGCCAGCTGACAGTGCACAGGAGGAGAGAGCTCCCGTGGCCCTGCATATGGGGCTTAAGCCTGATGGGAAGGGTGCTTGTCTTCTTCCAAAGGGCTGTTGGGGAGGGGAGCAGGATCTGAGAAGGGACAGCAGGGGACATCTAGCCAGCCTGGCCAGCAATGCCCTGCTAAGGGGCCCTCTACCTTTAGGGTTTGCAGCTCTCTAGTGAAAGGGGAGCCCCCAAATCCCCAGGGCAGGGTGGTCCCTGCTTCTCCAGTCAGCCAGCCAGCCAGCCACGGTCTGTCTCTTTACGTCTCCCCCCATTGCTTCTGCGTCTGTTATCTGGGGCCAAGTGAAATGAAGCTAGCCACCCGATCTCCATGAGAGCCCTGCCCCATCTGGGCACAGTGTTTATCATCTTAGCCAGGCTTAATGGGACCAGTTCCATGAACTGATCTTTCCGTGTCCCAGTCAGTCCCCTGGCCCTTCGCCATCCTGGCTGCCCTCCTCTGGATGCTAAAGAGGGGGCGGCGCTACCTGCAGACTCTTGGTCTGACCTGTGCGGAGGCAGGGGAAAGGCCAAGATGGCCTTCGGGGCCTGGGACCCTCTCAGTAGATAGTGCTCTGAATCTGCCTGTTACATAGGACTTCATTAGCCAGAGCTTGGGGACTCAAGGGAGTGCTGAGCAGCACACACTGGTTCTCTCATCCCCTTCTCTGCACCCCCCCACCCCCACATACCTCAGGCCTTCTTCCCCCTCTCCTACCAGAAATACTTCTGTCCTGGTTCCCCATGTGGAGCCAGAGATATCTTTCCTCCTTCAGAAATGGGGATGGGACCCGATCCTGGCCCCTTTGGCCACCGAGGTTGGAGCCGCCCATGGCCAGCTTTGGCCTGTCCTTTGGGGCCAGATGCTTCCTCTCTCGGCTCCAGCCTCCCCCTTTTCCCCTCCAGATCAGGCTGAATTCTCCCTGGGAACCCCGGCAAAGGCAGCTCCTGGCTGGGGGGCCTTTGGGTGCCCAAGGGTGAGCTTTTCATGTCTGTAGGTCCAGGCTCTAAGTCTAGATTGCCTGGCTGGCACAGGCTCCCCACCCTAGGGGGCAGGTTTCAGTGGGAACACGGGACATCTATTGCCCAATAAGATTGAAGGATTCCTGGGGCTCCTGGCCCCTACCTCAGAAGAATATCAATCGGGGATTTGTAGGACTCTGGGCTTGTGTGGCAGCCTCCAGCCCAAATTGAGGGTGTCCCCATAGGGGCTTCCAGAGCATGGCCAGAGGAGCGCCAGCCACCCACATGTGCCTTTTGGAAGCTCTTTGACTGATTTCACCACATGGAGAAAGTGACTGAGCACCCAGAGGCTACTGAATTCACTCCAACCCGTCTTCACTGAGCCCAGTATGCCCAAAGCTGAGCATGGCCCAGTTACAGGAGGGCCAGGAGAAGAAGGTAGGCTCCCTGTCCTCAGTGAGCTTCCGGTCTGATTTGAAAGCCTCCTACACGTGTAAGGAGCAGGGAGGGCCTGGCTCTTGGCTTGGGGGAAGGGGGCAGGCAGAACTCAAGAAGGCAAGGCCCGGGGTTGGTGCTGATGGGCCCGCTGAAGCTGGAGATCCGGAGCTGGAGAGGTCCCCAAGGGCCGTGGCCTGCCTGGGGGGTGTAGGGAGGGGGCTTTTAGGTTTTAGATTAGATTAGATTTAGATTAGCTGGATTCTGAGGCCAAATGCTGGTTTAATGAGTAAGTATGATAGGAGTCAGCAAACATTCATGGGGCTCTGAATGTTCCAGGCTCGGGGGTTGGCACGGGGAGCACAGCCCTGCCCTTCAGGAGCTACCATTCTCTGGCTCTTCTCTGGAATTAGATTAGTTGGTGCTAAGTATCTAGCAGAACCCCGGAAGACTGGCCTTGCTATGGGGAGAGGAGAAAGCGGGCCTCCTTCCCTACATGCCCTCCGGGAGCTGGGAGCTGGCCTCTACTTCAGCAGGTGGGAGCCCCTCTGCAGCTGTCTTTTTGGTGAGGCTGGTAGCAAGGTCAGGAGAGGATTTGGGGCTCCCATCTAAGCCATTAAAGGGAAGGGCCACGATGTTCAAGCTTCTGCCTCCACAGAACTAGAGCCCAAACCACAACACTGCTTCCCCGGTCCCCATTTCCCTGCTGCTCAAGGAGATTCTTTCTCCCCTACCTTCTTAGACCCTTTTGGTGTGCATTTCATCATCTTTGCACCCCAGTGTTCCCAGGTAAGAAACATTCTGGATCCTCCATGAAAGGGGAGCAGCATGCCCCGCCCCCACGCAGTTGGAACTGTAACTTGTTGTCTCTATCCCAACCCGCCCTGGGAGACCTCGAGGCTCTGCTGGAGGTCTCAGCCCCTCTCGGCCTCACCCCGACCCCCACCCCCTCTCTGTTTTTCTTTCTGTCTTGGCTACCTCCGGCTGTATTGTTTTAAGTTGGTGGCTGGGCCAGGGGCCAGGGGCCAGCTTCCATCTCATCGGCCTCCCCTCCTTGTCCCCCGTGTCCCAGGCCTCCTCCTCCCCTCTGCTCTCTGCTCTCAGGCCCCCCCACTGGAGCTCTGACCGGCCGGGGGACTGAGACAGCCCATGGTGACTTTCGCCCATGTCTCCTCCCTGTCCTGTCCCAGTCACTGCAGGGACCCCAGGATAGGTCCCCCAGCTGCAAAAGCCTTGCTTAGTGCTTTCTCAGGGCCTGGGGTGAGAGGGCTTTGAAAAAAGAGAAGAGAACATAATAAAGCAACATCTCTCTGCCTTTTTTTTCCTGCCCCCCCTTCCCCTCCCGCCATAAAACAAGGAATTCATTTTTCACATCGCTCTCTGGATCGCAAACAATCATCCCTGCCCCCCGCTGGGCCTAATGGAGCTGTGGGTTTATTTTGGTCTCAGGCTGGGGAGGGAGGGAAGGAGGTTGGGGGGGGGCTGTTTGTTTTCTGATGCTTTTTCCAAAAGTGGTAGTGGGGGGTGGGCGGGGAAAGAAGTCTGGGGGAAGTGATGGCCTCCAAAGAATACACTGTGGATACATTGTCTCCCAGGCCCCAGGAACAATGAGAAAGGCAGAAGATAGATTAGTGGGGGGGGGTTGGGCAGGGAAGAGAAGGGAAGTGTTTTTCTTTTTCTGTCTTGCCCCCCCCTCCAATTCCCTTTTCCCTTTTCGGGGCTGAGGTTAAAGAGAGGCCAGACCATGCCCCTTGACCTTTGCTCTCTGACCTCTTTGAAATAAGGCGAGCCTTTGAAGTTTTAACATGTCCACCCCAAACCATCCCAGCCCCCTCCCTCCTATCTCGATGGGGTTGGCAGCTGCTGAAGGGAGAATGATGCCCCCCCATATTCGGGGAGCTCGGTACTCAGGCTGGGAGGTAGCCCCAGGGTGGGCCAGTATCCCCTGCCCCTCCCCCCCAACCCCACTCCAAGAGGCAGTCAGGCAAATAAATCATGAGGAGGGCAGCCCCGGAGATAGGGAATCTCTCAGAGCCATCCCCTCCCCCAGCCTGGGCCTGACCCAACTAACCTCCTCTCCCCCTGCTCTCCCACTGCCCCTTCTGGCCAAGCAACCCTGGCTTCTCCTAGTGCTCACCCCATGCCCCAGCCTGGCCCTGCTGGCTCCCCCAGGCTCTCTCAGGCCGTGCCCCACACTCATTGTCTGGACTGCTGTCACCACTGACTCCTGGGTGCCCTGAGCAAGCCACTTTCCTTGTCTGTGCTTCTGTTTTCTCATCCGTAATAAGGGGGGGAGGGCAGACACAAAATCTAAGGTCCTAAGCACTTCCCAGTCCAAATGCTCCGATGCTATGATTACCTGGCAGCAGGCTTGTCGAGGCTGGGAAAGCTATGGGGGGGGGGCCTGCCACCATTTTCCCATAGGCCTCGAGGGAGACCCCAAGGGGCTCTGAGCAAGTGTCTTCTCCCAGAGGGGCTTCAGAGATCTGGGGGGGTTACATGAGGCCAGAGGGACTAGAGCTTAGGCATGAGCTTGGGGACTGCTTGGGACCGAAGGGATAGCTGTCTTCAAGGGTCCCAAGGGTTTTTCTATGGAAGGGAAAGTAGGGTTGTCCTGCTCAGCACCAAACAGTGGACAGGCAAAACTCGGGACTGGGAGGATAACAGAGAGCCCCATGTCCATCCCCCTGGAAGAAAAAACTAGCAAAGCAGGCTGTCTCCAAGCGGGCCAGGCTGGGCTGGGCTGCCTGGGGCGGGGCTGGGGGCTCAACCTCCTTGGAGGGCGTCAGGCAGCGGCATTCCTATCCAGGTACAAGGTTGGGGGCCATCCCTTCTGAGTCTGCTCTTGAGGCTGGCCCAGGGGAGCCAGCCTCCAGCAGACCCACTCCGTGGGGAGGGCTGGAGAAGGGGCAGCTGCCTCAGGCAAGACTGGACTTGGACATTGGGGGGGGGCGGGGGGGGCGTGACAGGACAGACAGAAAGCAGATCTGCTGCCAAATACATACCTCTTTCTCTCTGAAAGCAGGAGGCCAGGAACAGCTCCCCCCCCAGAACATCTGCTTCCTCCCCCATCCCCACCCTATCACAACATACATGCTCGGCTTTGTACTGTGCATGGAGCCGGACAGACAGATAGATGCTGGGATAAAAGGCCAGGCGGCCCGCCTTCCCTGCATCTTCTGCTGCCCCCGCAACGGGAGAGTGGGGGGGCTCCATGCAGGGGCCCGGGGCCTTGGGAATGTAGCCCTGCAGCCTCCCCATGGCAGCAGCCAGAACTCCACACTTTGCTTGTTCAGGCCCATCGGTCAGGGGCTCACAAAAGTCCCTTGATCTGTGCACCCCTGAAGGGCTTGGCCCCAGCTCTGTGCAGTCCAGCAGTCACAAGAACTCTGAGAGCACACAAGTGTCAGCCTGGCCCCCCTCAGGACATGGGGCTCCCTTCTCTGAAGACCCTCTGGCCTGGATCCAGCTCAGGGTTGGTGAGAAAAGGGCCTCCAAGGCTTCACTGTTTTGGTGGGGAAACCAAGCCCCAGCTAAGAGAAGGGAAGGGCTCCCTAGGCCGCAGCAGCCAAGGTGGGCCGGAGGAGGACCCTTGGCTCCAGGTCTAATTTTATTCCCACACAGCCACCCTCACAGACCCCTTGGTGCCCCCACCTCCTTCAGAAGACTGCCCTGTCATCGGCAGGCTCGGGCACTTGGCATTCGGGGGTGGTCGCACGTCCAAGGGTCCAGGTGAATGGCTTTTCCCAGCTGTCCCTCTCTGGAGACGTGGAATTCTGGGGCCGACTTCAGGTGCCCACTGGGGCTCTGAGCCCCTGGAGATGCCTGCCAACCCCTCTGGCACGCTTACTCAGCCTGGCCCCTCTGGCCCAGGAGCAGTCTCCTGCTGGGGGTCTGCAGAGGCCCCACGTCCCCATCGTTAAGGACCGTTGGGCAGTTCCAGCTGGGTCTGGGGACAGAATCGGGGCTCAAGCTTTTCTGAAGGGCAGAGAGAAGCAGTGGCCAGAGTCCGGGAGAAGGGGAAAGGGAGTAAGCATTGATTAGGTATGAAGATGTATCAGGCACCATGCTAAGCATGTCCATCATTCCCCTCTTTGGAGCATCACAAGAGCCCTGACGAATGGGTTTCCATTTTACAGGTGAGGACACTGAGGCAGTGGTGCTTCCTCTGGTCCCTGGCTCTCTGTCTCTGTCTCCCAAAGTCTCCTGACCCGAGCTGCCGTAGGCGCTGGGCTGGGTCACGCAAGGCGGGGGCAGCGAGGGCTGATGAATCATGGGGCTGCAGAACCATGTGGGCAATTCTCTGGAATGATACCAATCCTACAGAACATATTAAACAGACCCAAACTCATTGTTTTCATGTGCCTGGCCTGATGGGGTTGGGTGGAGAACTGGGGGGTTACACACTGTCTCTAGGCGCACCTGCCTCTTTTGGAGTTATTCAGCCTGCGTGGGGAAGGAGGAGGGTGTGAGGGCCAGAAAATGAGGTGTGGGAAGGCTCAGCTGCAGCCTCCATTTTCTTTCCTTCTGCTCTCTTCTCCCTCCCCTCTCCCCATCCTTTCTTCTCCCTCTCTTTCTTCCCTTTCTCTATCCCCCATCCCATTTCTCCATGCTTTGCCCTCTCTCTTCTCTTTAGGGTTCACTCAGTTGAAGTCCCCAAACCCTTACAAAGTACTTGCTGTTTGCAGGGCCTTGTACTGGCCAGGAGCTAGTGGGGCTCATCTCAGAGTTAGGCTAGGAAGGATGAGTCTCTACCTTAGTGGAGTTTACAGTCTGGACTGGACTGGACTCCCCGCAGTGGGGACAGAGAGGATCCTGGGGATTCTGTGATATTAGGGAGGTGGGAGTGGGGAGGATTGGAGGTCCTTGTCAAACAAAGAGTTGCAAAGGTTCCCCGTTGGGGGGGGGCAGGTTTTTCCTCTCTCTCCCTTCTCAGTCTTCTCCCGTAGGAGCCACTGGTCTGAAGAGGAAGCCCCGGCCCCTGCCTGTGGGATCCCTGGCCTGAGGGTGCCCCAAAGACAAGACCCTGTTCCCTTTCTCATTCTAGGGGCTCCCTCTGTGCTGAGGAGGTCCAGGCCCAGGGGAAGGGCCTCTGCTGTTGTGCCCAGTTCATCTGTCTGGAGGACCCCAGAATGCCTAGCCACGGCCCAAGAGAAGTCACAGGCTTGTAAGGACTGTGAGAAGTGGGAGAGGGTGGACTTCAGGCTACCTGGTACATGCTGGGTCTGACACGAATCCCACCACTGTAATCCTGACAAGTGGATCCTGACATGTCCTCCAGGGCCAGGGAGCTCATTCCCTGCTTGGGTGCCCCTGGACCCAAAGGGGTCACCCAAGCAAGCTCAGAACTGGTTTATTTTATGGAGAGGGAAACTAAGGCCGGTTGGAGGTCAGCATCTGGGAGTGGGCAGAGTGGGGGGAAGGGGGAGCAAGAGACAGGCCCCAAGGCTGAGCTCTCTCCAAAGCTTCTCTCCCTCAACCCCACCAGAGGGAAGAGAAGGCCTGCCTGCTGCCCCCCACCCCCGTCCAGGCTGAGCCCCCGTGTGGGCTAGCATCAGGATAGCCTTCAGAGACATCCCCCATATCACCCCAGCTCCTGGGTTTCTCTCCGGTTTTCTGTCTCTCAGCCCAGCGCAGCTCAGCCCAGCTGCCACCAGCATCCTGGGTGCTCAGAACCTGTTGGACTTTGGCCCATGCTGCCTCTCTGGGCAGAGAGGCCCGAGGACCCTCAGGTGGCCTGACCCCTCCCCCTCCCTCCATCCCCCCCCCTCCCCCAGACTTCAGCAACTTCAAGGGCATTTCTTTTTCCCTAAAATGAAAGGCCCAGACAGGAGCCATGATTCTTGCGAGATAGCCCTAATCTCAGTTTTTCAGGCCTCTTCTCCGGGGATTACCTTGAAGACCGGACCCCCCAGGAGCAATCTGGGGGGCCACTTCCCCAACCTGCCGTGTGACATGAAGGAATGCCATACCACCTTCTGCTGGCCCCAAGAGTAAAGCCCCACTCTGAGGAGCCTTGCAGGTGATGGGCTGTGCCGGGCCCACTGAATAGCCTGCCACTAGGCCTGGCCCCTGGACTGAATAGCTGGGACCGACAGCCCTTTCAGCTCAGGGTCAGAGGTTGAAGCCCCTCCCCGAGAGGTGCTAAGGGGCGGATGAAGGGAGTCGAACCAAAGGGTCAGAGGAAAAGGTCTGGGGACGCTGTGAGAGTGGGAACAGTTGGCTAACCCAGTCTCCCCCTGGCTGAGTAATGCTGGGAAAGGGGCTCAGGTGGGTAGGAGATGGGAGCTGGGAGTGCGGGCGGAGTCGTCTGTCCTGAGAAGAGGGTGGGACGTGGGCCTTCCAGGAGGCCGAGAGCACAGGGAACCAAGCTCCATTTTAGGGCCTGTGCTCAGGGACAACCAGATGCCCTGGTCAGCCACACCATTCACCTCCATCAGCCATGCTGGTCAAACTGCTCTGCCGCTTTCTACACTTGGTGAGGAGTCTGGCTTTCCAGGGTATGGATGGGACAAATTGTGAGACACAGTGACTGAGGACAGCAGGGTCCTTTGGGATGGCGGACCTCAGGGCCATGGTGTTGGAAGCAGCCTGCGGGCCGCCTAGCCCAGTGGCCAGTGCCTAACACCTTGGGCTGCTCCTCTGCTCCCAGACCCCACACCCTCCTTCGGTGACTTGGTGGGCTTTTCTCCTCCCCTCCCCCATCCCTGGCAGCAGTCCCATTTGAACTGTCCCGAGCGCAGGCCTCAGAAGCTGAGGCACCTCTGGGGCCTTGTGCAGCTCGGCCTTTCCACCCTGGAAGCCCTTTGTAGGTGGATGCCCAGCCAGCGTGGTGGCCTGGCCAGGCCTTGGGCAATGCTGGGGCTGGTTAGATTTCATGGGACACGACGCTGCTTCAGCGGCCTTGACTAAGCCCAGAGAATGGCTCGAACCCAGAACCAGGTAGGGCTCCTGAGTTTGGGGCGCTGGGGAGCCCAAGGAAAGCTCTCAGGGTGCAGACGAAAGACTAGGAGACGGCAAGTCTTCATCAGCACATTCCTCCAGCTTCATGCGTCTCCACAAGTCTCTGGTCTCCCCCCTCTAGGCTGGGTCCCCAGGAGCCTCAGGCCCACTCAGGTGGCTCTGGGAGGCATGGATGGAACCTGGAGTCCCCACTCTGTTCCCTAGGAAGGGCCCGCTTTGGGAATGTCCCAGCAGACAGGGCCCACGTGGAGACAGCATCTAGCTAGGGTGACTCTGTGGGCCTGGGTGCTCGGGAGGACCAGCTCCCTGTGGTTTCTGCACAGGGCCCTGCCCTGTGCCAAGGTGCATAGGGGGCAGTGGGGAATGATTGGGAAGGAGTCTCTCACAGGGAGGAGGAGGGAACAAGGGGACCGAATAGGCACTTTGAGAAGATGCAGGAGGGAAGGAGTCTGCCTGACCCTCACCCTGGGGGTGGGGGTGGGGTGGTGCTGCTGGCTGGGCCCCTGCTGCTGATCTGATTTCCGGGAGTCAGTATGAGCTGGATGGGAGGCCCCCAGGGGCTGCGGGGGGGATGCGGGGGGAGGGGGGGAGGCCAACTGGCCCCAACAATTCCAGGAAGAAACTGAATGGCTAAAGAGTGGGGGCCCTCTGGCCAAGGATGGGGCTTGGAGGCCTGGAAACCTGGCCCCAGCACCCCGCTCCTCTGATGGGGGGGCCACCAGGGCCAAGGTGAGGGAAGAGCTGGGGGCGGACGGAAGGAACTGAGCAGGATGCACTGGGGGCCAGGACTGGGGAAAGCATTGGTGCCTCATCTCTCTTCCAGATGTGCAATCAGAGTCCAGATGTGGACCTGCTGGCGCTCATTCCCTCCTGGGGCTGAAAGAGGATGGAGCGGGGAGGAGGGAGGAGGTGAGGGCTGGTGCTTGGGAAGGGGACGCAGAGAGAGGTGTGCTCCTACAGCAATCCCCCAATAAAAAAAGAAGTGGGAAGAAGGATGGGGCCCTGGAGGATCTGGGCTGAGACAGGTGTCCCTGGGCTAGGCAGCGGGCGTGCGTGTGCGTGTGTGGGCACGTGAATGCGGGGGGCGGGCTGGGAGCAAATGCGGGGTCTCATCTGTACCAGGCCCTGGCTCCCAAAACTCCCCCCCAACCTTGGCCTCTCGTCGCCTTGCCTGAATGGGGAAGCTAGGCCTCACGGCGGGTTTCTTTCCAGCCTTGCTGAAATGGCCAGCTATGCTCAGCGTCCCCCCTGCCCCACTTTTCCCTTTCGTTCAGCCCCCCTGCTGGGCTGCAGCCTTCTCTTCCCAGGGCCTCAGCTTGCTCCTCGAGGGCAGAGTCAGATGGGGTGGGACCCCGTTGTGAGGCCAGAAGACCAGGCCTAGAGGGGTTGGCTGTCCAGAGCCGGCTCCCAAGCTGCAGGCTCTGTCCGGGTCCAGAGGCTGCCACAATGCTGCTCCAACATCACTGAGGAATTTCTTTTATGACTAATAAAAGAGGCCGTAAAGCATGCGTGTGGACAGAGCGCGCCCCGTAAATGCCTCCTGGTAATAATGACACGGACACAAGGCACTCCGCAGCTCACTTCCAGGGGAGAGGCCAGCCAGCTTCCAGAGAGGAGAGGGAGGCCAGAGGACAGTGAGGCAGCGAAGCCCCGTGCCAGGCGGGCAACAGCCGGCCTGCTGCCTCCTGACCAAGACGCAGACTGGAAAGCCTAAGAGTTAGGGCTGGGCTGGACTGTAGGCATCCACCCCCGTCATGTGAAGGTAAGGAAGCAGCCCAGAGAGGGAAGGGGCCAGGTATTACCCAGGCAGGGTCCAGGTTGAGGCCTGCTCCTCCGACGTCCAGTACGGCAGCGTGTGTGTGCATGTGCGCGTGTGCGCATGTGTGTGAGTGCGTGAATGCAGGGGGCGGGGTGGGAGCAAACGTGGGGCCCTGCCTGCACTGGGCAATGACGCCAGGCTCCTCTGTACCAGGCCCCAGATCCAGGCCACTGTCTGTCCATCTTGCTGTGATTCTGAGCTGAATAAAGCCCTTTGGTCCTGTGACTTGGAGACTGCTTGCTGTGGGGGGACCGTGTCTGGGGCTCCTCATCTGCCAGCCCTCCTCCAACCCCATCCCGCCTCATACCTCGTCCTAACAGACCACCCTCCCTAAAGCCCCACTGTTACCAAGGTGTCCATGCCGACAGGGCCTCAGTGACTGGTTCAGAGATCAGGGCGCAGTGCGGGGGCGGGGAGGGGAGCAGGGGCTAGCCCTCTGATGCCCTACGTGACCTCGCGCCTTGTTTTCCTCATCTGCTTGGGCAGTTTCGTAGGGGTCATGGTAAGGACCGGATGAGGAGAGTCCTCGGGAGGGGGGACAGCTTGAGGAGTGACAGGCTGGGTTGGACCCCTTCTCTGCAGGCTCTTGTGAGCGGCCCAGGATCACGGTGGCATGTGAAGCTCCCCTGGGGGCCCGGGGTTCTACATCAGTTTGGCTGAAAGAGTGTCTCAACAACCTCCCCTTCCTGGCCCTCCCAAATGGTGCCAGAGAGACCCCCAGCGCTGGTGCCTCAGTCTCCCTTCTCTCCCCCCTTGCCCTCCTCCAGGCATTTCATGAGGGAGGTTAAGAGATCCCTTCCCAAGGCCAGTTTCCCATGGGCCTGCTTGTTTCGGCCAGTGCCAGGGAGAAATTCTGTCTCTCCCCGGCCCGTTTTCAGTGGAAGTTACAGGGTGCGAGTCACGGGGAAAGAAGGTTGCGGCCTTCTGTGGCCTTTTTATGGAGTGTCTGGGTCTCGGCATTCATCAGCAAAAGGACCAGAAGGGCCCCAGCCCTGTTCAGCTCCCTGGTCTTTGAACAGAATCGAATTTTCCCCCATAAAACTGCTCAGCTCAGCTGCCAGCTTTTGTATTTCAGGAAAATCCGCTTTTCCAGAATGACCTTGGGGCTGAGCCATTCTGTAAAAGCGGGCAGCTCCTTCTTCAATGTGGCAGCCGTGAAAGTTACCCTAGGAAGCAATGAAGATGTTTGGAAACCCAGGGCACCTCCCCCGTCTCAATACTCTCTACTAAGAAGACCTTTGCCCCCCACCCCCAACGTGGCTCGCTCTCCGCCTGACCCCACCACCCTCCACTTCTGGGGCCTGGGGCTCTCTGGCCATCCAAAAGCCTGAATCTGAGTACTCTGAAGCTGTCCAGGCTGCAGAAGGACTCCTGCCTTCCATGGGACCAGTGAGGAAACCATCAGGCTGCTTTCTTCACCCAAAAGTGTCCCTGAGGGCCAGTGCCTTGCCCACAGCTTTGTTTGGTCAAAGGGAACGTTGCCTGGCTAAGCCAGGGGTCCCTGTCTTGGGTGGGGCTGCGGAAGAGCTCCATGGTCTGGAGGTAACTTTTGGCTCCTGAGGAGAGGGAGGGGGGCGGCTTCCCCGTCTCCTCCGCAGATGGATGGGGCTGTCTCTGCTCTCGGCAAGGCGGTTGCCAGATGCCTGGCTTCCTCATTAGGAACCTGAGAACAAAAAAGTTTCCCCCACCCAAGGTGAGAGGGGAAATCTTGGAATGTGGAGTCGTCTGTCTATCTTTCCATTCGCCTGCCTGCCTGTCTGCCCCTCTGTCTGTCTATCCATCCACCCGTCACCTCCTTGCCTGCTCCCGGTGGTAAAGGACTGAGGCATGTTTGGAACCCAGAGGAAATCAGGGTGGGCTGAAAGCAGATGAGCTGGCTGCTGGTACGCTGAAGGCTGTGATCCAGCGTGGCTTTGCCTTTCTTTGTGTTTGGTTCTCCTGGCTGGGCAGCCGGGACTGGGAGGTAGAGGTGCCCCTGCCCCCCCAGGAGCCTTTCTCCCAGGGCGATCTGCAGGCCTCTGGGACTCCTCCCTTTGTCTTACAAATGCCTCAGGCCATTCCCAGCCCAGCCCATCTTACTGGACATTACTTCCTTGGGGGGAATAAGATGCCTTATCAATGCCCAGGGCATGGGGAGCACAAGAGGAAGGAGCTGGAAGGAAAGGAAAGCAATAGGCATTTATATAGGGCCTACTATGTGCCAGCCGCTGTGCTAAGTCCTATTTGCAGATGTTATTTTATTAGATCGAGGCTGGGATGTGGGGCTCCAAGTTGCTGATGGCACCCTTCTTCTGAGGCTGGGCTCTGAGAGCCAAGCTCAGTCTTCCAGGGAACCGCTGCTCAAACCTGGCCCCTTGTGGGAGCCCCAGGTTCAGGGGTGATCCCTGTGGTGCGCCTGGGTGGGGGTCCCAAGGAAAGCCGTGGCCAGGAGAGACGGGCTCAGAAATGGACGCTTGGGGAGAGGAAGGGAATGCAGCCGATTGAGCCCTGAGCCAAGGAGCCTGAGGGGCAAAGCCCTCGCCCAGCCGTGTGTGTCATCGATGAGGACACAGGAAACCAAAGCACAGGTTACGGCCTGAGACCAGGTTGTCCACTGACTTCTATCAGGGCAGAGCAACGGGCCTGCTGAGGAGGCCTGCCTCCGTTTCCCGGCCGTGTCCAAGGCTGAAGAGTCATTTTAGTAAGTCTTTCTGCCCTGAGTGACAAGCGCGTGAATGTGGTCACTGACTCGGGCCTCCTTTCCATGTGTGAAACAAAAGACCTGAGAAAAATGAGCATCCTGGGAAAACAGAAGCCTACTTTCCGCCAGCGAGGGCCCGAGCGGTCACCTGGAGCCTTTGGGAATGAGCATCAAGCGAAACGGAACCCACCTGTGTGACCAGTCACTTCCCTGTGGCCATGTGGGGAGAAGTGGACTGAAGTGACGACAGAAGAGAATGAGATTAGGCTGTGGGGGGTGTGTGTGTGTGTGTGTGTGTGTGCGCGCGTGCATGTGTGTGTGTGCATGTGCGCGCACGTGTATCTGTGTGCATGACTGTGTGTGAGTGTGTGCATGTGAGAAAGTGTGTGTATGAGTGTGTGTGCAGGTGTGGGAGTATATTTGCGTGTGTGTGTGAGTGTGTGTATGTCAGAGTGTGTGAGAGCGTGCATGTGTACATGTGTGTGTGTCTTGTGTGTGACTATGTGTGCGTGTGTGACAGAGAGATGGGCACACGAGAATCTCCCTCCCTGCAGATAGATGTCTGTGATAAAGCTCTCATCCATGTGAGATTCACCCAGACAATTCAATAAACATTCGTTCCTTACCTATTCCTATGTGACCAGACCCTGGGCAGGGGCCTCAGCAAAGAGGCGCCAGCTGAGAAGAGACTGCCGCGGGGAGCTGAGGCGTGGGGGCAGCTGCCTGAGCCCCGAGAGGCTGGAGGTGCTGGGTCCCTCTGCACCCCCAGCCCCTCTGGGCTGCAGGTCTCAAGGCCCTTTTGTCCAGCCCTGTTCTCCATTTCCCACTGGACTGCCAGAGTCACTCCAAGGGATGGAAGACAAGGCTGAGGCCAGGGGGCCTTGCTGCTGCAGAAACTCTAAGTCTTTATTTCTTCCCATGCACGTGGCGGTCCTAGAAGCTTGGGAAGGGGAAGCCCCTCATAATGCAGCGTTGTGGGAGGAGGAGGGGTGGCTGTCTGGTGTGGACATTCTTAGTCCCGTTGATGTAGTGACAGGACTGCGCCTGGAAGGGGGAGGGATAGGGGGGTGCCCCCGCTGGGCCTGGGGAGACCAGGGATGCCGCAGGGAGATCACCTCTCACAGTCCAGAGCCCAGTGTGTAGGGCTGGACCGGGAAGAGCTCAGAGCACCCCCCTACCCCATTTCTTCCTCCTGGGCTTTCCACAGATGCCTGTAATTCTCCCATTAGAGCTTGGGAGGGTAGGACTTAGGCCAGCCTCAGTTTCCTCATTTTCAAAACAGGAGGTTGGATCCAATTCTAAATCCAGGGTCTAATGAATTCTGAGGCCCACCCTGTCAGGCTGGGGTGTATGTGTGTGGAGGGGCCCCTATTCAATCCCACCCTCAGCATAGGTGGGTTTCTTAGCTGACTGCTTTAGGGCAAGGAGGATTCACTTGGCCAAGCTGGGAACCTGGGGTGAGCATCTCATTGGGGTGGAAAGAGCAGAAGGGGACCTGGAGATGTGGAAGTGAAGTCCTCTCTCAGCCCCCACAAACCTCCTCGTCTTTAGCTCATCCCCCAAGATCCAGAATAACTCGTGAGAAATGGGATGGGGCCACTCCCGGGAAGCACGGGGGCTTTGCTTTGGGACCTCTTGGGGACCCGCCCGGAGCCCCAAAGCTGTGCCCCTATGGGGCCCCACAAGGGGGGATGGCCCTCCAGAGCCCCACTGAGGCAGACCTCATCCTCCCTCCCCCGCCCACACTGGTGCTTCCAGCTGTTTCTAAGAAAACCCACAGGATTTGGGCAGAGGTTATATCCCTTCACCTTCATCCCAAACACATTTTTCCAGGTCTGGGGCCAGGTCCAGCCTGCTTCTTGGATGGAGCCAGAGCCAAGCCAGTGCTGCTGAGGCCCCGGAGGTGGGAAAGGTGACTCAGGCAGGGAGCGGGAGAAAGCCGAGCATTGGGGGTACAGGGCCAGAGGGTCAGGTCCCTGGGGGGCTCCTTCGCCTCTGCCTTCTTGGGCTGCTTCTGGCTTTGGCCTCCTGGTCTCTAGCGCCTGAGAGGATTGGCCAGCTGGAGCTTGGCGGAGCCTGGCCTCTGTGGCTGGGCCCTGAGGGAGATGGAGCCTAGCCCCCCCTGCCTAGCCTCTGCTCCTTGGAGCCCATCTTGGGGGGCACAGAACAGCAAAGGCCAGGTGGTTGCAGACAGTGCAGTCAGGCCTGCGACCCTGGGCTGGGGGCCCCTTCTGTCTCTCCTAACTCTCCTTGTTAGATAAGTCGTGCCGGGGCTAGAGTGCCGGGTCTCAAGGTCTAGGGACCTGAGTTCAAATCTGCCCTCAGATACTAATTAACTGCGTGACCATAGGCCAGTCACTGGCCCTCTACCTGCCTCAGTTTCCTCAGCGGTAAAATGGGAATGATCAGCACCTCCCTCTCAGGGTTATTGTGGGAATCACATGAAATTCTATTAGTCAGATACTTAGGGCTTTGCCCGGCACATAGTAAGTGCTATAGAAATGCTTACTCTTTCCCTTCCTTCCAGCCGGGTGCCTGAAAACCTGTGAGTTGGTTGTAAGGGTCCCCAGGCATCCCAGGAGCTCCAGGGCTGCCTGCTCGGCTGGCTTGGCTCTGTGCCTGCCCACCTCTCCCAACACCTCCTGACATTTGGGCTCCTCTTGGGCACTCCTCCCCCCGACCCGGCCCCTGCCCGGGCCCCAGCCAGGATGTCAGTGGGGCCAGGAGAAGTCTGTCTGCTGCCGGGTGTGGGGGTGCGGGCGGCTCCCCACATCTTTCCCCTCTGAAAGGCCCCCTGTGATTTACAAATGCAGATGATGTTTGCATGTATTTAATAGAGGGAGAGGAGAATTTTCTCCAAAACCACCTCATTGGCTCCACACCCAGTGTGGCAAAGCAAGAACGTGAATCTTTCCTCTTAAAACAATTTTTTTTTCCCCTAAAAAATTCCATCCTCCCTTCTTTCCTTCTCTCCCTTCCAAAAAGGACCCCTTGAGTATTCCTGCTCCTGCTCCAGCAAGGAAGGGTCTGGGGTCTCTGACCAGGATGCCCTGCAGTCCTGGCATGGCCAGGGGATCATGGGCAGCAGCTTGCCCCTCTCACCTGTCCCCCCAGCTCCTTCCCCAGGCCCTTTTCTAAGCTTAGACTTTGGAAAGTGGCCCCTCAGACCACCTCCTGCCCAGACCCCAGGCCTGCCGGGCTACCCAGGAGAGTACGGAGGAGGTGAGGGGAGAGGGGCTCCTTCTCTGGAGAAACCTCCCTCAGGCCATGCGAAGGGGCACTCCTTGAGTGGATGGGTGCACTGACTCCCAAGCAGAGTCTTTTAAAGGGCTTAGGAAGGGAGAAGGAAATAGCTCCCGTCTCCTCCTCAGTGACCAGGCAGGTGTGGGAGTGCTTGGCTTAGGGGCTGCTATGGTGGGGAGAGAAGAGGTCCCTTTGCTTAAACCCTGTGGGCAGCACCCACTTTCCTTCTAGTTTCCAGGCAAGGCCAGGGGGATGCCAGCAAGGCCTCTCTCTGGACACAGGCCCTTTTCTAACGCCAGAGGGCTGGGGGGCTCTCTGACCCACCTCCTGAGTGGACGGGGTTTCTCCTCATGACCTTGATCACTCTCCCTGTGCCAGCTTCACCCTCTCATTGCCACTCTCCCCCCACCCCCAGCTCCAAGAGGGTCTCAGGTTTCTTGGACTCTGGCAGAGGAACACTCTGGTGATTGCTATAAAGAACCATAAAGGTCACATTCTGCCTCCACCCTCGCCCCATATCCTAGGGTGGAGAGGTAGAGGGCTCCTCTGGAATGATCAGCTGCAGCGCGGTCCCGTGGGGGGCCCTTAGGTCCTGGCACTTCCCAGTGCTCAGCAGCAGGGAAGGAGGGACCCCCCGGCAGGCAAGCCCAGGAGCCGGCTCTCCCCCCTTTTCCTCTTGGCTGCCCCCACACATAGCCCTGGCCTCCGCCTCATCCCCCGGGGAGGCCGGTGTCCTTTGGGCTCAGGCCCCTTCTCCCTCCAACTCTCTGGAGGCCAGAGCCAGGCTCCAGCTGGGGTGTGCTTGCAGACCCAGCCTTGCCCCCCCGAGGGACCGTGGGGACAATGAGATGAGCAGCCTTTGTAGTGAAGGTGACGTGGCTTTCTCATCTTCTTACACCTGTTTTACAGCAGAGGAAACGTTCTAGGGCCAGTGGTAGTGGAACCCTACTGGTTCTCCCTGCCGTTCCAGACCCTGAGGGAGGGGCAGCTCCCCCCATGGGCTCTGAGCCACTGCTGGCCCCTTCCAGGGCCTCCGGCTCCACTCGATCCCCTCGCCTGAGGCCCAGGGGGCATCTGGGAGCAGGTGGTGGGGGCTATTTTGGGTCGGAGGTATGGGTGCCGGCCTTTTTGAGTCTTCACCAGGGCCCCAGAGCTGACGAAATCAATCCCTTGAGAAGGCCACTGCCAGCACGGCCAGGTCTGGGAAGGTCCCCTCCCCTCTGCCCAGTCCGTGCCCATATGTCGAGGCTGTGACCTTCCCGCCTCCACGCTCCAGGCAGCTTTCCCCCGCTCCTGACATCGGCACCATCCCCTCACCCCTTCAGCACCCGGTCGGCCAGCTTTGCGTGCTGAGCGTCACTTGAAAACTGCTCTCTGCGCTTTTTGTGAGCTCCACTTGCCTGCCCCATAGGACAGGGAGAGCGCCTCTTCCGGAGGCCCATATGAGGCAGGGCGTGTGGGAAGAGGGCTGTCAGTGAGCCCCCAAAATCTGAGAACTCAGAGGAACCCTCGAGGCCACTGACTCCACCCTTTCATTTGCTATGTGAGGAAACTGAGGTCCAGGGGTGGGAAGGGGCAGGATCCCATCGCTAGAGAGTGTCTGGGGTGAGATTTGAACTCAGGTCTTCGTGACTCTAGTGGACGCCCCTGCTCTGCCCCTTGTGCCACACTGTCTCTCTCCCTGGGGCGCAGTGGGCTTTGAGGATGCTTTCTGCCCGTTCCCTCTCATTCTCCCAGGTGCCCTTGGTTCTGGGGGCTGAGCCTCCAGCTACTGATGGGGCCGGCCGGTGGACTAGAAGAACTTAGCGGGGCTTCTGAGAAGTGGGTATGCCGAGGCCGGCGGCTGTGGGTTTGGGGGTGCCTTGATGGGCAGCTCAAGGAGGGTGGCAGAGGCTTGAGCTGGGAGCTCCGGAGGGTAGCTTTCAGGCCCATGGCTCTGGTTGCTGGCCAGAGCAGCAGAGGGCTGTTTGTGAGGCCCCTGAGAGGGTCTTGTCAAGGGCAGCTGCAGCCCATGAGAACAGGCAAGGCTCGCGCCTTCTCTGTTTGCTCCCCAACTGGCAGACGATGAGTTTAGCAAAGAGAGGTTGGAGCGGAGTCAACCACCGGGGACTGAGACCCTACTGTGTGTCCAGCCCCGGCCTTGGCAGCGATGGCGGAGGTGGGAGGGGGCAGGCGGGAGGCAGCGACACGTTCCGTCTCGCTGGAGACACAAGGCCTCTACACAGACTTGGGAGGGAACAGCCGAGGTGTTGGGTGATGGAGTGTTCAAGCAGCCCTTTGGACTCCAGGGGCCTTCTGGAGGAGGGAGGGGAGAAGCTGGGCTGCCTGGGGTGCCTGGGGAGACTTCTCTCACAGTGGAGAAGCTGAACTGGGTTCTGGGGGTCATGGTGGGAGCAGAGGGGGAGAGAGGGGCACAGGGAAGAGGAGGGGGAGCTCAGGGGAGGGCTGGTGCCTGTCAGGGATGCTGCTTGTAGAGCTGGAAAGGCAAAGCGTGGCGGTGGACAAGAACACAGGCTCCTGGGGCCCCAAACACCTAGTCTAGGCCAGATCTAGGAAGGCCTTAAGTGCACAGAATGACAAAGGTGGGAGGTACTCTGGCCAGACTCTAGGGAGCGCCTTGGACACGATTGTAAGAGCTCAAAGGGACCTTAGGACCTAGCACCTAGCATGTTGGAACTGTACTGAACCTTAGAGCTCTGAATTGCCGAGCTGGGAGGGACCATGGAACATAGAGCACAGAATGTCAGGGTTTATCCGGGTCTGTAAACATAGGACACAAAGTATCAGAGCTGGGAGAGGCCTTAGGCCATGGAGTATAGAATGTCAGCTGGGGAGGGGCCTCAGGACACAGAACCTAGAACTTCAGAGCAGAGAAGGACTTTGGAAGCT
>NW_020954568.1:297108-314254 GCF_900497805.2 Vombatus ursinus
ACTTCAGAGCAGAGAAGGACTTTGGAAGCTAGAATCTAGAGCGTCAGAGGAGAAGGGACCTCAGGACACAGAACCTAGAACTTCAGAGCAGAGAAGGACTTTAGAGGAAAGGGGACCGTGCTGGGAGGGCCAGTGAGCTGCAGAACGTAGAACATCAGAGCTGGGAGGTATGCCTCAGCTCACAGATGGGACCTTAGGTCCACTGGGGGAAGGAGGTGGCCCAGGTACCTGGGAGCCAGGCAAAGCCCTGCCCAGGACCACACTGCTCTTCTGCCTTTCTAGGGGCTCTGAGAGGGAGGCGGGGAGAGCACTGGACGAGGCGCACTGAGGAGCCCTCTCCATTTTCTTCCTTCCAGAAAGCTGTAGGCCACCCTTGCCCTTCCCCCATTGTCCTCCTCCCTCCCAGAATCCTTTGGGAGCTCCCTGGGGAAACTGAGGTTCCCCAAGGTAGAGAGGCTTGGCCCAGCAGGGTTCCTGGGGGAGGCTGGCCCTCCCCGCCTGGGCTGGACAGAGTCGTTCTGCAGAACCTTCCGAAATCACAGGCCTGCCAAGTTTTCCAGGAAGTGTCTTCCCAAGTGCCAGACGGTGGACAGAGAGCGCTCCTTGTGCCGCTGCTGGCCGCCTCCTCGGCGGCGTGCGCACCAGGCAAAGCAAACAGGGAAGCTGGGAACAGTGGAAAGAGAGAGGAAACCTTAGCAAGTGAGAGCTCCCAGGACCAGGGCCTCGAGAGCCCAGAGACCGCCCCACCCATGCCCAGGAATGGCCCCGAGGCCTGTTCTTTCCATTAACCTGCGGTTGGTTTCGCGGCTTGGGGCCCCTTGGCTTGGATGGCCTGCCCCCTCAATCTTTGGAGAACTTGGCTGCATTCGGGCTGAGCTGCGCAATTCACAGCTGGGCCTCCCAGCCAAGTCTGCTGTCTCCCAGTTCTGTGGGAGAGCTGTGGTGGGACCCCGGGCTGGGACCAGGACCCCGCGAGGGCCGTCTGGGGGCCAGGTCAGCCCCCTCTGACTGCCCTGCCTCACCCCACCTTGGGGCTGTGGGCTAGCTGAGCTGAGGTAAACGTTGAGGAGACTTGGGAGGCAAGGCACAGGGGCGCCCAGCAGCTGGCCGAGGGTCCTTGGGTTCTGAGGAATAGCCGCTCGTCACCACCGCCATACCCCAGGATCCCAGACGTGGAGAAGGGTATTATGGGAGAGGGCCAAGAGGGGCTGCCGTCTCTGCCTCCAGACTCCCCGTTGGTCCCCCACTGGGGGTGGGTGCTCTGACATCAAGGAGGGCTCCGCTTGTTTGCTCCTGAAGCCCAGGGCCCGGCTGCTCGGGGATAAGCAGAGAGGGCTGAGGCAGCGCACTGGAGTGGGGCGGCAGTGCGCTTCTGGGAGAAGCTCTCTCTCTGTCTCTCCGCTCTCATCCCCAAACCGTGAGGTGTATGTGTGTGGGGGACGGGGCTCTGAATCATTCTGCCAACTCTCCCCCATACTCTGTCTGCCTAGATGTGTGCTCTCTTGGACTGAAGGAAAGATGGGAATTGGGATGAGAGCGGGGAGGAAGCCTCTCTCCTGGGGGGGTGTCCTGAGGTCTGTTGGGGGGGGGGCGGCACAGTGTGATATGGGGCTGTGCTTCCCAGCAAGAGGTCTGCCTTTCAGTGGGGGTTAGAGGGGGGAGAGGCTGGGGAAGGCTCAGTTGTTCCTGGCGGCAGAGGGGTGGGGTGGCAGCCAGGCATGGCCGGCTGCTTCCATCTGGGGCCCCAATTCTTCCTTTGCCCCTCTAACGCTGGAGGTTGAGATCATCTCGGCCCCTCCTGCCTGGCCAAGACCAATGGCCTCATTGTCCTCCCTCCTCAGCCACCTGTCCTCTCCCGTTCTAGCCGGTTTAGATCGGAGTTAAATGGCACCTCCAGCTGTCCTCAGCCTTCACCCAGAAGAATCCACTCAGCCCTGTTCCCATCCATCACTTGCTATGGCAGCTGTGGGGCTGGCGCTGGAGGGTGGGAAATGGACCTCCCCGTCCTCGGGGAAGCTGGCAACCTCCTTATTTGGTTGCTTCTTCCCTGGGCCCTGTGAGGGTTGGGGTGGGGTGGGGTGGGGGGGAGATAGACCCCACCCAGAGGGCTGGTTTGGTCATGTCTATGAGTGGTTGTGTGGGGGCCATGGCCTCTCCCTGATTATTTTAAGCCTTGACATTCTGTTCTCTGGTCAGCTTCCCAAAGAGGAAGGGAATGTGGAGACCCTAGGACAGCTGGGTATGCTGTCACCAGCCTGAGGCCCCCGAAGGAAAAACTTGTGAGCTGCAAAATTATTGGCCCATGAGCAAATGCAACCCAGCAGCCTGAAAAAGGAAACCACAGGTAATGCCCAGCTGCCTTTGGTGTGGGTTTTCTCAGCGCTCAGCCTCCCAGCTGGTCTACATCACCCACACTCTCCAAGGAACCAACCTATTCCATCCCATCAGTGTAGACAACCAAGGGAATTGCCCAAACAGGAAGTCCGGAGGGCTGGCTCCCATTCTTGGGCCCATTCCTCGCTGCTCCTGGTGGCGCGGACAAAGGAGCCCGAAAGCCCACTGTCTCCAGCTCCTAGGCTCCGGGCTGCCTCCGTCCAGACCCTCTTTGGGCCACAGCCGTCCCTCTCAGCCCTCTTTGGGGGCCATGCTCCTGCTGGTTCCAGGTGTATTACCCAGGCAGAAAGTTCCCCAGCTGCAGACCCTCTGGCCTGGCCACATCCTGGTTAGAGGAACGCTCAGACTGGGGGCTGTGGAATGAGCTGTGTGCTTTGGTGATGTTTGAGGCTCTGTAACGGAAGGCCAGGAGTGGCCCAGGAGGTATATGGTCATGTGGGCTGGGCTGAGTGAGGGGCCGACCATTGGCCGGAGAAGGCCCATCCTGGTCCACCGAGCCAGCCCTCTGCGGGTGCACAAGATGGGCATCACCTGCTTGGAGCCCACGTGTTCCTTGTAGGGTCAGGTGCCATGATCTCCCCAGGCTGGCTTGGTGCCTCGCTTGAGGGGCTCTCTGGTGGCCCCTAATGCACATGCCCCAATTGCCCGGACACACCAGTGGCTGAAATGCTCCCATTTGAGCCCAGGCCAACCAACCCAAGAGGAGTTTATGAAGGCCCGATGAGCTTTCTCTTTTTCCTGGAGAGCATCGGGCTGGTCAGGAAGCTGAGAAAGAAAAGGACCCTGGAGGGATGGTGGGAGGCCCTGGGCCCAGCCCCAACACTGTGCTGCTGGCCCCCAGGAGAGTCCAAGGGACCCTGGGATGGCCCCAGCCTCACAGTCCTCAGGAGGAGAGGCAACCTTCAGAGTATTTCCAGGAGCAGAAAATGCTAGAAACCTCACCACACAGCCCACTTGTGAGCGTTTTGTTTTTCTTGCAGGCTCCTGGGACTTCCAGAAATCGGCACTGGCTTTGGCAAGGGAGCCAAACCGCTCGGGTCCCCCAGGGCGTCTGGGGTTGGCCTGGTTACATAGGAGCCAGCTGGGACGAGAAGCTGGGAGTTTGGGAGGATGGGGGAGCTTACATACCAGCCGGGCAGGCAGGTCACTGCCACTGGGCAGGGATGGCAAAACCAGAAGGCCCACTTCAGTTCAGGCCTGCTGGTCCCCATTGCAGTCCCCTGCCACCTCCCCACCAGCAGCCAGGAGGCAGGGATGGCTCCTTGCCCCACTTTGGGGGAGGGCCCAGGCTGGACATAGCGGCAGGCACAGTATCTGAAGGTGCCCTTGGCCCCAGGGCCTGGGCAGCCTGCCACCCTTTTGGCATTTCCATCTAGGCTGAGAAGAGGCCTCTTTCCAGGCAGGGCTTTGGGGATCTGGAGGAAGGGAGGCCAGGGTGTAGAATGGGGCTTGTCAGCAAGGATCCTGTCCTGCTGAGACTGGAGTCGATTTCTCCCACCGAGTGTCCTGTGGCCAGATCTCTGTTCAGGGCCTAGGGAAAGAGAGGCCCACCCTGGCTTGAGGGGCAGACATGGCCCTGCCCTTCAAGCACTTCCTGTTTAGAAGGAAGGATGGCCGCCCACACCTCTCCGTGCCCACGTGGGCGTGTGGACAGTGAGCTCAGGGCACCATTGCAAGGGCCGTGGGGCCTGGCAGCAAGGACCCTCGCCTGGGGGCCTCACTAATTCCTTTGCCTTGCTGGGTCTCCATTCCCCCTCTGTCAAGTGAAGGGCTGAAACTCCGGGGCTTCCAAGGCCTTTCTCAGCACTAATATTCTGAAATCCATACGGCTCCTCCTTGGGTTTCGTTTGGTGGCACGCCAGGGTTAGGGCTTATGGATGGGAGTTGAGATTTGACACGCCCCATCCTTGTTCCCATCGCCTCCAACAGCGTGAGAGGGAAAGGTCAGAGGAAGGGGGTCCTGGGAAAAGAAGCGCTGGCAGGCCTCACTTTATGGAAGAGTTGTGCCCACAAAGAGAACTATTTCACACATGAATCGTTTTCTCCACAGTTCAAGAGGGTGCGTGATTGCCAGGGGCCCTGTGGTGGGTGAGCCAGGGTCCTTAGGCAGAGGGAGCGGGTTCGAATCGCCACTCTGCCTTGTTTCTTGTCTCTGCACCTTAGAGGCTAGGCACTTAATAAATGTGGGTGAATTGGATTGGGGGCTTCTCTGTCTGACTCTGTGAGCCTCTGATCCTCTCAAGTTTCTGACTTGTATGCTGGGGTAAGACCGTGGCCTGTCTTGAAGTGGGGTTCCCTGCCTCCTCCCTGTCATTGCCTCTCCTCTGGAGAAGGCCGGAGATGGCCCCAACGGCCCTTCGAGCCCCAGCCCGTTGCCACATGGAGCAGAGCCCGAGTGGCCCCTGGCAAAAGTGACTGGCAGCTTGGGGCTTCTGGGGGACAAGCTTGAGGGGAGCCTTTACCAGGCCACTCTGGAGCCTTCCCCACCACTAGGAATTGGTTGGAGCCCAGCTAAGTGGGTCAGAAAGAACACCTACCCTCCAGGGACTCTCGGTCAGCTTGGGCGGCAGGACGCCCACGTCTGGAGCGTTGTTGGGCCCTAACGGTCCCATGGGACCGAAGGACCATCTCAGAGGCACGCTCTGGAGAAGGGGCGTGGAAGAGAGGCTGATTTTACAAGACCTTCATCTAGGGAGCTCTCAGGCTCGGCCCCAGGGGGGCACCCCGGAGGGAGAGCTGCCATATTGAGATCTCAGGCCTGGCTTTGGATGGGGGTTTGGGGCACCCATTTTGAATAGTTCTAGGGCCGAGTGTGAGCAAGAAGACCTGAAGAGTGGATGGCCAAGGGGAGAAGGACTGTGGAGGAGAAAGAAATACCCTGAGTGGTAACCAGCTTCCCTGAGGGGGCCAACAGGTCCTCCAGGACCACCTTGGTGCCCTGTGCCCATCCACAACCATACCCCAAGTCACTCCATTCTCCTGTCTTGAGTCAGACCTCCTGGGGCCAGCTGGCTTGGGCCCCCCACATGGTGGGATTCCAGGGGTTCCTACCCAAGAGGGGTCCCTCCACCCCATCCCCCCGCCACCTGGTTCCTGAAAATCCCTGATTAGGGTTTCATCCCCTCAGTTTAAGACTTTAATCTCTGTGAAAATGCCTAGAGTAAGGGCCCTCTGGGAAGGCTGGGGAAAGCCTAAGTGGGAAGGACTGGATGTGGCCCCTCCATGGGCCAGAGCTGGGGAGAGAGTGGGAGGGTCTCTGAGAAGCTGAGGAGGGGGAGGGCTCGGCACCCCTCAAACCCCAGCTGGGCTGACATCTGGCCGCAAGAGCGGGAGCCCTTGCGTCTGTGAAGCTCCCAGGGCTCAAGGCTTTGGACTAGTCAGGCTTATTTTTAATTCCTCAGTAAACCCAGCAGGGGCCAGAGGTTTCTCTCTGCTCTCATAAAATGAAGATTTGCAGAGGTGTGGACAGGTGGACGTGCCCACTCTGTCTGTCTGTCTGTCTGACCCTAAACCCTCAGACGTGAGCTGGGGTCCAGGTTCCAGCCTAGGATGCCTGGGTAAACTTCTGGGGAAAGAAGGTAGAGACGAGGGGGGGTGGAGAAGGAAGGAAGGCACATTTTCAACCAACTCTTCCTTGACAGTCAGCCGGCCCTTGTAGCTCAGAGCTGGAGTCCTTCTGTATGGTGCCAGACCCTGCCTGCCCAGAAGGCTGCCCTTCCTTGCTGGGCGCCCTTCTCCCCTGCTCCCCTGCCGGCCCTCTGGGCCTGCCCTACCAGCCTGGGTTTGAGGCTCCCTGCCTGAGTTGGCTGGTGAGCCCCTTGGATGCCCAGAAGCCCCTTGGCCCTGCAGCGCTTGGGGAGACTATGACGGCTAGATTTGGGGGAGCAGGAAGCCGAGTGTGGCCGGAATCTCACACATA
This sequence comes from Vombatus ursinus, assembly GCF_900497805.2. Lineage (NCBI taxonomy): Eukaryota > Metazoa > Chordata > Mammalia > Diprotodontia > Vombatidae > Vombatus > Vombatus ursinus. Next base: position 303,422 of record NW_020954568.1, read on the forward strand.
AGTACTCTTTCAAAGAAATCCCTCAAAATCTTTAGTGCGGTGAGGCAAGCTGGCCCAGGGAGGAATGGGGTCAGGGGCCAGAATCCAAGCTGAAACACTAGCCCACCTGCAGCCTTAGTGAGAGTCAGACTTGGAGGCTCTGGGGACCCCAGGCCAGGCCCTATTTGGGCCTCCATGTGGCCCCGCAGGGTTTTCTCTCTGGCTGCCCCGGCTTTGTGTTGCCAACTGGCTGCGCCCCATGCGGGGGTGGGGGGCAGATGAGGAGAAGGGCAAAGTGACCATCAGGGGCTGGAATCACAGAAAGCCCTTCTATGCGTCCTCCCCGCCTCCCCAGACACAGACAGACATACATTATGTGTGTGTGTGCTTGCCTTTATGGGGATATATAGAAAAGTACATTATGTGAGTGCGCATCTGTTTACCCATGGGCGGCCTCACCTCCGGCGGAAACCATTAGTGGGGCTGAACGGAGACCTCCGCACCCCACCCAGGCACACCTCCCCTCCCCTCTGCTGTACCGGGGGCCCTGAGCTCTCTCTGGGGCTGGGGGACTAAGCCAAGTGGGGGCTGGGGTGGGGCAGAGGAGGCAGCATGGGCCAGACCCAGGCCGAGGTGGCATGATTGGTGATGTGTTCCAAAGGCAGCGGAGGCAGGCCCCTGAGCACAGAGGGGCTCCTTCTCTTTTCCTCACCCCATTCCCCTCGCTTCTCCCTAACCACCTCCTTCAGCCGCTGCTGGGGACCCCCTCCCCCGCCCCCACCCCCATCACTTTCTCCTTTCCCTCTTCCCTTTTTGTCCAAAATGGGCTGCTGGTGTTAGCCCCAGGTCACCCTCCAGTTGGCAGACTTTGCCTTCAGCTCCTGCGACCTCCCCAGGCTCCAAAGAGCCCCTCAGAAAGCTTCACTTGGGTTCAGACCCCTCCCTCACCCTTCCCCTGGGCTCTGAGAGGCCTGCTGCCCATCCTGTGCCCAGGGAGCTGGCATAGGCAAGGGGGAACCTGGATAGGCAGTGGCCTAGCCAAAGGAATAAGTCTAAGATGGTGGAAATTCAGGTGAGGACAGGAAGAGCAATCTTCCCAGGATATACCGGAAATGGCCGCCCACTTGGCCTATGGGTAAGGCATCCTCAGGCAGCATGTGGAAAGCAGCTTCCCAGAATTTCCAGCCCTCCACTGGAGATTCAGGGCTGTGCAGCAAGCCTGGGCTAGGAGTTGGGGGGGGGTCCCCATGCAGCAGCCAGACCCTCCCCAACCTGTACTGAGGCTAACCTGGATTGTGTCACAGGGTCCGCTAGCTGGGTGAGAGGAAACCAGGCCAACGGTGCCTCCAGGCCTGAGAACACCTCTGTCCGTGCCCTGGTCAGGGCCACACAGATGACAATTTGATGTTTCTCCTTCTTCCTGGAGAAAGCCAGGGCCTCTGTGGCCTAGAGGCCTGGCTTGGCCCTTGAAGGAGATGCAGAGGGCCCTTCCCTCTGAGGGCTCCAGGGTCAGAGCCAACAGGACCAATGATTTGTCTCCGAAGGCCTTGTCCCTTTGAGTCTGGCCTAGCTATGGGAGAAGCTACATGCTGAAACCCTGAGCTGGGAGCTCTCTGTGGCTCCGTAGGGATGCTGGGCAGTGTCTGGGGCCCCAGTGGACCCTTCCTTTAGGCTATGGGTGAGTGGGTCTCCTGCCTGTATTGCTTTGGGGGGGTTTCCTGGACCACTGACCAGGGTAGGTCAGGGAGAGGTGGGGAGGGTGACCAGTAGCCAACCTCCTTTGTGATCTGCTTGTCTACCTGGATCTTAAGCGAGGGACAGTAGAGCCCTGAACCCTAATGGGACCTGTGTTCTAGGCCTTTCCCTCCCTCTGTGGAGCCCCCTGAGCTCTGCCCTGGCAGGAGGGATGGCTTGAGCCCCAGATCCAGGGAGCCTCAGTCTCTCCTTGCCTTGGTCTCTTTCTGTCCCCCATGCCACGGGCTAGGACTTGTTCAATGATTCCCTGCTGTGCTGGCCTTCTCTGAGGCTTGCTCCCCACAGGCCGCGGGGCTCTGGGTAGCTCCCTGGGGCCTGCCCTGCTGGCTTTGGGACTGGATCTCCCTGGGGAGGCTGAGGCGCCATTTCCTTCCAAGCAGGAGCTTCCTGGGCCGGCCTCAGGGAAGAGCAGGAAGTGAATTTCTGACCTCCACCCTCTGGGTGGCAAGGGGGGGGCTCCTCCAACTTGGCCGAGCTATTCCTGAACCCCATTTCCTCTCTGCAGATAGCAGCCCAGAGAGGCCAAAGCGGGCCCGTGAGGTAGCGGGGCAGAGAGCAGAGAAGGACTAAGCCTGGGAGGGGGCCCTCTCCCCGCACTCCCACTCTGGGGGCCTTTCTCTGGGTGTCCTACAGAAAGTGGGGGCTCACAGTCTTACCGGGGACACAGAACTCACACACGTGGAACAACATTGGCTGGGAGCCAGCCCTCGGTCATGGGGGGGCTTCCAGGGGGCAGGGCAGCCTGGGACAAGTCCAGCCCATCACGGTAGATGGGCTGTGCTAGGGAGTACAGCAAGCTGGAAAAGGTGAAGGGACCCCTTCGTGGAAAGCCTTGAATGCCGGCATGAGGACCTAGGACTGGGTCCCCAGGCAGGGAGGGGGCTATTCCTCAGGCAGAGCCAATGAGGATGAGTCCAGTGTCCAGGATGGAGGGGAGCAAAGCAGACGGCTCCCTTCCCCCATGATCCCTCGGGCTTGGAGAGCCCAGACCCCACTAGGAAAGGAGAGAGGCGCTGTAGGCCTTGAAGAGGGCCAGAGGCAGGAGCCAGCAGCCCCCTGGCCACGAGCCAGGTGTTTTCTCATCTGAGATCAGGTTGGGGGCCGAGGCCCTTCGCGCTGCTCTGCTCAGGCTCTGTGACATAACAGTGCTCTCCATCTGGCTCAGGGATCCTGGAGGTGGTGAGAGGGAGACTGGAGAGCTCCCTGGGGCTTTAGAAACCCCTTCAGACCCCCCAACAAGGAAGTCCAGAGGAGATCCCTGAGGCCAGCGTGAGTGCTGGGAAGAGAGTGAAGGGCCTGGCCATCTTGGAAGCACGACAGGGGCGCAAGGGCTGGGCATGGCTAGGCAGACGGGGCCTGCTCTGGACCACGTCCTGTCCTCTGCCTGGGGCGGCTCAGCAGAGTGGTCCAGAGCCAGAGGGCCTCAAGAGGCAGCCCGGCTCTGCTGCCTGCTCTCTGCTCCCTGTGGGAACCTCTCCAGGCTCAGCCTCCTCGGCTGTGAAACAAGAGTCGGACTGATGCCCTCGGAGGTCCTTGCTGGCCTGGTGCCCTCGGAGATCCTTGATGGCCTGGTGCCCTCGGAGGTCCTTGCTGGCCTGGTGCCCTCGGAGGTCCTTGCTGGCCTGGTGCCCTCGGACCCCAGGATCCCTGGGCTGCCTCAAGAGCAGGGACTTTCCAAGTGAGCCCATGAGCCAGGACCCCAGCTCTGGGCGAGCTCGGGCCAGCTCTCCAGAAGGCCCCGTGGGCATCCAGCACCAGCTTCTTCTGCGTTCTCCTTAGCCACCTCCCACTTCTGCCTGCTGGAAGCCGGGGCTCTGACAGCAGTTTCTGGTCCGAGGGAGGTAGAGGAGCCCCTTGGCCAAGAGGGGCTGACTGGGCCCAAGCCTCAGACGGCCCGCAGTCCTCATGGGGAACGGGTCAGGTTAGAGAGCCCCACCCGTGCCCCGAGTCCTGCAATCCTGTGGGATAAGCGAGGTTTGGGCCAGGCTGCTGGGGTGGGAGAGACTGGCCCCAAACAGCGGCCTGGCCCTGGGCCCCAGCTCCCCCTCCTGTGCACGGCCCGGGGCGCTTTGGAAGTTCAAAGCCCTCTGTGGAGCCACAGCAATGTTTCCTGAGCCCTCGGCCTCCCATCGGCTGACCGCTAATGAGCCAGCCAAGGCAGCTTCTGCTGCCCCGGCCTTCTCCGGAGCTTCCTTCCCATGGCTCTGGGGGCCCATCCAGCCGGCCTCCCTACCACAAGCCTGAGCAGGAGAGGACCTTGCCCGGTGGCCCAGGGCCCCTCGGCGCCCCTGCCCACAAGGCCAGGCCCGAAGGGAGATGAGCTCTGGGGGCCCTACTCAACTCTGGGACAGCTGGGGGCTGTGCCAAAGAACGGGGGAAACCCGAGAACAGGAAGATGGGGGACCTCGATGGGGTGCCCTGACCTTGGAGGTCTACCCCACTTTATGCAAATAGCTGGGTGGTTTCAGCAAGATACTCCTGGGGTCAGAGCCCGGGGAGACCTTCGAGGCTCCATGTTCCAAGCCTGCCCCCCATCTCGCAGGTGAGAAAAGCGAGCATTGTACGTTGGGAGGTTGGAGTCTAGCCCTGTAATTTTAGAGGGGAAAAAACTGGGGCCTGGAGAGGTTAAGGGACTGTCCCAAGGTCAACCAGACAAATAAGGCGCTTAGCTGAGATTCAAATGCAGGCCCTCTGACTCCAGCTTTGGGGCTCTGTCTGCTAGGCTTTCCTAGCTGGTTTTCCAAGAGGCCTCTGGCCAGGAAGGCACTGGTCCGCACTCCCCATCCCCAGCCACCTTCTCCTTTGGGAAGTGTTGGCTGAGTGCCTGCTGGGGGCACCACTCAGGGCCGGGAGCTGCAGTGGAGACAGGGGAGGGGGGAAGCCAAGCCTTAAGCCCCTTGGAGGGGCCCTGGGGACAGCCCGAGGTGGTCAGGCAGGCAATGTGGATAAGACTGGACTGGAGTTGGGTCTCCAGGATGGGTAGAACTGGAAAAGAATCATGGTTTGGTGGGGGCCTTTGGGGAAGCCGGAAAATGTCACTCCAAGGCCCTGAGGTGTGCATCCAAACGTGGCCTCTGTTGAAGTGGCCACGTCTGGGGAAGGAAAGACGTGACAAGAACCCTCAACTGCCACCCAAAGGGCCTGTGTTGAGCCCTACCTTCACTGCCCAAACCTTGGGCAATGATGACCAAACTTGGCCCTTTCCTGGGCCTCAGTTTTCCCATCTGTAAAAGGGCAGGGACTTGGGATTTTCAAGGATGATTTAGCAAAGTAGCAGCAGAGGGGAGTCCAGGGAGAGGAAGGAATGGAGAAGTAGGGGATAGTGTAGACAGCCCCTCAGGACAAGTCAGCGGGAGGAGTGGGAGTGGGAGCGAGGCATGAGGCTAGATCTGTGATCTCTGTGTGGACTTACCTTTTCATATACCTAGCTGGCCAAAAGCGGGGCCCCCTTGCGTGAGGGGGAGGGCCTGGGCAGTCACAAGAGAGGAGCAGGGGTCTGCCCTCTGACTCCCATGGACTGCTTCTGGGGTTCAGCCTTCCCCTCTGCTCTGCTTTGCCTGGGCCTGGAACTCAGGGCCCGCTGTTTGACCCTGGCCTGGCCCCCGCCTCTCTCCTTTCCCAGGAGCGGGATGGGGAGCCTCACATGGTGGGCTGGGACGGGCTGGGTGTGGACGCAGTCTGAAGCCAAGGAAAACCGTGGGTCTGACAACATCCACAGAGAAGCCGGGGTGTGGTGGCGCTGGGGAGGGGGCCAGTGAAGGGCTGCCCAGCCTGGCCTTTCCAGGGGCCCTGGCAGGGGGCCTAGTGGGGGTCAAGGGTCCGAGGGCCCTGGGGGAGCCACTCCTCCCTTCTTCCCTCCTCAGCCTGCTTTTCAAAGCCCTCTTAGAAGACCCGGGAGAAGTGGCAAGTCTTTTGGCCAGGGCTGCCTCTTGCTCTTTGGGATGGCCTCAGCAGTGAGGGTGGCCTCCCTGGGCGGGGGTGAGCCGGGGCCCATGGGCCCGATGGCCTCAACAGTAGGCAGTGGTGAGCTGGTCTGGTCCAGGGATCCAGGTGTAGGCCCTACTTCCTCCACGTGGCTTTGGCCAGAGGGGCCCCAGAAAGCCGAGGGTACCAGGGACTGGGGAGATTAAGGTTCCACAAAGTATCTCCACCTTAACCGGAAGATCCCACCCTCTTTTCGAAGCAGCTGAGTCCCTGTGAGGAGCAGTTCCCAGAGATGTTTGGGGGACTGAGCCAGGAGGAAGTGGCCAGAGGGAGGGCTTCCTGGAGGTGGAGGGCAGGCGTCCTCAGAGATGCCTTCAGGGGGTCTTTGTGCCTTGGCTGGCTCCAGAATGGAGTCAAGTGGAACTGCAGGAGGTGAAATGTCTCCTCCCAGCTTGATTTTCTCCCTGCCATGTAGAAGTCCCCGGCTGCCTTGGGGGTCTGCTCCTGGCCCTGGGAGGACCATGAGGGGTGGGGTGGGGGGCGGGCAGGCAGGACAACTGCTCTTTCTGGGGTCTAGCTCGACTTCTTCCTGCCCAAGAGGCAATCCACTGGGTTCAAAAAGGATTTGTTTAACACAAGGCCCTGCGGCTACAGAGACCAAATGAGAACCATCCCCTGCCCTCATAGAGCTTCTATTCTACCATGGGAGAGAGAAAGGGGGGAGGGGAGGACAGGAGAGGAAAGGAGAGGAGAGGAGAGGAGAGGATGCTGCCAGGCCGCAGCGGGCAGGAGATGTGGGCCAGCATTCCCAGGTGGCCACTGCCAGGACAGGGTGTCCCGGGCTTCACTGCAGGCCAGGCCCCCTTGGCTCCTGGGCCTTGCTGGACATGCCCGCCTGCCCTACCCATGCCCAGAGATCTCAGTCACGCTGCCGCTGACACTCCCCTCTTCCATGAGGGTTTCTCTGGGTCCTGCGGGCAGAGTGTGCTGGGTCTCAGGAGCAGAGCCAGCTGTGGGTAGCCACTGTAAGCCGGGATCCTCCAGCTTGGCGAGGGATGGCACTCACCCGCTAGAGCCCTATTTTCAGCCCTCTCCCCTTCCTGAAGAGCAAGGTTGGGCTCTCCCTCCCAATGCCAACCACCCCCAACTTTAAACAAACCCCTCAAGTCTCACCAAAACAGCAGCCTGTTTTTTCCAAGAGAAAAGGGATTGCAGGTGTGGGGATGACTGGGGGGGGGGCAGAGGGAGCCTCCTTTACCCTTTTGGCTCTCCCAGCATTCTGCCTAGAAGGGATGAGTCTCCTTTGGGACCTCCTCTTACAGGAAGCCCACCGAGATTAGCTGAGGCAGCTACCAAGAAGGTCATAAGTGTCTGCAGCTATTGAACGCCACCCCCTACCCCGAAGGCCTATGGACCATCTTCAGACACCGGCTTCTCTGAAGAGGAGGAGAGATTGAGCCGGTGCCATGTGTGCCTGGAGATCCCAGGGGGTGCCTTCTGGGCCTGAGTCCTTTGAGGGCTGGTACTACCAGCCAGCCTGGTGTGGAGTGCTCCAGGCCTTCTCTGAGCTCCTGGGGGCAGACCTGGCTCTGTCCCCTTCTCCTCAGGACAGCCCTCAGCAGAGATTCCTGCTCCTGCTACTTCCTGAGGCTTTCCCTGGGGGCTGCCCCTGCCCCTCTCAGGGCAAGCAAACCTCCCTGGGACCCTGGACTTCCTTCCTCCCGGGATGACCCTCAGGTCCGGGCCACAGATCAAGGACGTCCCCTCGGGCCCTTTGGCCCCATCAAGCCCCTCCTAAGTTGGGAAAAGAGGGAGCTGTGGGGTCAGCCTCTCAGCCCCACTTCTCGCCCTCCTCTTTCCATGCCAGCCCTGGCCCTGGAGGAGGCTATGCTCAGGATTTTCCATTCTCTCAGTGTGCAGTTGGCCAGCAGGACATTGGACTGGGGAGGGAAGGCAGACACGGGGCACAGCCAAGATGCTGCCCAGACCCTTCTACTCAGGGATGTGTGGGCAGCAAAGAGGGCAACAGGGGGGCCCAGGAGCTTCTCAGCACAGGGAGGGAGCTGCCCCTGAACCCCACCTCACACTGGGCTCTTTCTGGGAGAGTCAATACCAAGCCGTTGTCTTCTCTTCGGCTTAGAGCTTGCCCTCATTGTTCAGATGGGGAAACTGAGGAAGCCCAGAGTGCAGAGCTGACTCACCTGGGGGTCACTAACAGTCAGACCCCAGCTCCAAGCTAGGAGTCTCATCCCCCAGCTGCACCTTTCCTGCGGGAGGACGGGGTAGAGCTGGTATCAGAGGGCAGACCATCCTGAGTCTTCTCCACACTTTTGGGGTGCTGCTGACTTGGACCAGACTCTGAGCTGTGGAGACAGAGCGTCTCACTCGCTCTGACTTTGAGCAGGATGGGCAGCCCTGGCCACAGTGGTGTCAGCCTGGGCAAGCTCTGTGGGAAGGGGCCCAGGCCCTCGCCCCTGCCTGGGGGGCCCCATTCCCACCGCTGAGCCTGGCCTTTGGCAAGAGCCGGAGTCAGAGAGGACATGCACAAAGGCAGCATGTGAGCGTCTCGCTCCGGGTTACTGCAGTCTTTGGGGCAGTGGGACTTGTCTTTACACCCCAGCCCAGCCCGGCGTTCTTCTCAGGACCTCGAGGGAGGGGGCCCAGGATCCAGAGACCTTGGCAGAGCGAATAAGAGGAGCCAGCTTTCCTTTCTTCTCTGGGCCGGACTCAGTACAAACAAGTCCCCTGTCAGTGCCTCAAATTGGGGAGACACCAGCGCCCCCAGCCCCGGGACAACTGGGGAGACGGTGGACTGGGAGGACTTGGGGGGCCTCTGCTAGCTCCAGCATGGTCCCAAGGAGCTGAAGATGGGCATAGGCGGGATGGTGGGGGCAGCTTTCATTCCCGGGGAGCATGAGCCACTGTTGGGGGGCCCTTCCCGAAGGGGACCCCAGAAATTGTATGTCTCCAAATGGTCTTCTGCAAAATGTGAGCGATCCCTGCACTGACCTCTTGGGGGCGATGGGACACAACACATGCAGTGAGGATTTGGCAGGAGCCCTCAATCTGGAGCTGAGAGCAGATGTCTGGGCTTGGGCGCCAAGTCTGTACTGCCGAGCCCTTTCTCTGGAACATCCAGCCCTCCCACCTCTCTCCCTTCCCCCACCGCACTCCTCTCTTTTTCTCTTTTCCTCCCTTTTCCTTCTCCCCCGTCTCTTTTCCTCCTTTTTTTTTAAAATCTCCTCTCCCTTTTTTCTCCCACCTCATTTTCTCCCTCTTTCTCTTGCGTTTTTCCCTTCTTTCCCTCCATTTTCTTTCTCCCTCTTTTTTCTACTCTCATTTTCCCTTCTCTTAGCTTTTCCCCTTTTCTCCTTCCCTCTCCTCCTTTTCTCCCTTTTTCTTCTTTATTTCCCCCTTTCTCTTCCCTCCTTTTTCTCTTCCCCTCTCCTTTTCTCCCTTCTTTCTTTTCTCCTCTATTTCCCCTTTTCTTCCCTGCTTTTTCTTTTCTTCACTCCTTCCCTCTCCTTTTTTTTCCTTCGTTCCTCCCTCTATGGACCCTTCTCTTCCCTCCTTTTCTTCACCTCCTCTTCTCTTTTTCTTCCCTCTCTCCTTTTCTTTCTCCCCCTTTCCTACTTCTTCCTTACTTCCTCTCCTCCCCCTTTTCTCTTCTGATTTTTCCCCATCTTATCCCCTCTTCCTTTTCTCCTTTCTTTTTCTTCTCCTCTAGCTGCTTTTCCTCATCTCACTCTCCCCCTTTCTTCCCCTTCCTTTCCTATAGCCCCCTCTTTTCTCCTTTTTTTTACATCTTTCTCCTCTAGTCTCTTCTTTCCTTTTTCTCCTACCTCATTTTTCTCCCTTCCTCTTCTCCCTTTTTTCTTTTTTTCTCTATTTCCTCCATTTTCTTTCTCCCTCTTTTTTTCTACTCTAATTTTTCCTTCTTTTGGCTTTTCCTTTTCCCCTCTCCCTTCCCCTCCTTTTCTCCTACTCCCTTCTTTTCTTTCTTCTTTTTCTCTTCCATTTCTCCTTTTCTTCCCTCCTTCTTCATCTCCTCTCCTCCTTTTTCCCCCTTTCCTTTTCTTGCCTTTCCCTTACCCCCTCCCCTTGCCCTTTTTTGCTTCCCTCCTCCCTTTCTTTCTTTCCCCCTTTTCTTCTCTCTCGCTTTCCTTCTCTTGCTCCTTTTCTTCCTCATCCTCCTTCCTCCCTCTTTCTTCCCCTTCCTTTCCTAAGCCTCCTCTTTTCTCCTCTTTTTTTACATCTTTCTCCTCTAGTCTTTCTTTTCCTTTCCTTAATCTCTTCTGCCTCTTCTAGCTTCCCTTTCTCACACTCTTCTAAAACTTTTCCCTTTGCCATCGTTCCCCTTATCTCCTTTCTCCCTCCCTCCTTTTCTTCTATTTCTCCCCCTTATCTCTCCTTTTCTTTCTCTCCCCTTTCCTCTTTATTTTGTCCTCTCCTCTTCCTTCCTTCTTGCTTCTTTCTCTTCTTTCCTCTCTACTTTTTCCTTTCTCCCCTTCTCTTTTTTTCTCTTTCTCTCCCTTCTCTTGAGGTGAGGAAGGTTCTGAAACCCTCAGGGGGTGGCCTGTCCTGTCTGGAATTTTACATTCTGGGGGTTCAGCTGACGGGTAAAAGCACATAGCCCTAAACCCAGTGACTAAGTGATGCCCCGAGCTATGTCGCGGAGCGCTGAGGAAGCTGCTCTCCAGTCCCAGACCGCTCATGTGGGGCTATGTGGTGGGAGAATCAAGCTTCCCTCCATTTGAGAAAGCTCCTTGGGCAGACAGTATAAGGGAGGGCTTCCTGGTGTTCAGCCGCCAGCCATGGGGCTCCCTCTCCCCCCTCCCCGCTCTGGCTCTGGGATTCCTAAGCTAATACACCCGGACAGCGCTTCTGACAAGGTGATCCTGGACGCTCGTGGTCCCCGCCACTTCCCGTGCCAGAACAGACGGCCATGGCCACTGCTCACCCTCCCCAACCAGGATGCCTTGGAGATGTGGACTGGCTCCGTTCACGAGGTGTATCCTCGGAGCCTGGTGCACAGCAGGGGCTGCATAAAGCTTCTTCCTTTCTTCCTTCCTCCCTGCCGTCCTCCCTTCCTCACTCCTTCACTTCCCTTCCTCCCTCCTTCCTTCCTTCCTTCCTTCCTTCCTTCCTTCCTTCCTTCCTTCCTTCCTTCCTTCC
>NW_020954568.1:314264-320087 GCF_900497805.2 Vombatus ursinus
TCCTTCCTTCCTTCCTTCCTTCCTTCCTTCCTTCCTTCCTTCCTTCCACAAAGGAATGAGCTGCCTCAGGAGGGAATGAGCTCCCAGCTCCTGGAAGACTGTGTAAACAAATTTTTGAATGGCCTGTTGCTGACTGCATATGTGTGACTTTGGGGGCATCACTCCCCATCCCTCTCTTGGCCTCAGTTTCCCCGTGGGCACTGCGGAAGCTGGACACCATCTTTTCTGGTTCTGACTTTTTGGTGACTTTCCTTCACCTGCCCAGGGGCAGGCTGGAGCCTCTATAAACAGACTGACCAAAGAAGAGCCCATGCAGCCCCTTGGGGATTTTCCTGGGGGGGCACCTCCAACCTGCCCCACCCTTGTTTACCTCTTGATTCCAAGTGATTCATGACTTGGTGACATTCATCAATTTACATTCTTCCTACGGGAGGTTTTTGGAGGTCCAATGCAAATCCTGCCTCTCCACTGGGGCAGGAGCTCAGCCTGAGGCCCACAGTCCAGAGACACAGACAAAACAAAGAGCAAGAGAGACCTTTCCCTTCCTCCTCTGTAGCTGGGCAGTAGAGTGGATACAGCACTGATCCTGGAGTCAGAGAGACCTGAGTTCAGATCCTGACTCAGACACTTACTAGCTGTGTGTTACCCTGGGCAAGTCACTTACTCTCTGCCTGCCTTAGTTTCTTCATCTATAAAATGAAGATGATGAGAGCACCTGCCTCATAAGGTTAGGCTGTTTGTGAGGATCCAATAGGGTAATAATCACAAAAAAATGCTTCCACTGTGCCCAGAAGGGTGGCAAGACTTGTTTCCTTCCCATCCTCCTTCATCCTTGGGCTGGGCTGGGCTGGGCTGGGCAGGGCAGGGCTGGGCTATGCTGGGTAGAGCTGGGCAGGGCAGGGCTGGGTAGAGCTGGGCTAGGCAGTGCCTCTCAGGCAGGCCAACCCCGCCCCCAACACACACACACACACAGAGGTGAGGGGACAGACCATCCCTCTTACAATAGTCTCCTCTCTCTCAAACAAGGGTCACTTCTCAGACTCTCATTTGGCCCCTGGGGGAGTCTAGAAAATCCTTTGTTCAGGCTGGGGCTCAGTCTGACCTCAGCCGTGGACACCCCCTGTATACACATTAACATTCCCACTGGTGCATCTGATCCTCAGTTCATGCTGGGTCCTCATTCAATAGAAAGGAAAGACAGAAAACCCACTGTACAAATCAGAGAGGGGATTCCCTGCCAGTCAGGACTTGGAGGTGTCTTAGCAGATGAGGATTAGCCTAACCCAGAAGCCCCTGCCATCTCCATCTCTGCCTTTTGCTCCTGTAGATACAGACCTAGGCACAAGGGGGTTGATGAATTGTCTCGTAAGGGCTCCCTTTCAACCTACAGCCTTTCCCAATGCCATGTGTCTTTGGGTACCCTCCCTCCACCCCCAGTCATCTCCCCGTTCTGGCTCCTCCCTTCTATGCCCTCCCAAGAGCTGTCTCAGCTTAGAGACCTGTGGCCTTCATATCTCTTTATGTGGGGGCACTCTACCTAGTCAGGCCACATAGTCCTAGACACAAGGTCATGGGGGAGACCTCCGCAGGGCTGGGGAGGTCCTCCAAGGCCAAAGAGGGAAGGGACTGGACCAAAGTCCCACAGCCATTATGCACCAGAGCTGGGTCCGGCTGACTGGGCCTGAGGGCTGGGGTGCTTTGGTGGCCTTGGGAGGCAGGTAGGAAGCCGTGGGGTACCTTGACCACAGGGTGGTTCCCCAGAGGAGCAGCCCTGGCAGAGCCTGTGGCCCACTGAGAAAGGCCTCCGCCCCCAGGAGGATCAGATGCTCCAGGGGTTCTTGTGATGGTCCCATGGGTGTCAGTGCTCCCCTGAGCCTCCTTCCTTCCTGGCACTGACACCTTAAGGTTCCCCTCAGCTCCTTCGAGTGGCCTTCCGGGCCCTTCCTGGCTGTCGTCCTTCCCTCCCCTCCTCTTCTGCCCTCTTTGGTCTCCCCAGACCCCCTGGGGGGCTTCTTTCAGAGGGGGTGTAGAGAGACACCCCCTTCACTACCTCCTGCCCGGTCTCTCCCACTGCTCCCATGGTGAAGGTCCTGATCCGAGGGGCTCCAACCAGCCTCTAGGCTCCAGTCCTCCTCACCAGATCCCCTTTCCGTCCATTCTAGGGGGCAAATCTCACTGCCCTCTGGCTGCTCGTCATCCCTACAGGCCATATCATCCTCCCATGCTTTGGCCCACAGTTTCTGACGTCTAGAATGTGCTCCCCTCCCTCCGTAGCCACTCAAGACAGTCAGCTTAAATACCACCTCCTCCAGGAAGCCTGTCCTGCTTCCCCCACCCTGCCAGTGTCCTCTTGCCTCAGTAGAATACATCCTCCTAGAGGCAAATAGTTGGGTCTTGTCTTGCCTGGCCCATTGAAGCTGACTGACACATCTGCTGAATTGAATTGCATTGACTGGAGGGCGCAGAGCAGCTGCCAGCCGAGCTGGGCCCTCAGTCTCCCCACTTTCCTGCACAGAGGCCCTTTCCCCCTCCCACCCCAAGGCCTCCCATGGCTTGGCTAGTCTGGTTTCAAGGTCCCTGAAGCCCCCCGGCCCACCCCAGGCTGATTCTGAAAGGAGCTGTCTCAGGTATTTAGCCCCGTGCACACACCTGCAGAATTCAATCTCCTGCATAATCCCTTTGTGGCTCTGGGGCTGGTAATTTTCTCCAAGGCCTTTCTAACCCTTTTTTTTCCTCTCTTTGGAGTCCCCCTCTCTCCTTCCCCACCCTAATTAGCCTTGGGAGGGAGTGAGGGCGGGGACTAGCATTCCCATCTGACAGATGAGGAAACTGAGGCCCAGAGAGGAGTAGAACTTTCATTTTACAGAGAAGGAAACTGAGGCCCAGAGAAGGGAAGGGGCTTACCCAAGGTCACTCAGGAAGTTCAGCGCAGGCTGACCTCCAACTCCGGGGGCTCTCAAGATCACAGAGCAAGTCAATGGCAGAGCCAATGGAGATTGAACCCAGGCCTCGTGAATTACAGCCCAGGGTGACTTGCTCCCTGTTTCCCTGGTTGGCAAAGAGAGATTGGGGATTTCTGCATGGGGCAGGGTGGGCTCAGAAACCTAGAAGAAATTCCTGGAAGTCTTCATGGGAAGGGAAATGACCCAGGAGAGAAGAGGATCTGGCAGGCGGGATTCTGGGGCTCAGAGGGATGGAGGCCCAGGTACCAAACTCGCAGGTGGGAGGTGGGGCGTGGGGGCTGGAGTGGCTTCTGCCTCTCAGGGAACTCTGAGGTTATCAACCTTCAGCCTGGCCTCCATCCCTCCCTGGAAAAGCCGGTGAGCCCGGAGGTACCCGGGGAGGAGGTGACACCTAGTCTGTACCTGAACCAATCCCCGACCTTTGCTTTCCTTGTGCAAATACCACCCCTTGCTCCTTCCAGCCAGGCCCAACCCCCCGGCTTTGCGGGCAGCAGCGGCCCATGCCCTCCCTTCCTGGCCTTCACCTTTGGGCAGCAAGGACTCCCTCGGGCTGGCATTGGGGCCCAGCCACGATCCGGCTCAGGGGAAGGCAGCTGCTGGACACCCCTTGGCAGGCCCAGGCTGAGTCGCCCTGGTTCCAGAGTACCTCCTATATCCAGACAAATAGAGTGGTCAGAAGCTCTCTTTGCAGCCAGATCCCTGACCCCTCAGCCACAAGCAGGCTCAGGACAGAGGTAGCTCTCCCAAAGGTCCCACTACACGCAAGCCACTCTTGTTCACTGGGCAGGACAAGCCATCTGAGGGTGAGCTGGTGAGGTCCCTAATGCAGTCGAGGGAGGGCAGGGCAAGGCAGGGCAGGGCAGGGCAGGGCAGGGCAGATTGGGGCAGGAGCAGTGTTCTGAGGCTCCGTCCCATGTTGACTTTGAGGCTGGCCAGGTAAAGCCTTGTGTTTATTTGCAAAGCAGATGACCCAGGACAACATCACAGGAAGCTGGTGTGATGGAGGCAGCAGGCCAGGCTGTGGGTCAATGAGGGAGAACTCTCTGGGGGGGGGACCACCCCCAGGAAGAGCCCAGGAAGAGTGTGTCTAGAGAAAGCAGACCAATCAGTTTCTTGGGGGGAAGTCAGCATGCAGCCTTCTGAGGGCCTGGTGCCCATTTGGACAGAAAGGCCCAGGACGTTGGGCCCCAGGCTCCTCCAGCCTTGGGCCTAGAGCACCTGAGTCATGCCCACGTGGTCAGTCAGCCACCATACCAGGCAAGGGCAGAGAGGAATTCTAATTTTCCCTATTTTAAAAGCTGGGGAGCTGACCTTTAGAGAAAAGAACTGCCCTGCCTGAGGACGTAAAATGTGGATGTCTGAGAGGCCGGTCATTGAAATGGAGGTCAGGTGGGCTGCAGATAACTGGCCTTGGAATCCCAAGGTGTGAAGGCCTGGCTCTAACAAACCTGCCCCTGCTTGCCCTTGTGTGACCTTGGGTCAGTCTCCTCCTTTCTCTCGGGGCTCCCTCAGTTTCCCTGGCTGTAATACAAGGGGGCTGTCCCAGATGCTCTCTGAACTGTGATATTCTATAAGTCAAGGTGCCTTTGTGGGAGGGGCCATTCCTTACAGGGAATCTCATCTTCCCAGAGTGTGTGTGGGGGGGCACTCATGACCTTCCCTGCCATGAAGCCCTGCCTCGGGTCTCTTTCTTTCTCCAGGCTCCTAAGATGTCCCTCCTCTGTGCCCCAGGTCTTACTTTAGGCCCCCTCTTCATCGGGACTGGGCATCTAGCCCATGGGCGCAGGTAAGGAGCCAGTGCCTTGACACTGTCCCTCTTAGGTGGGCATCCAAGCTGTGCCTGGAGGCTTCATTGAGGGGTGCCACCAGTTCCTGGGGCAGCCCCAGGCTCTCCAGACAACTCTCCATGTCCCCGGAGCATTTTATGGTCATTCCAGTTATTGGCTTTCTCCTCAGAACGGTTTTGCTGATGGCCCGGTGCCAGGGGCTGGGGAGTCAAGGAGGAAGAAGGAAGCAATCCTGCCCTCAAGGAGCTGCCATTCTAGCTGGATACAAGATGCTAGAAAATGCTGAACAGATGCATAATAAATCCATGAGAGGCACTTGCATATAAGGTAATGAGGGAAGGCAGGGTTATCACCCCAACTCTCTCTGTGCCCTTGGCTCCGTTTCTGTCTCTCCGTCCAGGGCTGAGCACAGCTCCTGGCGCACAGTAGGTGCTTGATGAACGCTTGTGGATTCCCTGCCCCACTGCTTTCCCCATCCATGTCCCTGTCCTTCGCTCTGTGTCTCCCCACTGTCCTCTCCACCCGGGTTGAATCCACAGATACCTCTTTGGTACAGACTGTGTTCAGGGTCGCATGTCCACATTGAAGGGGCTGGAGCCAGATGATAAACCAGCACAGGAGCCTGACAAGGAGCTGTCAGATGGGTGCCGAACCCCGGGGGAGAACAGAGCATCAGGGGTGGGGGGCAGCGGTCAACAGGGAGGTCCGGGGCGGCAGCTAAGAGATCCTTGGGGAACCAGGAGCCAGCGTTTGAGGGGAGGCAGTGTTGGAAGGGAGGAGAGAGAGAGGAGGAAGGGGTAATGCTCTAAGCCCTCCATCATGGCCTTCTCAGCCCTTGTCCCTCTCATTTCCCCATCTGCCCCCTTTGGTCATTCTCCCTGCCAGTAGTTTCCCTCCCTTGGTGTCTCCACCCCTGTTTTATATCTCTTTATCACAGACTCCCTCTCCCTCCCCCTCTCTCTCCCTCCTCCCAGCTCTCTCTCTCCCTCTCTCTCTCCCCCTCCCTCTCTGTCTCTCCCTCTCCCTCCCTCTCTCTCTCCCTCCTCCCAGCTCTCTCTCTCCCTCTCTCTCTC
>NW_020954568.1:323087-330055 GCF_900497805.2 Vombatus ursinus
CTCCCTCCCTCCCTCTCTGTCTCTCCCTCTCTCTCTCCCTCCCCCCCTTTCACCCTCACCCCCCATCCCCATCCATCCCATTTCAGCTTGTTAGGCTTGCCCCAGTGCTCCAGCCTGCCTGTCACTACCCTTTGGGAGGCCACTTTTGTCTCTCCCACGTGTCGGCCCTGTGCCTCCCTCCCGGTTTGGCGTCACCTGCAGATTGGACAGGCCTGCCACCCCTTCCCTCCTCCCCATCCCTGAGAAGGCCCTGGGGCCACTGCATGGTGCTCCCTCAGCCAGCCCTTAGGCAGCACCTTTGAGGTACCTAGCATAGATGCTGGTAACTCAAAGACAGAAATGACACAGTCCTTGGGAGCTCAGGTTCTAGGGGGGAGACAAAGTCACCATATACAGAACAAATCCAAAGGCACATGAGGTCATTTGGGGATGGAGGGCGCTGAGGCCTGGGAATGCTGCTGGACCAGGGTGGTAAAGGAGATGAAATGGAGGAATGAATGAAGAAGTGTTGAATAAACCATTCTTGTGTCCCCGTGTCCCGTGTCCTGTGTCCCCGTGTCCTGTGTCCTGTGTCCCATGTCCCCATGTCCCGTGTCCCAAGCATGGGGTCAAGTCTGTTCCAGACCTTCTCTCCCTGAGCCAAGCAGGCCTCTTCAGGGCTCCAGGGACACCCCAAAAACTTGGAGGCGTTCCTTCTCTCACACGTTCAGCTGGCATCCCCATCAGTGTGGCTCTCCCCTCCACCTCACCCACTGTTGGCACCATCGATGTGCCCAGTTCCACCTAGTATCAGTTAGCTTTTATTCATGGATGTTTACTTCGAAGGCCCAGCAAAAACAAATGGACAGACACTTCTCCTACACTACTGTGGTGCCATGTGGCCTGGTTTCTGGGTAGTACAGTACCACTGGGTTCCTATCCAGGTACGACACAGATGCCCTGCGAGTCCTTATCTCAGCCCATCCCCAGGCTGGTGCCTGAAGGTCACACCTCTCTCATCAGGGTGGGGACAGCTGCCCAACCCAAACCCTAGGATAGCAAGGGCTCCCTCTCTTGCCCTTCAAAACTCACAAGGTCACCTAAGTGGGAAAGAACCAAAGCAGAGGCTGATGGGTCTACGAGGAGGCAGTTGAGACCCAAGGCTTCTGTTTTTGCACGCTATCTGTCCCCAGAAGCTATCACCAGAAGCCTCATACCAAGGGAGAGCAGCTCAGAAGAGGGAGCAGTAAAGAGGTGCCCTCGCGCCTCTCTCACCTCTCCGTGTGGGGAATCCCTACCCCGCGCGGGCCGCTAGAAGACTTTTGGGCACCCCCATTTCCTCGCCCCCCCTTCCACAGTCTGGCCACTCCGGACTTTTCGGCTGTTCCTGACTCCCACAAACGAATGAGTGAACGCTCCTCTTTCTGCCTCTCTGCCTTTCCGGTCTCAGGCAGGGTGGGCATAGCTGAAGACACCCTAGCCGAGAGCTTCCCAGACAGCTGCAGGGAAGACGAGGGTGCTGAGGCACCCCCCACCCCTTCTCCTAGGCCGTGGGAAGCTGTCCTGTGGCCCGGGGACACATCTGTGCATTTCCTCCTGGTGCTCTGTGCCCCAAACATGAGCCAAACCCCAAAGCGACCCCGTCTTCAGCTGAGGTCCCTCGCTCCTCCTCCAGCCCACACTTCCTGGGCTGGCTTCCCCCAAGTGTCCCAGGATGGCAATAAGAGTGGGGGAGGGGTTGCTGGGGGCCTAGAGTCTAGCCTTTTCTTTCCAGGAATCTAAGGAAAGAAAAGAAATATTGGGGTCTTCTTCTTGTGTCCAGGATGGTGGCACAGGGAGGAAACCCCGGGGCTGAGCCATCAAAGTTTGGAGCTGGAGATGCACAAGGCTGAAGCGCCTGGTCCCTGCGGCTCCTTGGAGGAGGTGCCGTCCCAGGCCTGGAGGGTCCCCTCACCAGGGGCAAGGCTGGCTCAGCTGGGCACCCACCTGCTCTTCTCCCAGGGATGGGCTTCACTCACGGCCTCCTCCTGGCTCGGCCAAGGAGCTGTCTGGCACCGCTCGCCTTGCCGAGTGAATGCATGGATCAGCGCGTGTCCAATGCGGGAGGGACCGGGCCCTGAAGCCATGCGATGACGAGCTAGGGGGCCTCAGCTGCCACCCTCTGCAGCCTGAGGAGAGCACCAAAGCCACCCACTGAGTCAGGCCAGGGCTTCCTCTCCCCTTGGCCGTGGCTCTTGCAATTCGATTGTCTTTTCCTTGCGGGCAGCTTTGCCCTGTCTCTGCCTTCTTTCCCCATCACCGCTAGCCTCTACGGGTCCTGTTCCATGCCACAGAGCCGGGCTGCCATCTTGCTCAACCAGAACCTGAAAAGGAGTCCCCAGGCAGCTTTTCCCCAAATGGTCGCCGGTGAGCAGGAAGAAAGTGGGCAGCAGTGGGGAGTGCCAGCCTTGGAGCCAGCTAGACCTGAGTGCCAATCTCACCCCCGATACTTAGGAACCATGTGGGACCAGGCTAGTGAATCACTCTACTTGTTTCAAGCTTCTTCCGTCCCACATGGCCGAGAACAATCCCGGCAGCCCCCAGAACTGGGGGGGAAGCGCCCTTGGCAGACCTAGGAGCACTGTGGAGGTTTGCACAGCGTTTCCAAGACAGCCCTGAGTTTGCTCCTCCTAGGACTAGCCCAGCTTCTCTGTGGCTCTTTTTTTTTTTTTTTCCCTAGGCAATGGGGTTCAGTGACTTGCCCAAGGTCACACGGCTAGTAAGTGTCAAGTGTCTGAGGCTGGATTTGAACTCAGGTCCACCTGATTCCAGGGCCAGTGCTCTATCCACTGTGCCACCTAGCTTCCCCGGTGGCTCTTTCTGCGTCAGGGACCTCGCGGCCGGCCGACACCTTCCCCCCTCCCCACCTCTGGGCACTGCCTAGCTTGTCAACAGTCTCTGAAGCCTTGTGACCTTGAAGGCCCCGGGCAAGGAGCTTTCACTGTGACTTTCCGCTCCCCCATAGCTGGGCAGAGCACCACATTCCGTCCGAAGGACTGGGGCTCCAAGGGGAGATTCCACGGTTTGGGGCTTCCTTGGGGTGATGCCTGGGCTCTCCTGCGATTGAGAAGGTATGGCCCAGGCCCATTCTCACCCTGCCTGCTTAGTCTCTTTGCTCGGGGCATCTTTGAGCAGCACAATGTCCTCCACAAGTCCTCCCAGACCCTGCACACTTTTGCTCAAGTCAAATCAAGTAAACATTTATTAAGCACCTACTATGTGCCCGTCTCTGGGCTAAGCACCAGGGATACAAAAGAAGGCAAAAGTCAGTCCCTGCTCTCACAGAGGGAGACCTCAGCCCCAGACAGGCTAAGCGGAAGGCCATTGGCAGAAGACAAGGGATCAGGGAAGGCTTCCCGGAGAGGGTAGCGTTTTAGCCAGGACCTGAAGGAAGCCAGGGAAGCCGGGGTGGGGGGGAAGGAGGAGGGAGATGGTGCCTGCTGCCCCCACCATGTTTCTTTGTGAAAGAGGACAGTTTCCCAGGAAGCCAGAAGCTGTGTTGATTTTAGTTTTTTATAATTCATTCTTTCTTTCTTCTTCTTTTTTTTTTTTAAACTTCCTGGAGCCATACACTCAGCCCACATCCTGGGGACCTTCCTCCCAGGCCCCGGCCCTGCAGGCAGCCCACAGCCCCAGGGTCTCTGCCCCCCTGGAAGCATGCTCACTGCTCTGTTCTCAGCATCTGCCTCAATGTCCCCGGGGCTGGGGGGGGGAGGGCTGGGGAATGGGATCCCTTGGGTTTGAATCTCAGCTCCCATTTCCATTGGCTCATTCTCTTCCTCTGGGGGCCTCACTTTCCTCTGGTATGAAATGAGGACGGGGAACTTGAGGGTCCAGAAGGCCACTTTCTGCCCTGAGCCTGGCTGCTTTGCCTTGGGGAAGGTGTCTGTATTTCCTGGTTCCCAGCCAGGCCTGGCCCTGTCTTGGCCGCCCTGCTCACACTGAGCTCTCTCCACCTCCAGGTTTGCTCTTGCTGTACCTAGCCCGGCTTCCGTTCAGCCGCCTTTGTCTGATGACATGAAGGGCTGGGATCCCTGCGGTTCCCCTCAGACCCCACCTGTTCCACGGAAATGACTTTCCTCTCCCAGACCAGACTGGGACCAGATCCCCAGGGACTCTGGTCTGACCAGCCTGGAGTCGGAAGGGGCATCACAGGGCACTGGCCCAAGCTGCCCATTTAGCAGCTGAGGAAACTGAGGCTCAGAGGGGAAGGGGCTTTCCACGGTCCCAACAAAGCTGTAGAGCCAGGCCTCGACCCCTGATGTCCTCTCCGCTGTGCTGTTGCTCTGATCTCCACTTTACAAAGGAGGAAAGTGAGGCCCGGCGGTCACTTGCTGGGACCCACCTTTCCTGCCTCCCAGCTCAGCTTGGGTCTACTTCTATGATGCCATGCTCCTCTGTCCCCCTGCTGTGCCTAGCACAGTGTGGGGTCCACAGGGACTGCCAGTAGATGGGACGGAGAAGCGTGTGTGTGAGTGCATGCGTGTGCGTGTGGAGGGACCCTGGACAGACCCCAGCTGCCAAGGGATGCGCCCGGCCCTTCTGGCTCTAGCCCCCATCTGCCGGGTAAGTGAGCCTTTCCCAGATTCAGCCAGCCTCCCCCTGGCAGGAAAGCTTTCAGGGCTGCAGCAGCTGGGCCTTCCTTTGATCCTAGCTCTTCAACCCAGAGCCAAAGGCCTGTCTCCTCCTAGGTCTAGGCAGGTCTGGGAAGGACCTGAGGGGCTCTGCAGAGGTCACTTCCCTCCTCCCCCTGCCCTGTGGCTGGCCTTAGAAAAACCGGGCGGGAGCAGAGCCTGGCTGAGCCCGCTGTCACTGCCCACGTCCTCAGAGCTAAGCTGATGGACACGATGGAGAGCCTCCCAGCCTTCAGGGCCCCCGCAGGCCCAGAGGCCTGTTAAATAGCCCAGGGCAGGGCATTCCTTAACCCAAAGACAGCAAGCCTCCCTGGGGGATTTCAGGCATGGAGACAGGCTGGTGGTGGTGGCGTGGTGTGGGCGGGAAGGGGTTAACCATTGCCCTTAGAGGTCACCTAGTCTGACCCCGTTTTAGAGGTTTGACAGCTGAAGCCCAGAGAGGTAGGGTGATTTGTCTAAGGGCACACAGCTTGGAGTGGAAGAGCCAGCATTCCCACCCAGGGCTTTGGGGTCCAGGGCCAAGGCCCCTCCCACAAAAGCACCGTTCCTAGTGTGAGGGAGCCCTCCTGCTTTTGTCCTGGCCCCCTCAGTCAGTCAGTCTTCAAGCACTCATTAAGCACCTGCTGTATGCCAGGCCCTGTGTCCAGCCCTAGGAATGAAATGCAAATACAAGGCAGTCCCTGCCCTCAAAGACGGCCAGTGTGATGGGAGAGATGGTGTGGTGGACAAAGAAGATCCAGACGGGCCACCAGGAGGGACCTTGGAGGGAAGGCGTTGCAAGTGCGTGTGGGGGCGGGGGTGGGGCAGGGAGGGAATCTGGGAGGCACGGGCGCAGCTGGGGAGCACAAGGAGATTCTAAGGCACTGTCCCCCTAGAGGAAAAGGAAAAAGGAAGGGGGAGGGCTGGGTGCCCACTGACACCTCAGGGCAGATAACTTCCTACCTGACCATCTTAACCCCTCCTCCCTGCCCCAGTCACTGAGGCCCCTTTCAATCACATGATACCAGAGATCACAGGGGTCAGAGAGAGGAAGGGACCCACCCAGGGTCGAGCCTCCTGTGTTTCTTTGGAATTTCATAGATCTGCAGGTTAGATGTTCTAGGGGCTACCCTCATTTTACACATGGGGAAACTGAGGCTGAGGGAGGTTGGGGGCTTGCCCAAGGTAATGGAGCTGCCCAGGTGTCAGAGGTGGGCATGCCAGGCCCTGAGTCCTGCTGGGGTGGGCAGAGAAGAGAATAGGCATTTATTAAGCACCTACTGTTTGCCGGGCACTGTGTTAAGCACTCTACAGACCCGACCTCATTTGAGCCTGTCACCCAGCCTGGGGCACCTTCCCCTGGAGGGGACCCAGCCTGGCTTCTGTCCAAGTGGACGCTAAGCAGAGCAAGGGTCAGATCTGCGGGCCAAGGGGCAGGCCCAGCTCAGGAAATGAATGGCTGCAGGGGAAGGTGCTTTGGGTGCGAAGCTGGGTGAGGGCCCAGAGCTCTGACTTCAGGAGAGATTCTGCTGGGTGGGCACCTCCCTGTGCCTGGAAGGTGTGATCCCAGCCCCTCCACCATCCTTGGGAGCAAGGCCCCCAGAAGGCTTTAATCACGCCCTGCAGGTCAGTCTCAGGAGGCAACGTCTGGACAGACAGCAAGTCCGGACTTCCAGGGGTCCCCACCCCGACACAAATGCCCTTGTCACTGGAGGGGTCCTCCAGGGCTCCTTCACCCTGAATCTCAGGAAGTGAACTGAACAAGGTCCCACAGGTCCCAGTGGCTGATGGAGGTGAGGGGGCCGCCAGGCCCAGTGGGATTTTCTTTTACTTTCCTTTACACCCAAAAGATATTTTCCTTTGACAAAGACTCGTCAAGCCCCAGGGGATGGAGCCACAATGGTGGGATTCCTGGCAGTGGAGCAAGCTGGTGGGAGCAAGGGGGCACATCTCTAGGCAGACGTCTGCCAGCATCTGAGGAGTTTGAGTGGGCACTTCCTCTAGGGGTCCTCGCTCTGGGTCTCTGGGTCCTGGGATAGAAAGAGATGAGGGGCTGGCCTGAGGTGAGGGTCTCCCCTGTGTGGGGGGGGCACTGCCCACACCCATGCATGTGGGAGGGGGCTTCCCACTGGGCTGGCCCAAGCTGAGGGGAAAGTACAAGGGGAGGGAAGTGGCCTCCTCCCCTGCCCCCAGCCCTCTCCGGAGGGCTTGGCCAGAGAAGAGCAGCCCAGCTGAGACCGCAGGGATTCTGGCTCAGAGCTATTTGTTGTCCTAAACTCATTCTGAGAATTGTGTGTGTGTGTGTGTGTGTGTGTGTGTGTGTGTGTGTGTGTGTGT
>NW_020954568.1:330065-332146 GCF_900497805.2 Vombatus ursinus
TGTGTGTGTGTGTGTGTGTGTGTGTGTGTGTGTGTGTGTGTGTGTGTACCACGTGTGATGGTGTGCGTGCTGGGGGTGTTTTCTTTGGGAGGTTCTCAGAGCACTGTGGCTGTCGGCCAGTGTATGAGAAGGCTGGGGGGCAGACAGCAGGTGGCTTCCAAGGACCAGGGCCAGTGAGGGCAGCATCGGGGTCCCCCTCCCCTTGCCCCACATCTGGTTCTGATTCAGCATCTGGCTGGGTATGTTTGCCTTGGGGTCCTGCTGGCAGGGCCTGGGGCTGGGCCCCCCTGAGGTAGAGAGGGGGCAAGGACAGTATGGTCACCTGCTCCCCTTCGCTGTGGGATGCAAAATTGTGCTAGCACAGCAGGTTCTCATGGGGCCACTGATGGGGGCTCGCAGAATAATTCTCTGTGCTCCAGGCACCAGGGGCCCCCATAGCTGGAAGGAGGGAATTTCAAGGGAGTCAGGGACTGTCCTGTTAGACACACTGCTGAATGATGTACAGGCCAGGAGGAAGCCCTGTGGGACAGAGCTACGGGAGCCCGGGGGGTCTGGGACCCTCCTCCAGCCACAGAACATGACCACAGCCCTTCCCAGCCCAACGTCTGGGATGGCGTCAGAGCCCAGGATCCAAGGCTCCAGAGGCCTGGGTGGACCTGGGAGGCCATGGTCTGAGTCCCTGCGGGTGTCTAAGTCAGTGGAATGGGTGGGGTGGTGTGTGTGTGTGTGTGTGTGTGTGTGTGCACTCTTGTGGGAGGGAAGCAAATGCCCCTCGGGGAAGATCTGGGGGGCATGAAAGCAGAGGCCAGTTTGCAGCCAGATGAGTGAGAGCTGAGTGAGAGTGAGAGAGAGTCTACTTCCAGGCTGGTCACTTTCTATCTGTGTACACCAGGCTAGCCCCTCCCCCTCCCTGGGCCTCAGTTTCCCCATCTATAAAATAAAGAGGGTGACCCTTCCAGCCCTAGGTCACTGGTCCTTGGAGGGATTCTCCAAGTGGGAGGAGGGAACTCCTTCCAGGCCTGGGGGATCTCACAGAGACGGGAGGTGCCACCAGCGGCCAACCCAAGCAGGCTAGTCTGGTTAGCACACAGTACCAGCAACAGAGTAAGCCTGGAAAGGGGGCTCTGGCCTGAGGAGCCAGTGAAGGGCTTGGAATGCCAGAGGGATGGGTGTTTGATCCCAGAGATGGTGTCTCCACTGCTCCTGGGTGGAGGACAGGTCAGAGGCAGGTGAGCAATCTGGAGGGTGTGGCCAGAAACCCATGCATGTGGACAAGATGGCCTGAGCCCTAGGACCACCCCACCCCACTCAGAGGAGAGGCAGGGAGGCCCACTGCCACTGGGGCTGCCACCTTGACCACCCACTCTCCTCAGAGCCTGGCAGATGCTGACTATGACCCTGAACCCTGGAGCCCCAGGAAGAGCAGTCCCCCTGCCAGATCACCAACCTGGCATCCAGGCCACCCCTCCAGGCACGGTCCAGGGAATCAACCTCTGTGGAGACCAGGCCTGGTAACTGCTTGTGAGGGTGCTCACTGCAGACACAGAGACTGAAGAGCAGCAAAAGAAAGCTCTCGCCCTCACTGTCATTGACATTATTCAGTTCAATCTGCATTGATTCAGCGCCCACTGCACAAAAAGAGGCCAAAGGCAGAAATGAGGGCCTTCAGAAATAGGGGTGGTTGTGGTGTGGAAATGACATTATAGAAGAGACACCACCACTTTTACCTCCTTCTGCACCCTAGGGCTTTCCATCTGACTCCCAGCCAAAGCAGCTGCAACATCCTGGGCACGCTGACCATCTCTGCTTGAATGGGAGCTCCTTGAGAGCAGAGGTCATCTCCTCTTTCCTATGTTTATATCTAGCACAGCACATAGTAAGCACTTACCACATGCTTTTCATTCATTCATCCATCCACCCACCCAACCATTCACCTGCCCAGCATTCCATCCAACCATCCATCCATCCACCCATCCATTCTGTCCATCTATCCACTCATCCACCCATCCATCCACCCATCCACTCATCCATCCATCCATCCATCCACTCATCCACCCATCCATCTACCCATCCACCCACCC
>NW_020954568.1:335146-370789 GCF_900497805.2 Vombatus ursinus
CCCATCCACTCATCCATCCACCCATCCAATCATCCATCCACCCATCCACCCATTCATTTATCCATCCATCCACCCACCCATCTACTCATCCATCTATACATCCATCTACCACTCATCCACCCACCCATCCATCCACCCACCCACCCATCCATCCATCCATCCACTCATCCATCCACCACCCACCCACCCATCCATCCATCCATCCACCCATCCACCCACCCGTCCATCCACCACTCATCCATCCATCCATCCATACATCCATCCATCCATCCATCCATCCACAGAAGTCGAAAGTGTAACCCTTGGTTCCAAAGGACTCCCTCCTTGTTGGTGGAGACGAAGCATTGAACCAAGAGTGGCACAAAGAAGGAGCTTTGGACTTAATGTTTTAAGGAAAACTCCCTAATTGTGAGAGCTAGCTCTCCCAAAGTGAAGCTGCTCCCAAGACCCGTGACGGCTCTGGGACCTGAGCAGGAAGGACCCCAGGCATGAAATCCCAGGTCCACCAGCAAAGAGCTAATTGGTGCAGGATGCCTTGCAGTCCTGCCTCCTCATTTGGCAGAGAAGGAAAGGGAGGCCCAGAGGCCAGGGGGCAGTGGCAAAGCCAGGCTTGGGCCCTTGTCCTCTGACTCCAGGATTTTGGGGTCTCCAGGCAGAGCGATGATGAGCCCTTGCTGGGTACATTAGAATGAGGATGTCTTTGAGGAGAGAGACAACAGGAGCCTTGCCCACCTTGAAAACTCGGCTATGCTGAGCACAGCTCCATGACTGTGGGTTGAAGGAAGGCACTGGGGATGTTCCTCCTGGAGAAGAGAAGCCATGGGGCAGAAGGGAAGACCCACGAGAGCTGTCTTCAAGGACAGAGGGGCCTGTCAGGCAGAAGAGCCACGAGCCGGGGGAATGCGAGGCCGACTGAGGCTGGAGAGCTTCCCAGAGTGGAAGGGGCTGCCCCGGGAGGCTGGACGGCCTGGCCTAGAGGTCACGGCTGCTCAGAGGGCCTGGGCCACC
This sequence comes from Vombatus ursinus, assembly GCF_900497805.2. Lineage (NCBI taxonomy): Eukaryota > Metazoa > Chordata > Mammalia > Diprotodontia > Vombatidae > Vombatus > Vombatus ursinus. Next base: position 336,155 of record NW_020954568.1, read on the forward strand.
GCTGCCTCCTCCAGCCGTCTTTCTACCACCCTGCTGGGCCCTCTGACTGCCCCAAGGCTTTGGCCTGTGGGCTTTGGTCTTCCTCTCTGTAAAAGGAGGTGATCTCTGCTCTATGACAGCTGACCGATCATTAGACCCACTAATTTGTGATCCTGTGTCAAGGCTAGAGCTCAATTGTCACCTTCACCCTCTGAGGACAGACATGTGTGGTTGGTTGGTTTGTTTATTTGTTTTTTAAGAGCAGTCGGGGTGAAGTGACTTGGACAGGGTCACACAGCTAGTAAGCGTCGAGTGTTTGGTCTGAGGCCGGATTTGAGCTCGGGTCCTCCTGACTCCAGGGCCGGCGTTCTGTCCCCTGCACCACCCCACTGCCCCAATACGTGTGTGTTTCAACAGGGCCGTCTGGGGACGGCGACTCCACCCCCCCAAGCCGCTGGACGAGCAGCGGAATGTCAGGGAAGGGGTGGGCTCGTGAGGGTGAGAGGGCGGGGGCAGCCTGGCATGCCTCTTCTACTTGCACATTCCTGGGTGGAGTGGATTCCCCAGCCTCATCCCCCCTTGTGCTCCTCACAGCCCCCACCTAGCACACAGTAGGTGCAGACCAACACTGGTTAATGGACTGGCTAACGGTCCTCTATCTGCAGTCGGTTTCCCCAATCCATTCCCAGAGGAAGCTTTGATCTGCACGCTGGGGTGAAGCAGCAGCTGGATCTCTGAACTGCTTCTGCTCCTTCCTTCAAAGCCCAGACTCTTCAGATGCTCAGATTGCTTTCCTAGAAATCTCTCCGGGAGGCGTCAGTGTGCCTTTAGGATTGCATGCAGGCCACTGAAGATGCAGGCTGAGGAGGAGCTCCTGGCCAGACTGCAGCCTTGGGGGGGCCTCCCAAGAGGAGGGAGCTTGGGCTGCCCTCAGGGCGGGGTGCCTGGGGCCGGCAGCTGGGGCTTTGACTCCCGGTACTTACCACTCTGTCCTCTCTTCTTCCTCTTTCCCGGTGAGAATGACCTTTAGCCCCGGGCTCTGCACGTTCCATCCCTTGACCCCCAGGAGCCAGTTTGGCGCCTTGTAGGAATCCTGAGCTGACAGGAGAGCTGGGGCCCGCTTTATCCCCAGGCTGCAGAGTGGCCACACGCCCTTTCCCACTAGCCCCAAGTGCCCGGACTCGAAACCAAGAGAGGAACAGGGGTGGAGGAGGCTGACCAAGGAATCCCAGGCCCCTGGCCTGGAGCGGAAAGGGACAAGAGACCACCAAGCCCAGCCCCCTTGATGGACAAAGGAGAGGCCTGGAGAGGATGCGAGGTTGGCCTGCCATCTGAGAGGTTCCTGCCTAGTCACAAAGCCAAGCCTGGACCCCCATCTTCTGACTCCGAGCAGGTAGTCAGGCAACATTTGCTAAGCCCCTACTATGTGCAGGCACTGAGCTCAGCACCGGGATATGCAGAAAGATGACAAAGGCGCTCCCAGTCTAATGGAGGAGACACTGAGCAAACCAGGTCCAGACGGGAGAAATGGAGTCGATCAGCAGAGGTCTAGAAACAGCCCCCTCTCCCCTGCCCTGCCTGAGGTACAGAGCCTCGGGCCACGGTCTAAGCCACTGGGAGGGTCTTTCCTGGCATTCGTTGCTCCAACCCACCCTTAGCAGTATCCCCACTCTGCTGCCCTACAAGGTAGTAAGTTGCCCACCCCCAGAGGGCCTGGAGGAGAGGCTGACTGCCCACTAGTCAGGGACACGGTTACCCCACCTCCTCCCACTCACAGATCTTGGGTCACAGACCGAGGGACCACCCAGTCCAGGTGAGGAAGGAGGCTCACCAACCTTTTGTGACTTGCCTGGGGTCACTGAGGCAGGGGCTTCCTGTTGTGGAGGCCGGTGGCCACCCTTCGCCTCTCAGATGAGCAGTATTAGGGAAGGGTCCCCCGAGGCATGGGGGTGGGGGTGGACTCAGCAGCAGAGTTGGGCCTCTAGCTTCCCGGATCCAACCCCCTGCCCGTGAAGACAAGGATGGCGGAAAGCCTGGGGTCTGGCCGGTCAGCTGAACCCTGGGACTCAGTAACATCGGGAATAAGAAGGCAGTTAGTGGGCTCCATCGGCCAACGCCTTGGAGAACGCTGGCTACGGCGGGGGGGGGGAGGGAGGGGCAGGGAATCGAGGGGCTGGGGGTATATCCTTTCAGGGAATTTAATTTCCACTTGACAGGGTGATGGGTCTGGGAGACCCAAGGGAATCTGGAGGCCCCATTCACCTTGACTTTGTTGGCACCTTCTGAGTCTGTCCTGCAGGTTCTGAAAGTAGGGGAAGGACAAACCAACAGTCAGTTGCCCTGGAGCAGGGGGCCTCTCTTCCCTATTGTGGCTCCTTCGAGGCTCCCTCATCTCTCCACTCCTCCAGGAAGCCCTCTCTGACCGCCACAGCCCATGCTGAGGCTTGTAGACAGGCCTTGCCGCCTTGCTCGAGTGTGGCTTCCCAGCTCTGCCGGGTCAGCTCTGACACTCAGGGAGTACACGGAGCACAGAGGTTTCAGCCTTTGGTCTCAGGCTGCCCCGGGGGGTCATCTGGTCTCTGTTTCCCACTGCCTGCCCCTCGGTGGCCCCAACTCTGAGCTGCCCAATGGGCAGCGCCCAGGACACGAGCCTCAACCCCAGCTCCTTTGGGCCACAGGCAACCCTCAGGGACCATTTCCTCTCTCTAATCAGAGGGGTCTCCCTCCCGATCCTCTGAGGGAGGTGACAACATTCCTCAGAGCTGCACCGAGGACAGTGAAGGCTCTCTGCAGGGGGTGGGGAGGGGAGGCCGATGCAGGCGTGGCTGGGAGCCCCTCCAGCTTTGGGCTTCTGGGCTCCTACCTCTCCTACAGCAGCAAAGGCACAAGGAGGCTCGGAGAGGCTGGCTGAGGGGGTTGGTGAGAGGCTCGACCTCGTCCCAGGAGCGGTCAGCACCCAACGGGGGTGCTGGGCACTGTCCTAGGACCCCCAGCTGGAGAAGAGGGAGCGGCTGGCATGGGAGGGGACGTGAAGGATACCAGGAAAACCTCCCTGGGCCTAGCCGCCTGGCCCCACTGCCTGAAAGTCCACCTTCAGCAGGCTTCCCATTCAGGTTAAGGCCTGAGCCTCCCCAGGCTGCTTTTAAAATCTTTAAAATCTTATTTTTATCCATATCACTTCTGAGTACAGCTGTCCTCTCTTTTCCGCCCCGCAAGCACAGAGATTTTTTTTTTAAATAAGGGAAAAAATGAAAGACTATTTAGCCAAACCATTAGTCCTTCCCGGAAGCGCACCATACACCCATGGCCTCCGCAGTGAACCCACAAGCCCACGGCTTCCCACAGCGCACTCGCACACCTATGGCCTCCCTTAGCGAACCCACAAACCCATGACCTCCCACAGTGTACCCACACACCTATGGCCTCCCTCAGCAAACCCACACACCCATGGCCTCCTGCAGCACCCCTGCACACCCATGGCCTCCCTCAGTGCACCCACACACCCATGGCCTCCTGCAGCACCCCTTGGTGTACCCACACAACCATGGCCTCCTGCAGCACCCCTGCACACCCATGGTCTCCCTCAGCACACCCACACACTCATGGACTCCCTCAGCGAACCCACACACCCATGGCCTCCCTCAGCATACCCGTAAGCCCACGGCTTCCCACAGCTCCCTTGCACACCTATGGCCTCCCTTAGTGCACCCACACACTCATGGACTCCTTCAGTGAACCCACAAACCCATGGCCTCCCACAGTGCACCCACACTCCCATGGTCTCCCTCAGCATACCCGTAAGCCCATGGCTTCCCACGGCGCACTCGCACACCTATGGCCTCCCTTAGTGCACCCACACACCCTTGGCCTCCTGCAGCACCCCTGCACACCCATGGTCTCCCTCAGTGCCCCCACACACTCATGGCCTCCCCCAGAGAACCCACAAACCCACGGCCTCCCACAGCGCTCTTGCACACCTATGGCTCCCTCAGCAAACCCACAAATCCATGGCCTCCCACAATGTACCTGCACACACGTGGCCTCCCTCAGTGCACCCGCACACCCACGGCCTCCTGCAGTGCCCCTGCATACCTGTGGTCTCCCGCAGCACACCTGCACAGCCTCGGTCTCCCACCTCTGCAAAGAGGGTGTGTGCGTGCATATTCTCCAACCTTCCCTAGACAGGCTCTCCTTTCCAGTGCAACCCATCTCTCTCCTCCTTGTGCCCCACATCCCAAATTGGGAAAGTCTGTCAGACTATTGTCTTCTTTATGGGGGGCAAAAGGACCCTGGGTGCCCAAGGGAAGGCTGGGGGGAGAAGGAAGAAATGAAGGGGAGGGGAGATGACAAAGCTCTGAAGCCACCTTCCTCCTTTGGCCCAGGACCCAACCCCCGAGCCTGGGTCACCCTCCCAGTGAGTGAAAGGGCCACCAGCCCTGGCTCCGGTGAGCTGGGGCAGGGCTAGCTGTGCTCTGGTGCTTGTTTGCAGCACCCTTCAAAGGAGGCTTGCCAGCTGAGGTTGGGGTGGTCTAGAACTGAGCTAACCCCACCCTGCCCCAGCATCTGGAGCGGCAGTTGCTCAGTTGTCTTGGCCAGGGTAGTCTGTAGAAAAGGGGGAAAGGGGCGATGCTTCTGACTCCCTGCTTCAGCCCTGGGCCCCCACCATTGTTCTTGGGGAACTGTCAGCACAAAAGAGACAGAAAATCCGGTCTCTGCAGATTGCCTGCTCTGGATAGGCCCAGGGCAGAGCCTTTCCAGCTGAGCTGCAGGGTCTCCCAAGGTTAGCCCAGGTGGGCTCTAAGGCCCCTAACCTCACTTCCCAGGTGGTTTTTTTCTTGGGGGAAGGGAACTGAACATTCAGTCGCTAATTAGAGGCCGGTCACAGTTTAGTCAGATTTCTGATCCCCTAAAGGGGCTGGGTCCGGGCAGATCTACCTGTGGCTTGAACCTATTGGGGTCAACCAAGCACTGAGTCTGCTCCCTTCCACCCCGCTCAGTCTGCCTTGGTGCTGCCCCTCCCTCTCCCAGAGCTTGCTGCGGCTCCCTGTGGCTCATTGAGCTGGGTCTGAATGCCTCTGCACTCAGGCTCCCTGCGACCTCCAGGCTTCTGCTGGCTTCTGCTGGCTTCTGCCATCTGCAGCGGCCTGCTCCCTCCTTCCTCTCTGCCTAAGCTTATTCTTCCCGTCCCCCGAGGCCCTTCCACCCTGAGGCTCAGACAGTGGGTCACCACCTCTGAGCCAGCACATTCTCCTTCGGGGGCGCTCGGGATGTTTGGCCTTAGCCTGCCTCTGCGCAGATTCCTTGGGGTCCTTCGTGCTGGGTCCGCCCTCTGATCCCCCTTTCAGATACTCGAGGCCAGTTCCTATGTCCCTCGGAGCCTTCCAGGCCAAACCCGCCATTTCCTTGGGCAGATTCTCATGCATGAAACCCGCAGAGCCCTTTCTGCCCCTGGATGCCCTCCTCTGGGTGCTCGCCATTCTGTGCCTAGCCTTCCTCTAGGGTGGTACCAGTGGGGTTGGGTATGCTTGCATCTGGGCTGGGTTTTCAGTTTTTCAGTTTTCTCTGCTTTGCCTACCTGGAGATGAATGGGGAATCTGCCTCACATGATCTGAAGGGCCCCACACAGTCTCCCCACAGCCCAGAGAAATGCCCGCCATTTGTGCCTGAATGTGCCTGAAACCCCACCATTAGAGTTTCTGTTCTGAGAGTCTGGAAGGTTTTTTAGGCTCCGAGGGGCCCTTAGCTCTGACTTCTCAAACTTCTCAGTTTTACAACATTTGCCCTTCTCACAGTCCACCAAGGCAGGGACCGACTGAGGGTTATGATCCTAATTTTACAGATGAGGGAATCTAGGCTTGGAGCGAAAGTGACTTGCCCAGGGTCACAACACACTGGAACCAGGATAAGAACTGAAGTCTCTGAAAATCCAAACCCTACCAATGATACCATATTGCCTTCTGTGCCATCGTGTTAAAATATAGCCTGTCCCTGCAGTCCCAGGTTAGGCCTTTGAGAGCCTTCATGGGGTTCATTCCATTCATTCGTTCATTCCCTCTGTTGACCTGGCACCTTCCAAATGCCACAGGGAAGGGGGAGATGGGTGTGACTCAGGCCTGGGCAGGGCTGACGGTCTAGTTAAGAGATAAGGCAGAAATGATTAAGACCAAAGCTTTCTCTAGGAATGCTCCTGCCCAGGAGAGTGACAGCTCTGCGGGATGGGGTGACAGTGGTAAGCTTGAGCAGGCCAGGAGCAGGGCGCCTGGATGTGGAAGGGCCCACTATGGGCCAGGCTGCAGCCACAGTACTCAAAGGAAATGGGGGTGGAGAGTAAAGCTCAGGAGGCCAGCTGCTCTTGGCTGTTTGGGTCAGGAAATTAATTAATGGAACAGAGTGTTCCCCAAGCGTGCGGAGGATGTGGGTGTTCAGGCCACCCAGAGCTCGTCTGATCCTGCCGAGAAAAGATCCGACACGGACACGTAGCAATAGGGCCTCCCCTGCATCCCCAGGTCACAGGGCCTCCTGTTGCTCAACACAGCCAGGTCCCCAGTCCGCCTGCCCACCAGAGGCTGTCCCTCCCAGAGACAGTATTTGGGCAGCTGCGCTGAAGGGTCACCGATCCCCTCCGCCCTTTGTCACCTGCCACCTGTTTCCCTGCGGGCTTGGGGAAGGTGCGAAATCAGAGACCAGGAGAGACCATCCTTAGCCAAACCCCACAGAGGGGAAACTGAGGCCTAGAAAGGGGCTGAGATTTCACAGGACATTTAAGCCAGAAAGGACCTTAAAGATCATCTCTTTTTCCGCAGGAGACGGGAGCCTCGATCGGCGGAGTGAGACGTCACAGAGAAGTGACCAGCAGAACCAGACTGGCACTTGAACCCAGGCCTTTGGACTCCAGGGTCATTGTTCTCCCCCTGATGTTGGGCCCGCTCAGGGTCCCAGAGTCCCTCGATGAGTGGAGCTCCAAGCTGGGCCTTGTGGCCCTCAGGCTGGCACAACCGCGGTCAACCTGGCTCCCCCAGTGTCCAGGAGGCAGACGCTTCTTGGCTGGCCTCACCTTCCTGTGACTACCAGGCAGAGGGCGAGGTTCTCATTCCCAGCCTGGGGAGCCCTGTGGGGGCCCCTCCCCCTCTGGCCAGCATTAGCTCCTCTTTCCCGGCATCCACCAGATAGCAGGCATTATGGGGACACTTCGCCTTTGTCCAAACACAGATAAGACGGGCAGGCCCGTGGCCACTGCCGCCAAACCCCACCTCCTCTCCAGGCACGGGCCGTGGAGAGCCAGTGGCCGGAGAGGGCCTTTTCCTAGAAGCCTTGGGAGAGCCCGGGCTCAGGTCGGGCCGGAGGCCAGCCCCCAGCCAGGCTGGAATCGAGCCTCTGGCACCCACGGGGGTGGCACTGCCATCACGTGACTCCCCTCTCCCAGCCTCAGTCGGGTCACCCGACAAATGGGCAGAAAGACACCGGGAGCAAGAGGCCGACGTGAGGAGTGTCGTTGAGGCCCCCCTCCGCGGGGTTGGCTGCCTCCTCCAGGTGTGCGCACAGGTGGTGGTGGCTAGTGTGCCGGGCCCGAGGAGCGGCCTGACTGCATGCAGAGCATCCTCAGCGGCTGGCAGCAGCTCCTCCCAAAGCCCACCTGCTCTCCAGGGCCCCCAGAGCCAGTCCCACCTGAGAAGGCCCGGTATGCTGGGAAGCCTCTCCACGCTGGGAATGTTCCCATGGGGGGAAGGTGAACAGGCCCGGGGCCAAACAGAACCTCCGGTCCCTCTCTGGGCCTACCCGTCAGAAGCTGCGTGCTGGCTCTCCGCTCTCCCAGCGTCCCCCACACTCTCTAGGTTTCTCTTCTCATAGGGTCGCATCAGAGGAGCCCGGATTCAGAGCAAGAAGGTACCAGAGAGACAATCTGGACCCCCTCACTCTCCAGAGGAGGAAACGGAGGCCTGGAGAGACGCATGACCTGGCCAAGGTCACCAAGGCGGTAAATACCAGAGGCAGGATTTGAACGTGGGCTTCGCGGCTCCAAGTCAAGCTCTCATTTCAGCACAACATCCGGCGACCACCCCGTGCCCACACTAAGCTCCCGAATCTTTAACCAGCACAGACGTCACGCCGGTGTCTGGGCTCCAGCCAAGGCCTCGGCGGTGCTGTGCCGGGCCTGGCCGTGCCCTGCTGGCCGAGGGGCCGTGGGGAGGGCTGAGCCCTAGGAGGGGGGTCGGGAGTCCTGGGCACTCAGCCTCTCCTCCCCACCCCTGCCCTGCCTCGTGGCTTTAGGGCCTTCTCCTCCTTGGGACTCTGCTTACCCATCTGTACCATAGAGTGCGTGGACAGATGGCTGCTCAGCGCCCTTCTGGCTCTGCATCCTCCCTGCGGTCTAGGCAGTCTTTTAGCAGCCAGAAGCCTCTGAGTTTTCCCTGGAGCCTGTTCCGGGTGCTCAGGGACAGTGGGGTTCCATACTGCCTCCCCTGGAAGGCTGCTCATGCTTGGTGCCACGTGGACCCAGAGCCCTTTGCTGGGCTCATTTGATTGGTGTGGGGAAGGACCCCCTCACTGATGCTCACCCTGGGCCATTTCTAGGGTTCTGGAGGCCTGAGGAATGCCAGGCTTTGGGGGTACCTCACTGAGTGAGGGGAATGCTGTGAAGCCAGGCCCCCCACCCCCACCCCGTATCTCTGCCTGCCTGGAAGAGGGACTCAGGCGGGGCTGGGGCTGGGTTTCCAGTCCTCATAAAAGCAGTGGGGTGCTTTCCTGCTGTGGCCTGCCCCCGCTCCTTGTCCCACCCTCTTGGCTTGAGACTACCCGCGCCCCGGATTAACTCGGCTTTGAAAAAGCATGAGACCACAGACCTTCCATTCAGCCTGTAAAATCTGCTCCTACTCAGGGGACAGAGGAGGCATCCCTGCCAGTGAGGGCCCCTCCTGGCCCGGCCCTGGGCACCTGGAGACTTTGGACGTTCTAGGTGTTGCCCCCCTCCAGGGTCAGGGGAGGAGGATGGGGTGCCCAACACTGCCATGGGGCCTGGGGAGCCCCAGCTTGGTGGAGGCGTGGCCCAGCCTGGGTAGCACTAACTGCTGGCCAGAGTCTGGACAGTGAGATCTTGGCAGATCAGGAAGAAACTCGGGGTGTTTGGCCTAGAGAAAAATGGGGGCGGAGCATGCACCTGAGATCTGTGCTCAAGCATTTCAAGGCCTATCCTGTGGAAGAGAGGTTAGCCTTGGTCTACTGGGCACGCTCTTCCTAGCAATGACTGTTGTCCCAGCTGGGAAGGGGCTGCCTAAGGAGGTGGCGAACTCCCCATCCCTGGAGGTATTCCAGCTAAGGCCAGATGATCACTTGTCAGGGAGGTGATGGGCACAAGGCCCCCAAGGCCCCTCCCAAGGCACTCATGGTATGACTGTGCACTGGTCCCATGTTCCAAGAAGGCTGTGACATGAGGCAGGCTGCTAGTGGTTCAGTGGAAAGAAGGCCCCCACATTCCTCCTCCGCAAACAGAAGGGGCCACCTCTGAGCCTTGCTGCCCTGCTTCTTTCCTGTGCCCCTTCTGCCCTCCAAGGCCAGGCTCAGGGCCACCTCCTCCCAGAGGCCTTCTCTCTCTACCCCAAGCTGTCTATCCCCACTTTCTTAGAAGATCCCAATCTGCCCCATAGGCCAATCTACAAGTGGGAAGTGTGTGTGTGTGTGTGTGTGTGTGTGTGGGTGGGTGTGAGTGTGTATGTGAGCTGGTGCCAGTGTGTGTGAGTGTGTATATGAGTAGATGTGTATATGTGAGTGTGTGTGTGTGTAAGTGGGTGTGAGTGTGTATGTGAGCTGGTGTAAGTTTGAGAGTGTCAATGCGCGTGAGTGTGTGTGTGTGGAAGTGGAAGTGGGTGTGAGTGGGTGTCAGTTTGTGTCGGTGTGTATGTGAGGGGGTGTTTGAGTGTGTGTGTGTGTGTGTGTGTGTGTGTGTGTGTGTGAGTGACAGTCTAGCGGAGTGGATGTGCTTGAGGCCGCCCACTGCCAAACGCTCTGTGAGGGTCCGATCTGAGCCTCCGGGAGCCTGCAGAAGGGCCTCTGTCTCTCGCTGGCAGGGACGGCTTTGTCCCTCTCCGCGTCCCTCGCACTCGGCACGGTGCCCGGCACACGGTGTCGTTCAGTCGTGTCCGACCCTCCGTGACCTCGTCAGGGTCTTCTTGGCAGAGACACTGGAGGGGTTTGCCGTGTCCTTCTCCAGCTCGTTTTACAGATGAGGAAACTGAGGCACACAGGGTGAAATGACTTGCCCAGGGTCACACAGCTAGTGTGTCTGAGGCCGAATTTGAACTCAGGTCTTTCTGACACCTGGCCAGCTGCGCTCTCTATCCACGGAGCCACCTAGCTGCCTAGTACACAGTTGGTGCTTAATAAATGTGGATTGACTAAAACCTTCCACAGCCTTTCATTGCCCGAAGAAGGCTGTCCAAACCCGTAGGCCCATCATTCAAGGCTTTGCATCTGAAAGGCCGTGTGACGTCGTGGGTGGAGAGCTGGCCCCAGAGTCAGGAAAACCTGGGTTCCAATTTTGTCTCTGATGGTGACTAAGCCCTATGCGACCACGAGGGTAGCGCTTGAACTCTGAGCCTCAGTTTCCACATCTGCAGGATGGAAGGGAGACAGCCATCAGCGTCCACCTCACAGGATCCTGCTGAGGCTGAGATGAGAGAATTTGGGTTGCGTTCCCACCACACCCGACAGCGGCCCACCACGGCCCACCATGCCCAGGAGGCCAACCGGGCTTGTGGCCCTGCTCTCCTCCTGCAGCCTTCCTTCCCCTCCATCCTCCGCTCTGGGAGTGATGTCCCCAGGGGACTGAGGCTTTCCCACCTCCAGGCCTTTGCTTACACAGTTCCTTATGCTGTGTGTGTGTGTGTGTGTGTGTGTGTGCGCACAGGCAGAGGCTGGCCAGGTAAGGTCCAGGTGAGTGACATGGCCAGAAGCCCAGAGCCCAGCACCTGGCCGGGGGAGCCGGAGAGCCAAGGTGTCTGCTGCTAACCCCAGCAGAGCCGGGCGGCCTGGGGCTGCGGAATCGAGTCTGGTCCTGGCCTGTGGGCCTGTGGGAGCCGAGCCTGGCAGGACGAGGGAGAGGCAGGCACAAACTGGCTGTAATTATAAGGGCTTGGCCCCACCTGACGCACAGAGCGCTCACCCCGACCCCAAATTACAGAGCATGCTCGGAAAACAGGGTAATGTTTGTTTACCCTGGACCTCTCTGCCCTGACAGGCCAGCAGCAGGAGCTCCCCCCTTCTTCCCCTCGCCAAAGGGGCCAGCAGGTGGGGCTTCCGAGGGCCCTCCATGGCCCGCCTGCTCTGCCATCGTCCCTCAGGCACACTGCAGGCCTTCGAAGCACTGGGGTGAGGGAAGATTCTTCCTCCAACTCTGAGGGCGAGCTCATGTTCCCTGGCCTCAGCAGGATGAAACTCCATGGGACCCCTGGAATTTGGCCCCAGGGCCCCAACATGGCGGCAACCTTAGTCAAGCCGAGCCAAGCCTCCATCAAGCATCTCCTGGGAGCCAGGCCATTGGGCTGAGCCCTGGGGGTGCAGAGAGCTCCCAGTCTCAAGGGGGAGGCTGAGTGGAGACACTGGTGCAAATTGTGTGTGTACATGTATGTGTATCTGCACATCTCCTGGCTATAAATATGCATCCGCACCCAGGAGAGATATGGACAGAGACATGCACACACTATAGGTACATCTTTTACACACACACACACACACACACGTATGGGGAGTGGTCAGGAAAGGCTTCCCACAGAAGGGGAGATCTTGTACTTAGTGGGTCCTGAAGGAAGCAGGAATGACGAGGGAGCCTGTTCCAGGCACTGGACCCAGTCTGGAGACAGGAGATGGAGCGTCTTGCATCTTGCTCGCATAACAGCCAGGAGGTCAGGGTTAGTTCGCGGCCAGCGGGGCGTGAGATGTAAAAAGACCGGAAGGGTCAGAGGAGGCCAGTTACAAAAGGTTGTAAGAGCCAAGTGGAAGATTTCTACATGTAAAGTGGGGAGGGGGCACCCCAGCAGAGGGGCTCTAGGCTCAGGGACCACCTTAGGGGTCGAGAGCCAGCCTGCCCAGATGCTGGTGACCTGGGGAGGAAGGGGAGCTCATGTCCCTCCACTGCCGTCTGCTTTTGATTTTTTGTGTCAGGGGCCAGAATTCTCAGTGATAGCTCTAGGACTCACCTTACTCATTTGTTTAATAAGAGCGAAAACATGCCGATTCATTCTCTCTTCAATGAGCTATCTTGTGCCTCTTTGACAGGCTTGTGATCTGTTTCCCAGAATCCTCATCAATTGCCTCTTTCTGTCCCGGCGGTCTGTAGTATACCCCATTCACTCCTGTTTTTCCCTCCTTTGACCTTCACCTGAACACTCTCCACCATGTTCTCCCCTCTGGTTCCTGAATTTCCTCACGTGAGACAATGTGACATCTCCACTTTCTTTATTTTTAGCCTTTTCTCATTCTTTATCCAGAGTCATAGCCCAGGCAGGAGGGTTTCATCCTGCCTGGGCTCAGGATAAATTGGCCCCATGGTTTCAGGGCTGCTAGTTCTGTTTGGGGTCATGGCTTTTACTGTGGCCACTTGGATTTCATCTCCTCTGAATTTTTGGAAAGTGACCTAAGGATGAGCTCTGTCCCACAGTGGAGGGGGCTACTCCTGCGTGTACATGTCTGATTAGAGGCCAACCCTGAGGGTCTGTAGTTCTGGGATTATGATGGAGGAGAGGATCTTAGCTATGGACAAGGCTACTATTGTTGTGGTGGTGGTGGTCCTGTGTGTGTGTGAGCTCTGCATTCCCCTCCCTGCCAGCACAAGGTGGGGGGGGTGCTGGGTCATTGCATGGGGGGAGGGGTGCCAACCAGCAGCGGTCAGCTGGGGGAAGGCTGGCTGGACCCAGAACAGGGCACTCTCTGGCCCTCTCTTGCTGTTGGGGGCCAGGCTCACCCCTTTAGAACAGCTCATCTCTCTCCTGCTAGGGGCCCTGCATTTGTGCTTGTTGGGGAAATTGAGACAGCTTGTTTCTTCACGCTTCAAACCTGTGGTTTGCCTGGAACCCTGCGGCAGCCACAGTCCCAGCCACGCCCCGGCATGAACCTGCTCCGCTGCAGACACTGCTGCTAGGGGTACGCTGGCCTGGGAGCCCAGACCCAAAGCCTCACCCCTCCTCCTAGGAGAAGGTGATCTGCGTGCCCCAGGCTGGGCATCAAATAGGAAGAAGGCCAAGGGGCAGCCCTGCCACCCACCCATCCCTCGCAAGTAGCGTGGGGCCTCGCCTCCTGGCCCCAGTGAGGCCTGGGGGATAGGGAGGCTCCCCAGGGTCCAAGTGGGGAGCAGATGAGAGTTGTTCTCATGCAACCTTCTCACTTCATAGGTGGGAAAACTGAGGCCCAGCCCCTGCTCAAGAGGACACAAGTCAGTGGCAGAGCAGAACTCAGCCACCCTGGGAGCTACCTCACAGCTTTGGACAAGACGTTCCAGGGCCGCAGGCACGAGAGGTCGAAGCCCGAGGCAGACCAGAAGGGGCAAATGGGCCACCGTCCCTTCCTCGGAAGAACGTGAGCTCCTGGGGCCAGAGACGGCTTCGTTTTTATGTCTGTGTCTTTTCCAGGGCCTGCGATGAGGTTGGAATGAATGACACCATCTCAAGTGTTTGTGTCTCACCAGAAACGCCGGGGCGGGGGGGGGGGGGGCCTTGACGCTGTGCTGGCTGTGGGGACCTGGCGGATACTGGCCGAGATCTCTGAGGCGCCGCCAGTGCCGGGCTCCGTGATGCGGCTGCTGGACCTTCGCTGCTCTGGGGAAGCTGTAGTTGGGGAGGGCCCAGCAGGACCCAAAACCTCTCCTGCTCCTCCTCCTCATCTTCATCAGTCATTATCCTTCTCGTCATACAGGCCGCCTTAGCCAGTGGGGTTAGCATCATTAAGATCAGCTCAGCAGCAAGCTCGCATTAGGCACTGTGCTGAGCCCTGGACCCTGCCTGGCAGAAGGAAGGGCTAGGCACCGCGGGGCAGACGTCAGGAGGAGACTCTGGCCAAGGTCTTTGCTCTCAGAGCTGGCTTCAGACGTCAGGGAGCTCCAACCATCTGCCCTCCCAGGATCCAGATCCTCAGGGCTGGGGGGCTTGGCTCTAGCACCCCAGATGGGGGTTTGCTCCCCCTCCACCTTGTCAGGGAGCTCCCCAAATCCTCAGGACTGGGGGGACTGGCTCCAGCATCTCAGATGGGGGTTCATGCCCCCTTCACCTTGTCAGGGAGCTCCCCAGTGGACGTTAGAGGGGTCTTCCTTGTGCCTCATCTCAGTTTTCCCCCCTGCTCCTGGCCTCCCACAGCTTTTCTTCTGCTCCTCGCCTGGTCGCTGAGGGATGTGGCCACAAGGATTTTGAAATCCCTTTGAAAATGCTTCTCTTTGTTTTGTTTTATTTAAAAATTTCCCAAATTTTTACCAAGTTAAGGAGACAACCACAAGAATGTGCAGCTTGGGTGGACAATTGGCATAAACAGCCCCAACCCCTCAAACCACTGCCCCCTCCCTCATTCAGCAACAAAACATGGCAGATGTGTGTGCAACTGTATATGGTCCCTGTGAGGGTGAGAGGCTAGAGCTAGACCGAGGGGCTGAGCTAGACCAAAAGGCTAGAGATAGACCAAAAGGCTAGAGATAGACCAAAAGGCTAGAGATAGACCAAAAGGCTGAGGCAGACCAAGAGGCTAGAGATAGACTGAGGGACTGAGCTAGACCAAAAGGCTAGAGATAGACCAAGGAGCTAGAGATAGACCAAGGGGCTAGAGATAGACCAAGGAGCTAGAGATAGACCAAGGGGCTAGAGATAGACCAAGGGGCTAGAGATAGACCAAGGAGCTAGAGATAGACCAAAAGGCTAGAGATAGACCAAAAGGCTAGAGATAGACCAAGGGGCTAGAGATAGACCAAGGAGCTAGAGATAGACCAAAAGGCTAGAGATAGACCAAAAGGCTAGAGATAGACCAAGGGGCTAGAGATAGACCAAGGAGCTAGAGATAGACCAAAAGGCTAGAGATAGACCAAAAGGCTAGAGATAGACCAAAAGGCTGAGGCAGACCAAGAGGCTAGAGATAGACTGAGGGACTGAGATAGACCAAAAGGCTAGAGATAAACCAAGGAGCTAGAGATAGACCAAGGGGCTAGAGATAGACCAAGGGGCTAGAGATAGACCAAGGAGCTAGAGATAGACCAAGGGGCTAGAGATAGACCAAAGGGCTAGAGATAGACCAAGGGGCTAGAGATAGACCAAAGGGCTAGAGATAGACTAAAAGGCTGAGACAGACCAAGGGGCTAGAGATAGAGTAGGGGCTAGAGATAGACCAAAAGACTAGAGATAGACCAAGGAGCTAGAGATAGACCAAGGAGCTAGAGATAGACCAAGGGGCTAGAGATAGACCAAGAGGCTAGAGCTGGTCAGAAGGGCTGATGGGCATCTTCAGTGAGAGGCAAGAGAGACTAGGGGAGGGAGAGAGGAAGAGGAATGAGAAGAGACCTCTTAGGGAACAGAAGAGGGGAAACTGTGGCCTTTCCTTCCCCTCTCTCCCTCCCGGCTCCAGGGCACACGCCAGAGCCCTGGCCCAGGAGCCACGAGCCCTGGCTTCCAAGTCTGCCTTGGTGGCCCAGCCAGTCTGGGATTACTCTTCCATCTTCCTGTCCTGAAGGTGGGGATGCCAGTGGCAACGGACCCTCCAAGATGACCCACTGCCTCCAGTGATCTCTCCCAAGGCCCATCGGGAAGGGACATTCCACAGACCAGTAGGCTGGGTCAGGACACCTCTCAGGAGCTAGAACCCTTGAAGAGGACAATTTGTCCAGTCCCGATCAGGACAGAATCCTCTCCATGCCGGCCTCGAAATGGTTATGGAAGCTCTGCTGTGAAACCCCCAGGGACTGGCAGCTCACTACCTTTTCAGACTCTCTGGGAGTGATGGAATCCTCCTATCTTAGGACCTCTGCCTTGTCTCTGGGGGACCCTGGGCAAGCCCCTTCCCCTCCCTGGACCTCAGTCTTCTCTTCTGTGAAATGGGAAGGTCTTGGAAGATCAAAACTGGAATCTAGCTCCAACCCCTCATTTCCCTGATGGGGAAACCGAGGCCCAGACGCAGGAAGAGAAGTACTCGGGCTCTGCCTTCCCATTAGTGGCCATGCCAGGATGTCTCCTGACTGGGAGTTCAGTGTTCTTTCTCTTTATGCCTCTGTCTTAATGATCTCTGGGGCTCTAGCTCTGACATTCTATGAAATTCTTTGGATAAACACACTCACCCTGATGTGTCGGAGGCTTAATACATTCCACATGGGTCTGTGTGTATGGGAGGGGGGGTGGATCTTTATTTCCAAGGGGAAGCCAGAGAGGACGATGCCTTAACCCAAAGGAATGTGCCCTTAGCGGTGGGCTTCTAGCACAGGGACACCTGAGTGGGCGGCAGCCAGCAGCTGGCAGGGGCAGGGGCCCGGGCCCAGGATGGAGTGTCTCCACAGCTACAATGTCCTTCCTCCCCCTCCTCGGAGCACAACAGGCCCTGGGTGAGGCATCTCATAGTGGGGGGGGAATGGGAAGGAATCGGATCCTGGCCTTCCCAAAATGTTTACTACATCAGGAAATTAATTCACTCTGCACAGGATAGGATGAATAATAATAATAATGCCCCAAACACAACCACACACACAGACCCAGACGCACACTTAGTGCCAGCCTGGGCCAGGGACAGACCGGCTGCTTCTGGGATTGGGCCTGTCATCCAGCCTCCCTCTCACCCTCCTTGGCCCAGGTCGATTTCTGTGCGGGCTCCCTCGGATTACCGTATCGGGGGGCTCAGGACTTGTCTTCTTTCCAGTCTCCCCAGACCTGGAGCCCTGGCTGGCTAGCCAACCTACTGGCCGACCAGAGGCTGAGAACTCATGCTGGACCAGAGGGTTTCAAGCTGTCATCATTATACAATGTTAATGGGATGCAGGGCCCCAAAACAATGAGCCCATGTCTCAGGAATGTGTGTTTACAGAATACTCGGGATGTGTTTGCTGAAATGGTGAGGGGCTGCCGGATTACCCAAGCGAACCCAAGCTAGCAATCAGGGTGCTGAGGCCCCAGCCTGTGCCCATGCCCCCACCCCTGGCCCGCAGCCTGGCCCTCCTGCTGCCTGGCCTCACATTGGCCCCAGGGGCTGTGCCAAGGAGAAGGAGGGCAAGGAGGGGTCACAGTCCAGGACAGTGCTCAGCTGGCTCCCTCGGAAGGCCCTGGGAGGAGGGGGTGGACGGTCTAGGTGTCAGGAGGTCCGTGGTCCCAGCCTGCTGCTCTGCCCCAACAGGTCCTCAGAAGGCGCCAGCACCCCACTCCCACTGCCCTGACCACCCAGAACGTCTTTCTCTCACCTCGTGGTCCCGGCTGCCTTTTCTGACCTCCAAGGCCATTTCTTCCAGAAAGGCTTCCTTGACCAACATCCTGCCCTCCAAGCTTTTCTCTCTCAGGCAGTTCAGCTTAATGGACAGGGCACCAGATTCCAAGTCAGAGGACTTGGGTTGACAAAGGTCCCTTTCCCTCTGGAGGCCTCAGTTTCCTCTTCTTTAAAACGAGAGGAGTGGTGTCTCAGCTCCCTGCCAGCTCTTGGGGTCTGGTCCTCCTCTGAGCCATTTGCCTTAGCCCCCGATGTCACGCTGCCCTGAGCACTCCCTGGGCAAGCCTTGTCCTAATCTTTAGGGACCCCTCCTCCTTGGACAGGTAAGGTATCAGAGGACCAGAGACGGGGAGCCCTTTAGAAAGTGGTCAAGTCCAGACTCAAACCCAGCCTTCCTCACTCCTGGTCCAGGGCTCTGTCTGTTTTACCATGCTAACTGGCTCTCTCCCTAGACTGGGAGCATCTTGAGGGCAGGGATGGGGCTTCTCATTCTCCCTCCCCTCACCCCATTGCACAGCCAGAGGTAGGGCAGGCTGGCCTGGGGCTCAGGGAATGGGCCGTGGCTGGTATCTGTTCATTCATGCAAAGGCGGAAGGGTCATGAGGAGATGGATGGAAGAGGGGAAGGGGACATATTTATTAAGCCCCTACTACGTCCCAGGCACTGTGTTAAGTACAAATATTAGCTCATTTGAACCTCACAAGAGGCCTCAAATTCTGTTATCATCCCCATTCAGAGGACATGAAGGCAGACAGGGTCACATAGCTAGTAAGTGTCTGAGGCCAGATTTCTGAACTCAAGTCTTCCTGGGATCTACCCACTGGGCTGCCCAGCTGTTTGCTCACAGTTGCCCTAAAACCCTAGATCTTTTTCAGATGAGCGTCTCTGCAGGTGTGCCTCCATTATCTCTGAGCACTAATAAAGTTGCTTTCAGATGTCCCCCTTCCTCCTCAGGGGATTCCGTTCCGTGGTCTGGCTCACCTGGATCTTTCTGGAGCCTGGCTTGGCTACCGTCAGGTATGCCAGCTTCACCCCATCTGCCCATCTGATGAGTGTGACACCTGTCCCTTTAAACTAATCCTCGCTAATGGGGATGAGGACAGCTCCCACCTCCTGGGGCTGTGTCGGGGATCAAGTCAGATAAGTGCAGAGCCAATGCTGGCCCATCTCAGAACAGAAAGGGCCTACCAGCATGGGGCTGAGCAAATCCTCCCTGGGAGCCCCTCTTGGGGCCTGGCCATTCAGCCGGCTCTGAATCCTCCTAATTGTCCCAGCATCTTGAGCATCTTTTCCACAAGAATAGCGCAATTTTAGCAAGAAGCTGTGTAATCTGCATCCTCTGCAATCCCCCCCCCCCATTTAGAACTCCCACCAAAAAGGAAACAAGGTTAGTCTCGCCTGACCTGGCCTTTTTGTGAAGTGAGTTCTTTCCTGCTACTTTTTATCTTGACCTCCAAGTCATGTCATCCCCTGAGCCTTCCCTGGTGACAGAGAAAACAATGAAGCCAAGCCACCTGAGATGTGGGGGACTCCCTGCAGCCACATCCCCACCCGTTGGCCCTTGTCATTGCCCGTCTCTGAGCCATGGAGGCCGGCGGGGGTCTCACGGTCACTCGATGCCCTTTGGCCGTAGACTCTCCTATTACTCAGAGTTGGCGGTCTGTTGTCCTCGTTCTGTCATTTATTTTGCTAAATTGGTTTATGCAAACCTTCCGACATTTCTCATATGTGTCTCTGCTAACCAATAATATTCCATCATATTCCTATGCTAGAGTGGTTTCTTTTAGCTACTCTTCCAATAGACAGGCATCCATCCATTCTATTTCCAATGATTTACTACAAGAAAGAGAATTGCTTTGATGATTTTGGCACATATTTGATCAATCAATTAACAGGCATTTCTGTCCAGCTTCCTGGGTGCCAGGCACTGTGCGCGGGGATGCTAAGCAATGGAGATGCAGACGATGGAACAATGGCTGCTCTCAAGAAGGTGACATTGTATCGGGCTTTTGTTTGTGCCTTTGACTACCTTGGGAGTATCTGCACAGGAATGGAATGTGGGTCAAAGGGGATGGACCTTTTAATCACTTTTCTTGGAGAATTCCAAATTGAAATCCAGAACAGGTGGGACCACCCACTGTGGATGAGTGTGCCTGTGCTTCCCCCAGGCCCTCCAACATCGACTGCTCCCATCCTCTGCCATCTTGGCAGTTTTCTGAGGGCGAGCTGTTTTCATAGGCTCTCCTCTCAGTGTTTGGGAGGTGGCATACATTTCCATGTGGTTGTTTATAGCTTGGACATCTTCCTTGGAAGACTGTTCATCTCCTTTGACCACTGAGTGGCCTGGTTCTTCTCTTTTTGGGTAAGACCTGTTGTCCACAGAGCCATGAGGACTCTGAGCGATTGTTACCTCTCCCCAGGCTCCCCAAACGTCCCCATAATGTCATGTTCTCAATGCTCTCAGGAAGACTCGAATCCTTCCCTTTTTAAGATGCCAGGCATCTTAAGTTTGCCCTCCTTCGATTCTGAGATGGCTCAGCTTGTCCTTCTCCCCATGATCCCTGAAATGCCACCCAGAACAGTGACTTTGTAATTTAAGCTCTGGCCCAGGAATCCCAAGGCTTTTCTTTGACACCACCTTCTTAGGTAGCTGCTTCCTGCCCAAATCTGTCGTTCTCTTTGGAATTCTGAATCTTCCTCAATCAGGAGTAGGGATGAGATCCCCACCAATGCCCCCAGATGCTTCAGTCTCTTGGCCAAGGCTTTGCAGCTCTCAGCAATGCATCTTTTCCTTCAGCTACCACCATCTGTCTCCATAGGAGTGGTTGCCACTGGGCTGGACAGTTGTCTGAAGGATTTGTCACATCCCAAACACCCACACTCCCCAAAAACCTTTTCACTCTGAGAGAAAGCCGAGTTCTGATGGCACCAGCGCTTTTCCATTCCTTCCCCGTGGATGACTGTTGTATGAACAGATTCGGAGGCCACACGCTGGCTCCTTACAGCCCCTGATGGAGGAGGAGCAGGGCCATCCCGGGCAAAGTCCCTGGCTCTGGTCCTCCTTTGCTGTCCATTTATGGTCTCTACGGTCCCCGTGTAGACCAAAGTCACATGGCTAAGAAAGCTCCAACAGAGTGCTTGGTCCTCAGCAGGTAGGGACTGCCGGTTAGTTCCAAAGGCTTTGTGGGAGCAGATTGTTCACCTGTCCATTCAGCGTCATCCTCCAAGGGCCCTAAGAATACTTCTGAATAAGTCGGACTTCCAGGGGTGGCCTCCTGCTGCCTCTTTCACCTTGGAGCCATCAGGTTTTTCAGGGGCTGCTTGGGTGGGTGTCATCAAATTCTTGGCTCTCAGAGGCCTCTAATCTGATGCTAGGTTCTTCACTATCCTATCGGCCTTCCTCGGGACACTTCCCAACATCCTTCCTAAGATGTGTTGTCTAGAAATGAACCCAGACTCTGGATGCGATCTGGCTGGGGCAGAGGATGGTGGGATCATATCCTTCTTAGTTTTTGACCTTGTGCTCCCCCATATGGGATGAAATCACTGCTGCGCTTTTGTTTGCCATGCCCCATCATGGACTCCCAGAGAGCTTGCTGTCCACTAATAAGTTCAGATCCTTTTCAACCCACAGCTCCGCCATCTTGTCTTGGTGAGGTGGTAAATGCCTCCCGATGAGTTTTCATCCTTCTGCCTTTGGACCAAGGTTCTAACCTGTCAAAACCTTTGGGCACCGCTAAGTAGCTGTGCCCTGTTCATTAGCTTTTGGCCTCCTTACATCCGTCATTCCCGTGGAGTCCCCGGCCTGCCAGAGTGCCAGGCACCCTGCTGGGGACAGGTGATATACCTTGAGTTGAGTTGAGGGAAGCTGGAGATGAGCACAATGGAGGAGGGGAGCCAAGGAAAGTTTCAGGGAGCTGCTCCTTCCCCTTATTCCAACTCTGCAGCCTCGTTGGCTTTTACATCGTCTTCCTGATCCTCTCCTTGGCCTCATGGCCAGGGCTTCAGCACACCCCCCCTCCCCCCACCCCCCGGCAGCTTAAAACAATAACAAGGAAAGAAAACATTCCAAGCCACCAGCATCCCAGCCTCAGCCCTGAAGGCGGCCCCATCTGGCCGCCTTCACCAGTCAGGGGGTTCAGATGGATTCCAGGTCTTCCTGGGAAGCCCCATGGACCATCTGGATCCTCAGAGACTTGTTTTTGAGTGAACACTAAAAGGAATCATGTGTTTCTGAAATATCTGCATGTTCCAGACCCAGCCCAGATCGTGGCCACACACAGGACCATCTATGCAGTCAATGGCCTCCCAAAAGAGGTTTGCTTAACACCAAGCCAATACGGCAGGGAAGCTGAGAGGGGCAATGTCAGTAGGAGCACAATTAGAGATTTGAGACACTGTCCTGGAGAGCAGGTGAAAAGTCCAACCGTCTACATGGCTTCGGGTAGCTATGGAGACAGACATCATCCGATGCCAGCCAAGAGAGTCACGGTGGGGCCTAGAGATTTATCTTGACCACCAGCCCTTCCATCGGAAATGCCGGCTCCTTCTTATCTCCTTCGCAATCCTGGATCCAGAAGGGATTTAGTCCAACCTGGACTTGACCGGGAATCCCCTCTCCTCCCCCCTCCCTAGGCTCTGCTTGAAGCCCTTCTAGGATGGGAAGCTTGCATTGCTGAGGTGTCCTGAAGGTCAGCTGTTCCTCCTGACATCAAGCTTACACCTTCTTCTGTAACTTCATCTCATCGCCCATGAGTCCATCCTCTGGGGCCGAGCAGAATAAAGCCGTCCCCGCCCCACACAACGTAGCTCCTTCACATCTCGTCCCCCGCTCGCACCTCGTCTTCTCTTTTCCAGGTTAATCAGACCCAATTCCTTCCACTGATTCTGTTAGGACGTGACCTTGAGGTCGGGCCCAGTCCTGGCTGCCTTTCTCTGACCGCTCTCTGGCCCTCTTCACCTGTGGTGCCCAGAACTGAGTCCCAGCCTCCGATGAACTCTGACCAGGGCAAGGAGAACTACGCTTTCTCCTAGTCTTCGATATCACAGCTCTCTTGATGCAGCATGGTTATTTTTAAAAATAAATTTGTATGTATTTCCTTAAATATTTCCCTATTACATGTTAAAAATGTATAGCATTCTTTTGTTAAAATCTGAGTTCTGAATTGTCTCCTTTTCTTTCATTTCTCCCTCACCCCTTGAGAAGGCAAGCGATATACTATTGATTATACATGAGAAAATCATGCTTTTTAATATTTTGTTATTGGCCATGTGATGAGAGAAAACACACACAAACCCAAGAAAAATAAAGGAAGTTTTAAAAGTTTGCTTCTGGGGGCAGCTAGGTGGTGCAATGGATAGAGCACCAGCCCTGAAGTCAGGAGGACCTGAGTTCAAATCCAGCCTCAGACCAAACACTTGACACTTACTAACTGTGTGACCCTGGGCGAGTCACTGAACCCCAATTGCCTAAGAAAAAAAAAGAAAAGTTTGCTTCCATCTGCACTCAGAGTCCATCTCTCTGGAGGGGGGCAGCATTTTTCATCATGGATCTTTGGGAATTGTCTTGGATCGTTGTATTGCTGAGAAGAGCTGAGTCTTTCCCAGTGATGTTGCTGTTACTGGGTACAATGTTCTCCTGATTCTGCTCACTTAGCTTTGCTTCAATTCATATAAATCTTCCTATATATTTTTTGAAACCACCTTGCTCATTATTTCTTTTTTTTTTAACATTTAAATATTTATTTATTTATTTTTGACATTCATTAAAGAAAAGTTGAATTCTAAATTATCTCTCCCTCATCCTTTGAGATGAGAAGCAATATATCAATTACACATGTGAAGTCATGCAAAATATATTTCCATGTTATCCATGTTGCAAGAAAACACAACAAAAAGCAAGAAATGTGAAGAAAAACTGAATTTAAAATTTAAATTTAAAAATTGAATTTAAAATGGAAAAAAATTGGTCTTTAATGAGAAAGGGCCTCTGATCTCTTGCTGCTAGCAACACTGCTTCTCAGTGATTCTGATCCATTCTCACTGCAAATACTCCTCTCTGCCTTGCATATGGGCAATAGAGGTACCAAACGGTGCCCTGTTCTGCACCAAGTGCTAGCACAGGGGTCCCCTATATAATCTCTTTCTGACCAGTTGTTAGCTTCCCTTATCATTTCTTTTTTTTCAGACTCATTTTTTTTTAATTTCCACATTAGTCATGTTGTAAAGAAGAATTAGAACCAAAGGGAAAAACCATGAGAAAGAAGAAACTGAGAGAGAGAGAAAGAGAGAGAGAGAGAGAGAGAGAGAGAGAATATAGTCTGGCTCAATCTGCATTCAGACTCCATAGTTCTTTCTCTGGATGTGGATAGCATTTCCTATCACAAGTCTTTTGGAATTGTCTTAGATCCTTGTACTGCTGAGAAGAGCTAAATCTATCAAAGTCAGTCATCACATAATATGACTGTTACTGTGTACAGTGTTCTCCTGGTTCTGCTCACTTCACTCGGCATCAGTCCATACAAGTCCTTCTAGGTTTTTCTGAAGTCTGCCTGCTCATCATTTCTTATAGAATAATAATATTCCATTACATTCACATACCTTCCATCATAATTGTACACCACACCACGTTCAGCCATTCCCCAATGGATGGGCATCCCCTCATTTTCCAATTCTTGGCCACCACGGAAGAGCTGCTATAAATATTTTTGTACATGTGGGTCCTTTTCCCATTTGTATGATCTCTTTGGGATACAGCCCTAGAAGTGCTATTGCTGGGTCAAAGGGTATGCACATTTTTATAGCCCTTTGGGCATAGTTCCAAATTGCTCTCCAAAAAGGTTGGATCATTTCACAACTCCACCAACAATGCATTAGTATTCCAGTTTGCCCACATCTTCTCCAACATTTATCACTTTCCTGTTTTGTCATGTTGGCCAATCTGATAGGTGTGATGTGGTACCTCAGAGTTGTTTTGATTTGCATTTCTCTAATCAATAGTGATTCAGAGCATTTTTTTGAATGACTATAGATAGCTTTAATTTCTTCATCTGAGAACTGCCTGTCCATATCCTTTGCCCATTTATCAATTGGGGAATGCCTTGTATTCTTACAAATTTGACTTAGTTCTCTATATATTTTAGAAATGAAGCCCTTATCAGAGACACTGATTGTAAAAATTGTTTCCCAGCTTTCTGTTTCCCTTCTAATCTTGGTTACATTGGCTTTATTTGTGCAAAACCTTTTAAATTTAATGTAATCAAAAATGTCCATTTTGTATTTTATAATATTCTTTATCTCTTGTTTAGTCATAAATTCTTCCATTCTCCATAAATCTGACAGGTAAACTATTCCTTGCTCTCCTAATTTGCTTGTAGTATCAGACTTTTATGTCTAAATCATATACCCATTTTGACCTTGTCTTGGTAGACGGTGTAAGATGTTGGTCTATGACTAGTTTCTGCCATACTCTTTTCCAGTTTTCCCAGCAGTTTTTGTCAAATAGTGAGTCCTTATCCCAGAAGCTGGGGTCTTTGGGTTTATTAAATAGCAGATTAGTATAGTCATCGACTCCTGTGTCTTGCATACCTAACCTATTCCACTGGTCCACCACTCAATCTCTTAGCTGGCACCTAGTGGTCTTGATGATTGCTGCTTTATAATACAAGATCTGGTACAGCTAGGCCACCTTCCCTTGCACTTCTTTTCATCAGTTCCCTTGATATTCTGGACCTTTTGTTCTTCCAGATGAATTTTGTTGTTATTTTTTCTAGCTCTATACAATAATTTTTGGTGGTTCGCTTGGTATGGCACCGAATAAGTAAATGGATTTCGGTAGAATTGTTGTT
This sequence comes from Vombatus ursinus, assembly GCF_900497805.2. Classification (NCBI taxonomy): domain Eukaryota; kingdom Metazoa; phylum Chordata; class Mammalia; order Diprotodontia; family Vombatidae; genus Vombatus; species Vombatus ursinus. The sequence goes on from NW_020954568.1 coordinate 361,402, forward strand.
TTTATTACATTAGCTTGGCCTACCTGTGTTGCTCCGTGTTTCTTACAGCCCAGTAGCCTTCCATCATAATTGTATACCACACCTCGTTCAGTCATTCCCCAGTGATCGGGCGTCCCCTCAGCTTACAATTTTTTGTCACTAAAAAAGAGCTGGTGCAGCACGATTCTTAATGCTTTAGAGTCAGTTGGGCACCCAGTGGACATAAAGTAGAATTCTGCCTTCCGTCACTTGCCAAGTGCCTAAACCTCTCTTAGCCACATTCTCCTCATCTATAAAATGGCAATAACAAGAGAACCCCATGGTTGTTGGGAGAATCACATGAGATGGAATATCTAAAGTCAATACAAATGCTCTTGTTACAAAAATACTGAATTCTCTAGCCATTGAAATCCCCAGGGAACTTTCAGATGTGGGGCTGCCTCGCTCAGAGTTCACCTTATCAGGGGCTTTCCTCCCTACTCAGAGGCACTGAGTGCCAGCCACAGCTGGACGAGACTCTTCTCCCCTCCCACCGTTCCCATCAGTGGCCATTGCCCCTCTACTTTGGGTCAGTTCTCCTGGTGAGGGAGCTGAGGAGAGCATCCCTCCAGGGCACGCTTGGGTTGGTTTGGGAGGCTGGGAAGCAAGCGGCTAGGACGCTGAGCTGAAAAGGAAGAGGAATGCACTCCTTTGGCCAAAATCCTGGCCCTACATCAGAGCTGAGGAGGGTGTTGGGCGAGCTGGCCTTCCCTCCCGGTCTAATTCCTGCCTGGCCAGGTCCTGGGGCCAGGATGAGGGAAGACCATGGCCCTACCTTTCCATGGGCTCCAGTGTTTACAGTGGGAAGGGACCTTAGGGTCCATCAAGGACAATCCCATTGCTTCACTGAGGAAGCCACGGGGGGGGGGGGGGCAAGGGGAGGAAGGAGACAGCAAGTGGTCTGGGCAGGAAGGAGCAGGTCGGGATGTGCCCATCGAGCCCAACCAGTGCTGGGCTTGATCTCCTCCATCAGGCATGGCTCCACCAGATCCTCTGGAGAACTCTTCCATTTGATGGAAAGCTCCTAGAAGGCAGGGGCTGTCTTTTGCCTCTTTCTGTATTCCCAGCACATAGTAGGTGCTTCATAAATATTTACTGAATTGAATTGAAATGGAATTTCAAGGGCTATGGCTCCATCAACAAATGTTTTTAAACGTGTAGTCTGGATAGGAAGAGCAAAGTGAGACAATCCCTGCCCCCAGGGAGCTTACTTTTCTCTTGGGGAGGGATAGATCAACACAGGAGAGATATGAAATGGATCCAAAACCGGTGGGGGGGGGGGCGGGGTGGGGGGCGGCCGTAAGCATGTCGGGAAATACCTAGAGGCCTCTCAGGGAGGGGGCAGCCCCTCGATCTGAGCCTTGATGGGCGCTAGGAGATCTCAAGAGGGAGGACTGAGGAGGAAAAAGGTTCCAGGTGTTGGGATAAGGATTAGCAAAAGCGTGAAGACAGAATGTTGGCAGCTGGTTTGACTAGAGGTAGGGGGCGGGCTGGGGCGGGGGCAGGCTGGTAGGCAGCCGAGCAGACCACCCGTCCCTCCTTCTCCCATTCTTTCTTCTTCTCTCCAGGGGCAGCCCAGGATTAAACTGCCACCAGCCTTCAGAGGCCCCCCCACCCAGGGCTCCACGCCTCAGGGCGTCTCTGGGCTGGGAGCTACTTCCCTTGACTGGGGCTCAGATCATATGATCCTTTTTTACCCCCAAGCATTTTTTCCTCATTATGTTTGGCTTAGGCTGATATTAAAGTGAGTTCACATTCCCTGAGCCTGGGCCAGCCCAGGATTAAAATCCCCCCAAGGAATCTGCACACAGGTAGCTCAGAAGGTGCCTGGTTAGAATCCAATGCTGAAAATGCAAGGGAAGGAGACACGGCAGAGCCGCCCTGGTTCCCACCTCTGCCCACTGGTAGCTGGGTGATCTCCAGTGAGTCCTGTGGCCTGTCAGCACTTGCGGGCGGGGGTGCTTCTTCCCTGGCAGCCCCGGAGGCCTCAAGTGGACGAGCTTTCTGCTCCAAGGAGGGTCCCGAGCTGGGTTCAGGGGCATCCTCTGCCATCAGCCCCCAGGGTGGTTGGCAAAGGGAGAGGCTCCTTATTCAGAGCACCCTGAGGGTCCCTACCTACCCCTATTTTCAAACAGTTCCAGGGGCCTTCTTGGCTCAGTGAATGAAATTCCACCTGATTCCGAGAGTCCCAAGGAGAGAGAAGAAATGGATGAATTATTTTTCACTCTCAACGTGCCAAGCACTGTGCTCGGGTCTGTGGACACAAGTAGGAATAGCCAGATGGTTCCGCTCCCACGGAGTTCACGTTGGGTCTGGAGAGGCCAACAAGGGCAGATGGGAAAGCCCAGAAGTCCCCAGGGTGCAGTGCGAGGTGGGTGGTGAGGCCTGAAGGTCTGACTGGAGGCCACAGGAGCAGGGCAGAGGGTCAGGCCTGCTGGTCCTCCCCTGGTCGGAAGAAATGAATGTGCCGTCTCCCAGGGAACCCTATGAGCAGTCGAACAGCCTGGGGGAAGCGGGGAGCGGGAAGGGGGAAGGGAAAGGGGTCAGGCCCCACACTGGTGGTGGCCCTTTCTACTGCCAGACCTTTCCAGGTGGGTTCTGGAACTATCAAAGCAGGAGGAGAGGTGGGAAGGCAGCGATCAGCCATTCATACCTTAGCTAGAAGTAGCTTCTCAGCTGGGACCTATAGGAGAACAAGACCCTGAAGGCCAGGGAGGTGAGATAGCTTTTGAAAGCATGCGGGGAGGGACAGGAAGGAAAAGGCCTCACGGGAAGGGATGGCTCGAGAAAGAGCCTGAGAGAGAAGGGCATCTGTGGCTATCACCATCACGCAGTGGGCTGGGGTGTCCCCAATGGAAGACCGATGATGCTTATCATAATCTAAATTTCTGACAAATGTGACCTCTGAGTCCAACGGCATTAGGAAGGGGCAGCGACCAGGCAGACGGAGCTCAGACCTCCGGGCAGCCTGGTTGGCTCCTGAGGGGCTGCGGACTGGGCCTGAGCTGGGGTCGTGTCTGCCCAGACTCCGGGTCCAAGAGCTCCTCAGCACCAGGGTAGGGGGCCATGGCTGGGTCCTGTCTTCCTGTCTCCCGGAGGGGGAGCTCCTGAAGGGGGGTTGGCTCCAGCTTCCTCCTGCCTCCCCAGGGACCAGCCCGGTGCCCCGGGGCACCCAGGAGGCTCCTATAGTTTCTCAATGAGCACAGAAGACTGGTGTCTGCCTTGAGTCACTGGGGTAAAAGCCCCACCTTCCTCCCTCATCACACTGCAGGTTCCTAGTCAAGGCACCTTCCCAGGCAGGATTTCTCCAACGCCCCAGGCATGTGCCCATCTAGATAATTTGGTCCCCTACCTCACCCCCCTCTAAAGACAAAATCAAACCCTTTTTTTTTTTTAACAGAATCCTGGCTGTTCCCTGAGAAGGAAGCTTAGAATGGCTTCTAGCTCTGCTAGGGATTCCCTTCATCCTTATCTGACAAAGTAGGAAACTGAGGCCCAGAGAGGCTCAGGGGATTTAGGGCTGGAGACAAGGAAGAGTGCTTTCCAACCATCTAATCCCACCTCTTCATCTGACAGCAAAAGGAACGGAGGCCCAGAGAAGGGAAGACCCTGGCCCAAGGTCACACCGGCCGATGGTAGAGTGACCCACTGCTGGCATTTCTGGCTGGGGTCCTGAGTCAGTCAATGACAAAGCTGATATTAGAACCCAGGATCTGGTCACTCTGGAGCCCGAGGCTCCTGCTCTGCGGGGTGGCCAGCGGGCAGGTAGCAGACAGAGAGTGGGAACCCTCCCAGCCTCCAGCCTCCAGCCTCCAGCCCAAAGCAGAGACTGGAGAGGGACCCACCCCTGGCACTAACTACCAGGTCGGAAATTACAGGTCTCCCCAGAGGCTTCAGTTGGGGGGAGGGGGAGAAGGAGAGATTCTGGACTCTCAGCTCTCTGGGGCTGAAGGGAAGGGTTCTGTGGGCTGAGCTGGGCTAGGCCGGGCCCCAGGCACCGCCCAGAGGGGACTAGACAGAGCTGGGAGTCGGGAGAGCTCCCTTCTAACCTGAGCCATTAGCTTGGCATGCCCCTTTGCCGCTAAGTCTTTTCCCTCTCTGGCCTGCCTCAGTTTCCTCCACTATTCAAGGCAGTGCATGGATAAGAGGCGTTTAAGGTCCTGTCCAGCTTTGACTTTCTAGAATTCTCCAGCTGCGGCTCTTTCCCCAAGGCGCCGTGCCATTGTCTCCTTTCCTCTAGTTCTTGGCAGGAAGCGGCCCTGGCTTCTCCTGTCCACCCTCTTGGTTTCATCCCTCCCCAGGAGCTCCGGAGGCTTGCCACTGCATTCATTCCTTCCTTTGTTTGCTCATTCAACAACCCCTTCCTAAATACTCACTATGTGCCTGGCGCCTTTCTCAGCCCCAGAGGGCAGAGCCAGGAGCAGAGAGGAGGGCACATTTGGGTTAGGGAGCGCCTCCCAGTCATCACACGTGGATTAAGTGCCTCCCCTTTGCCCGGCACTATGCTAAATGCTAGGGATACAAAAAGCGGAAGAAAAACCCCTGCCCTCCAGGAGCTCACAGGCTAACAGAGAGGGGCAGGGGCACATACTCAAGGCTCCCGCTCCCGTACAAACCAGAAATAGACAGACCAGACCCACTAGAAAGCCGCAGGGACAGCTTCCTGCGGTTGGTGGGTGCGGGTTGAGCCTGGGAACCTGGGTGTCGGAGGTGACCAGCCGGGGGTCCAGGTGTGTAGGGGGCAGTCAGCAAACGAGGCCCCTAGATGGGGCCAGAGGGGCGCGTGGACAAGCCGGGCAGGTGGGAAAGCGCAGGATTTCCTATCTGAGCCTTGCTGGGTCAGGGGGACGCAGGCCACTGAGTAGGGAGGTAACAGCCCCCGTCGTTTTATTAATAATGATGATTGCTATTATTCATTCTTATAATAAGATGGTTCTGACAGCTGAATGGAGGATGGTGGAGGCGAGGCAGAGGAAAGGAGAGCACCGAGTCTCCAAGGCAGACGTGATAAGGGCCTGGAAAGTTCTTCAGTCTCTCCTGGGGAGATTCTTTCTCCGTAGGTACGAGGGGACCAAGCCACGTCCTCCCGGGAGGCCAGGCTGCTTAGGGGAATGGCCTGGGGTGGGCGGCGCTGACCAAAGTCCTGAGACTGAACCACGGAGAACCGAGAAACGCTCCAAACCAAGGCATGTCTGAGGACAGCGGAAGGGAGCTCCGTGATCACAGAGTGGAAAGGAGAGCTCCTTGTAACGCGCCAACGAGCTGTCCGGCCTCTGCTGGACATCCTCCGAGAGGGCCCAGGACACTCTGGGACAGCGCCAGCTCGTAGAGGCAAGAGTCCACCCCACTCACTGGACAGAGGAAGCCAGAGTGCTTCAGCTAAGACACTAACGAGTCTAGATTTGAACCCGTCTTCTGTCTACACACCCAGCAGTGCCCGTAGGCAGAAGGGCACCTACTCACCATGTCCCCGCTGGGATCACAGGAGATGGAAGAGCCATGGCCCCCACTGTCCTGGGGGAGCTCTGGGAATGGCCTGGCAGAGGAGACTCGAGGAAGAAGGCCCAAGGAAGTATCTGCTCCTTCAAAGCTATGCTATGGGCACACAGAAGGTGCTTACTAATTGCTATTTGAATAGAAATGCAACAATAGTGACAGGCTGAGGCCAAGAGTGGAGCCTAACATATCAAAAAGAACAGAGATTTACAGCGTGCCAAGGGAAGGAGCAGCTAGGTAAGGCCCTGGGGTCAGGAAGACCTGAGTTCAAATCCAGCCTCAGACACTCACTAGCCATGGGACCCTGGGCGAGTCACTTGACCCTGTGTGCCTTAGTTTACTCATCTATAAAACGAGCTGGAGAAAGAAATGACAAACCAGTTCGGTATCTTTGCCAAGAAAACCCAAATGGGGCCACCAAGAGATAGCCACAAGAAGTGTGGTCAGAGCTGGTGTCCTGAGGTCATGGGGAGTGAGGAGAATTGGGAGGGGTCATATGGTCCAAGGTTCCTGTATCTGAAGCTGGAAGGGACCTCAGAAGAGACCCTTCAGTCCCATTTCTGGTTTTACAGATGAAGAAACTGAAGCCTGGAAAGCTGAAGTTACCTGCCCAAGGTGTGGGATTTCTCTTCTTCTGTCTCTGTCCTTCCTCTTCCCTCCTCCCTCCCCCCTCCCCCCTCCTCCCTCCCCCCCCCCCCCTCTCTCCTCCCTCCTCCCTTCCTCCTTCCCTTCTCTCTCTTCCTCTTCTCTCTCCTCCTCTCTTTCTTCCCTCCTCCCTTCTCTGTCCTCCCTCTTCCCTCCTCTCTCCTTCCTCCCTCCTCCCTTCTCCCTCCTTCCTCCCTCCTCCCTCCCTTCTCTCTCCTCCTCTTCTCTCTCCTCCTCCTCTCTTTCTTCCCTCCTCCCTCTTCCCTCCTCCCTCTTCCCTCCTCCCTCCCTCCTCTCTCCTCCTCTTCTCTCTCCTCCTTCTCTCTTTTTTCCCTCCCTCCCACCTCTGCTGCTGAGATAACAAAACAAACTTGTTCAATGAGACACTCCAAGGCCGTGGGGAAGAGCAAGGCGCCCGGCCGGGCCAGTCGCTCCTGCCTGCCTGTGCTTTGGCCTGGCCTGGCCACCCCCCAGACCCTTCCCCTCCCCACCCCCAGCTCAGTGCCAGGGTTCTGCGGGAGGAAGGGACCCTGGTGCTCAGCCTTCCCGCCCTCGGCCATGAGGGGCTGGACTCCAGCCCCACTGATTTGGTGACTGGTGGAACTGACCAGCCTCCTCTGGCTGTCACCCACTGGACAGGCCGATAACGGAGAGCCGTGGGCCCTCCGGCCCCATGAATGCCCTCCTCCTGCGACTCCTAGCTCTGCGGCCCTCCCCTTCTAACGTACTCTCCTTGGCTCCCCATGGCTTGGATGCTCCCCCTGGCACTTGGAGCCTGGCCCATGTTTACTGCACAGCCCTCCCCTTCTGGCCTTCTCTGGGCCCACCAAAGCGCCCTCGCAGTGGCCACTGTCCGTGACAGTCCATCTCAGCCTCCATATCTTTTCCCAGGCTGGCCCTCGTGCCTGAAATGTCCTCCCTCTTCTCCTCCTCTGAGAATCGTTAGCTGCGCCAGGCATGTCATGGCTATGGGGACAGGTGGAGAAGCCAAAAGAGAGACAGACCTGCACTTGAGGTGCTTACATTCTGTTGAGGAAGAGAATACAAGACAGAGCCTCAGAGTTGTGGCGTAGGGAGCGTGAGTCACGCCCCATTGGCCTGGGCATTTTCTCCAAAGGGCCTTTCCGGGAGGAGCCCAGCCATCTAAGGAGGGGCCCTGGGGTGGACGAATTGTCCAGCTGGAGAATGGGGGGTAAGCCCAGAGAGTCAAGAGCTCTGACATCATTCCCCATATGCTGTTCTAAGGGCCCTCCCAGCTCTAACATTCCATGTTCTAAGGTCCCTCCCAGCTGTTATCTTCTCTGTTCAAAGGGCCCTCCCAGCCCTGGCATTCCATGTTCTAGGGTCCCTCCCAGCTTTCATTTTCTCTGTTCTAAGGGTCCTCCTAGCCCTGACATTCCATGTTCTAGGGTCCCTGCCAGCTCTCATCTCTGTTCTAAGGGTCCTCCCAGCCCTGGCATTCCATGGTCTAAGGGCCTTCCCAGCTCTCATCCTCTCTGTTCTAAGGGCCATCCCAGCCCTGATATGCACTGTTCTAAGGGCCCTTCCAGCTCTCACATTTTGCTCCATTTTCTATTTTCTCAGCACCACTGACCCCTTACACTTTCGGCTCTGACGTTATTCATTCCCTGTTCTGGTCTCCCTTCCTGAGCTTTGTCTCCTGCTCCTGCCAGCCCCCCTCCCTTCCTTGGACCAAATCCTACTGTCGCCATGGGAAAAGCTCAGTGCCCAGCATCATGCCCAGACCCATGACAGCCCTGCAATGTAGTCTGAGAGCCGTTGGGGCACCCCTCCCAGGGAATCCTGTATTTCAGGAGGAGCCCCAAGAGAAAGCAGCGGTGGTGCTGTTTCAGCCATGATGAGTGGCCATGCCATCAGATCACTCTGAGATCACAGAGTGCCCAAATGTCCAAGCTGAAAGGGCCTCTCATATCACAGGTCCCAGAACCAGGGGGATTAGCCCTGAGGTGGGCGTGGGGCACCTGGGTAGCATCAAGTCTAATCCTCTCATTTTACATATAAGGAAACTGAGGCCCAAAGCTGGTCAGGGACTTGTCCAAGATCACAGAGGAAGTGAGGGGCTAAATGCTCAGTGCCTCACCCAGGGTTCTTCCTCTGGGAAAGCGTGGTGAGGGAGACAGGTTCTCCCCACCCTTCCCAGTTCCCAGGCCTCTCCTGGCCCAGCTGATAGGAAGCCTGGACGCTGGCATAAAACCTCCCCTCCCCCAGACCAGCCTTTTCCTCTTCAGATACGTGGCCCCTCGGGCCTGGAACAAACCCAGAGAAAGGACCTAGATCACGGCGGGAGGTACATCGGGGCAGGTGCCAGCCCAGGCTGCCTCCTAATCCAACAAACGGTGAGATCACTCTGTCTGCCAGGGGAGGGCCTCCCAGGGCAGAGACAGGAAACCCTCCCCAAACAGAGCTGGGTTGCCTTTGAGGACCCACACCCAGTCCTAGACACACACACACACACACACACACACACTCACACATGCTCTCTCACATATACTCTTATGCACTCATACACACACACACACACTCTCATACACACTCACACTCAAACTCTCACACATACATACACACATACACATACCCTCACACATACACATACACATTTTCTCACATACTCAATCCAAACTTTCTCTCATACACACTCAAACATGTACATACACTCTCACACACATGCACATATTCTCACACACACAATATACTCTCTCACACATACACACTCTCTCACATAGACTCACCAACACACACACTCTCACATACACATACTCACACACATACACACACTCACATACACACACTCACATACTCACACTCACATTCTCACACACTCTCACACACACATACACATATTCTCACACACAGAATACACTCTCTCTCACATTCTCAGTCTCTCACATATACTCACACACTCACACTCACATACACACTCGCATACACACTCACACTCAAACTCACATACATACACATGTACTGACACACACTCTCTCACATACATACTTTCTCACATACTCAATCCAAACTTTCTCTCATACACACTCAAACATGTACATACACTCTCACACACTCACTCTCACACACATGCACTTATTCTCACACACACCTTCAGACACACACAATATACTCTCTCACACATACACACTCTCTCTCACATAGACTCACTAACACACTCACTCTCACACACACAATACATTCTCTCACACATACACACTCTCTCACA
>NW_020954568.1:370889-372308 GCF_900497805.2 Vombatus ursinus
GCACACTCACCCACACACACAATACACTGTCTCACACATACACACTCTCACCTATACTCACACACTCTCACACACACACTCACACGTACTCTCACACTCACATTCTCACACACTCACTCTCACACACATACACATATTCTCACACACAACTTCACACACACAATACACTCTCATGCATACACACTCTCTCTCATGTATACTCTCTCACACACTCACACTTTCACATACACACACATACTCACACACACACATACATACTCTCTCACACACATACTCTCACACTCACATACTCACACACTCACTCACACACATACACACTCACACACACTCCTCAGGGGCTCTGGACTCCAGGTACCCCTTTCTACTCCTCAGCTCAGCTAAGTCTAGCCTCTCTCTGGCTCCCGACTTTTCTTCCAAGGTTAGTTCTTCTTTTTTTTTTTTTTTTTTAAGGCAATTGGGGTTAAGTGACTTGCCCAGGGTCACACAGCTAGTAAGTATCAAGTGTTTTGGTCTGAGGCCGGATTTGAACCCAGGTCCTCCTGACTTCAGGGCCGGCGCTCTATCCACTGAGCCACCTAGCTGCCCCCCCAAGGTTAGTTCTGATGCTGCTTCTCCAGGGAGCCCCTCTGATTGGCCAGGCCCTCAGTGACCTCTTGGTACAATGGCCACTTTTTCGCCCCCACCATCCTTTTTAGCACTCCCAGCTCATGATCTGGAGCTGTAGAAAGATTATGCAGTCTGGAGTGGGGGGACCAGTTCTACCCCAGCTGAGTGACCTTGGGCGAGTCCCTTCCCCTCACTGGGCCTGTAAAAGCAGGGTTGGGGTAGTGGACCGGATGAACTATTGTTCTGGGAATGCTTCAGAATGTATAGAGGTCTGGGCTGGTCCCTGGAGAGAAAGGGAGGGCAGAGACCCAGGTGGAAGCAGGGTCAGGGTTGAGGTGTAGACATGCTCTTCTCGGTGAGAGGCGGGCTGTGCCCAGTATCTCCCACCAGTGAGAGGCCTTCAGTGCAGCAAGAACCTGAATCAGGCTGGTGTGGCCCACATTCTGACAAGGGCTCCCCGGGCCCCCCCCCAAGCTGATTCTGCCCGACTCCGGGGCTTTGGCCTTTTGAGCCAGCCCACGCGTGGCACAGAGTAGGTGCTCAATGGAGGCTGTTCCCCACCCCTCCTTGTCAGGAAGTCTTTCTTGATCCGCAGCCCAAGCTGGCCTCTTGGCAGGCACCACCAAGCGGGAAGAGGCCGACCCCTCCTCCACAGGACCACCCTTCCTGTGGGTCACAGAAACACAGGGTTGGATAGCTGGCAGGGAGCTCAGTGGGAGCTCATCCGGTCTAACCTATAGACCAAAAGAATTGTTGAGTGAACGAAGGAATGAATGAATGAGAAAGTGAATGAGTGGGTGAATGAGTGAGGGA
>NW_020954568.1:372318-391061 GCF_900497805.2 Vombatus ursinus
GAATGAATGAGTGAATAAGTGAGGGAATGAATGAATGAATGAATGAAAAAGTGAATGAGTGGGTGAATGAGTGAGGGAATAAATGAATGAATGAGGAAAGGAGGGAAACAGGATTGGTTAAGTGTTCTCGTGGGCCAATCAGCAGCCCAAGATGAGGGCCAGATATGGATGAGACCCTCAAAGCAAAGACAGTCCCTGCCCTCAAGGAGCTGACTTTCTAATGGGGAGACAATGCACAAAAGGGGGGGCCCTTTGGGCTGGGACTTGAGTTGGGTAAGGGGCCCACACCCAGAGGGGAACAGTTTGACCTGCCCAGTCCAGAAACAATGGCAGAGCTGATTTCATCCTGGTTCCTGGTCCAAGGTTCCAGAATGTCTGGGGAGAAGATAGGGTACCCAGGAGGTTGGAGGCTGATAAAGCTGTGGGAGGGATGGCCCCTCCTAGAGCCCCCTAAAAGTGACCATCCAGCCACGGAGAAGGGAGCCCAACCCCTGCGGCAGCTGCCCCCAGGATCAGGCCCAAATCTGCCTCTGTGCCACCGCGCCCCTCGCCTCCAACTCCCTTCTCTGGGGCCTAGCCCCTCTTTCTTCCAGGGATGCCTTTCAAATGGGAATCCAGGCCTTGCGCTGCCGAGCTTCTCCTCCCTTTCTGAAGACAGCTGTCAGGCCCCTCGCAAACCAGCAAGGACAATGTTTTCGGTCTGACCATTCGACCAGTCCCTCATCCAGCCCATCCCATCAGACCTCAGGATCACTTTCCTTGTCCAGCGGAGAGCCCTCAGCCTAGCTCCCTCAGCTTACAGATGAGGAAACCGAGGCCCAGAGAGGCAAAGGGTTTGTCTCTTCTGGCCCATGCCTCTAATCTGACCTCTCACCTCCCCTCCCCTCCCTTCCTTTGTCTGGGCGCCCTCAGCTCCATCTTATCTCCCAGATAGCCAGCCTCTAAGCTCTGTGAGGGATGGGGTCGAGTTCCATTCTTTGCCCAGAGCAGAAACTTGACCATTGTTTGTGGTGTGAATGAATGATTGACTTAGACCCAGGAAGGCTTCCCGGGTGAGGTGGCTGAGCCAAACCTTCAAGGCTCCAGCTAAGGATCTTCCTCATTGCCCAGGATTCTAAGGCACCTGTGGCTGAGGATTAGTGACCCTTCCAAGGGGCAGGTCTGAGTTTTGGTTTTCGAGGCCCCTAGGCCTGCAAACACTTGGAGGCATCCTAGCGAATTCACCCTCAGGCTTCTCTTGTGTCCCGTACCCTACGGTGGTGCAGTGGCCGGAGCAGTCAGAGAGACTGGAGTTCAAATCTAGCCTTGGACACTTGCTGGTTGAGTGACCTACGCAAGTCCCTTGGCCTCTGTCTGCCTGCCTCGACTTCTTTATCTGTAAATGGAGGAGATGACGGCACCTTCCTCCTAGGACATTCTAGTTATAAAAAGCTTTGCAAACTTTGATGTGTTGTATCACAACTCTGAGCCTCAGTCTTCCCATCTGTTAAATGGAGATAATGGTGCACGCCATGTCTGCTTCGTCGCCCCCACATACAGAGCAGCCCTAATTCTCCTGTCTCGGTGGAGACCAGGACTGCATCCTTACCCCTACCCCTGACCCCACTGACCCACAGACAACCTGCAGGCTGCTGCAGTTGGTGGTTGTTTCGCAGACACAGCTGCCTCAGTTTCTTCATCTGTGAAATGAGAGGGGGCTAGAGGGCTCCCAAGGTCCCTCCTAGCTGTAACGAGAACAGCGTGCATTTATGTAGTGCTTACTGTGTGCCGAGAACTGGAAGACACTATCCAATCCAACCCCAATATTTTTGGTTTAGGAAATGGAGGCTCAGAGCAGGCAAAAGACTGGTCCAAGGCCACTTGGTGAAGTGCTCAGTGACTGAGCTGGGTCTAGAGTCCATCAGTCCTGGGCCTCCGCCACTGCCAGCTCCAGGCTAGGACCCCCGGCTCCTCTCCTGAGGCTATGCTTCTCTTCTGTCTCCAAATAAGGTGGCCAGGAAAAAGAGACATCCCCTCCCCAGCCGGCAGGAGCAGGAAGCCCCAGGGTGGGGTGCCTCCTCCAAGGAGCTGAAGTCAGTTCCTTCTCTCCCAGACAATGGGGCTTCCCCCCCCAGCCCCACCCTCCAATGCCTCCCCATCACCCAGGGTGTTAAGGGCTATCAGATCCTGCGCCAGGACAAACCAGCTTATGGGGGGGTGGGCAGGAAAGGTAAGGATTTTACCGCGGCCCAGACTGGCTTCCTCTGCATCCAGGGAGGCCAGGACTGGGCTCAGAGACAGGCCCGGTTGCCTGGCTGTGTCCCCGGTGTTCTGGAGGTGGGGTCTCGGGCAATGGCTTCCCTTTTCTTCCCTTTCATTTCCCTCTGTCCTCTTCTGTCCCTATTCCGAATCACCTTAAGCCAGCCAGAGTTTTCACTGGGGCTCATCCTCCTCGCCCTTTCTTCTCCCCCACTCTCTCTCTCCCCCTCTTCCCTTCTTTCCTCCCAACATGTTCTCTCACTCCCCCCATCCCTCCCCTCCCACCCCATCTGGAAGCTGGGCTGCTGCCGCCTGTCATCTGAGCATAGCTGCTGGGTCGGTGGTGACCTGCAGGGACCACTGGGGCTGAGGCAGATGCCAAGCCCCAGATAGAAGGCAAGATCAAAGCCCCCTGATTTGCTTCTGTTTTCTCATGGGCAAAATGAGTACCCCCACCCCCCAGTGCTGCATGGATGTTTGTACCAGCCCCTTAAAGCAAGCACCTGAGAACAGAATGGGAAGCTGGGGAGACCAATTCAGGGGATCAAAGAGCAGGACTCCGAAAAGAATGAGCAAGGTTGGGGCCGTGAGGGCCTTAGAACATGGAACATGGAACATCAAAGCTGGGAGGGTCCTTAGAATGTGGAAGATGGAATGTCAAAGTTGGGAGGGTCCTTAGAACATGGAATATCAGAGCTGGGAGGGCCCTTAGAACATGGAATGTCAGAGCTAGGAGGGCCCTTAGAACATGGAATATCAGAGCTGGGAGAGCCCTTAGAACATGGAATATCAGAGCCGGGAGGGCCCTTAGAACATGGAATATCAGAGCTGGGAGGGACCTTAGAACATTGAACATGGAATGTCAGAGCTGAGAGGGCCTTAGAACACAAAACAAGGAAGGCCAGAGCTGGAAAGGGCTTTAGGACACAGATAGCCCTTAGAAATCATCTAAAAGCATATGAACAGGTAGTTCTCAGATGAAGAAATTAAATCTATTTGCCTTGTGACAAAATGCTCTAAATCATTATTGATTAGAGAAATGCAAATTAAAACAACTCTGAGGTACCACATCACATCTATCAGATTGGCCAACATGACAAAACAGGAAAAGGATAAATGTTGGAGAAGATGTGGGAAAATTGAAACACTAATGCACTATTGGTGGAGTTGTGAACTGATCCAACCATTTTGGAGAACGATTTGGAACTGTGCCCAAAGGGCTATAAAACTGTGCATACCCTTTGACCCAGCAATAGCACTTTTAGAGCTGTATCCCAAAGAGATCGTACAAATGGGGAAAGGATCCACATGTACAAAAATATTCATAGCAGCTCTTTCTATGGTGGCCAAGAACTGGAAATTGAGGGGATGCCCATCCATTGGGGAATGGCTGAACAAGTTGTGGTATATGAATGTAATGGAATACTATTGTGTTATAAGAAATGATGAGCAGGCTGACTTCAGAAAAACCTGGAAAGACTTGTATGGACTGATGCAGAGTGAAGTGAGCAGAACCAGGAGAACATTGTACACAGTAATGCCACATTGTGCAATGACTAATATTGATAGACTTAACCTTTCTCAGTAATACAAGGATCTAAGACAGCTCCAAAGGCCTCATGATGGAAAATACTATGCACATCCAGAGAAAGAACTGTGGAGTCTGAATGCAGACGGAAGCAGATGGTTTTTCCTTTCTCTTTTGTTTTTTGTTTTGTTGTTTTTTTTTTCTTTCTCATGGTTTTTCCCTTTAGTTCTAATTCTTTTTTACAACATGACTAATGTGAAAATATGTTTAATAAGAATGTATATGTAAAACCTATATCAGATTGCATGCCGTCTTGGGGAGGGTGGAGGGGAGGAGGAGAAAATTTAAAACTCAAAAGCTTATGGAAGTGAACGCTGAAAACTAAAAATAAAGAAATTAATTAAACAAAGAAAGAAATCATCTAACTCACCTTCTTCTTCTTGGGAGGGGGGACTGAGGCCCACACAAAATTAGAGGCCTGACCAAGGTCACACACCAGTTTTGTTTTTGTTCTGTTTTTTTGCCTGAGGAAGGGGGAAAACCGTGACCCCCATTTTTCAGGTGGAAATTTGGGAGCACAGTGAGGTCCTGAGATCTCCCATGGGCCAGCCTTCCTGGGTCCCTTCAAGGCCACGGCCTTCTGTATGTTCCGTCCTGGAGGCCACAGGGACCTTGGGAGTTTATTGAGTAGGGGTGACGTGGTCAGACCAGGCTTTAGGAAGATGGCTGGTGGCTGAGGGGGATGGACTGGAGCAGGGAGAGACTGAGGCAGGCCGACCTTCTGGCAGTTGTTATAGGAGTCCAGGAGTAGTCCAGGAGGTGAGGCCTGCACTGGGGAATGGCCATGGCAAGGGAGGGATGCTTAAAGGGCAGGAATGGCCAGATTTGGGAAGTAACTGGGTTCTTGGGAAAGAGACATGCCGTGGTCCCCCAGGGAATCAGCCACCAGACCCAGCCTCAGGTGCGCAGACCCCCCAGCTGCCACCCGTCCAAACCAAGACCACCTGCGCTTTCCCCGCCAGGGCTCTCCCGCGCCCAGCTCATTGCTGAGGCAGCTGTGGCAGAAGCTCGGCCTTTCCTTTCAGGAGGAATGAGTGTAGGGAAGGACTGAAGGGGCTGAGACCCCGCTGTCCTGGGCACCAGGCGGGAGCACGTGGGCCCTGGGTGGTTCTCGGCCAATGGCCCGGTGTTGCCGTTGGAGCCTAGCCCGCTCAACGAGGCAGCAGATGGAGCTGTGGGTGTGGAGTCAGCAAATCCCGAGTTCAAATCCAATCTCACATACTTCCTGGCTGTGGGACTTTGGGCAAGCCACTTAACCTCTGTTTGCCTCGGTTTCCTCCAGTGTAAAATGGGGATACTAACAATACTAATAATAAGCACCTACCTCTCGGGGTTGTTGTGAGATCCAAGGTGATACCATTTGTAAAAAGCCTTTAGCAGGTGCCTGGCACATAGTAGGGGCCGTAGGAATGTTGACTCTGCCCGCTCGTCCCCGGGGCCTCCAGGAATCACAAGACCTCTGAGGCAACGGTGGTAACATGCTTGTTGACCAGAGTGGGGAGGGCACTAACTAACCCCAATTCACACAGGCAGTATTTGAGCCCACCTCCTCTCCACTGGCACATGCTGCAGACCTCAGAGGCTCTTTCTTCCCTCCTGAATTTCTGAGACCCTGTGGGGGCTCTGGTGATTTCTGCGAGGACCTGGATGGGGAAGGAGAGGCAGGACAGCTCAGAGGCATCTAAAGAGTGGAGGTTGCTGAAGGGGGCCTTCTGCTGGGCTGGGAAAAGGAGCCTTGAATGTCAGACCAAGGGGGCTAGATGTCATCCCCCCAGCCTGCTGGGCTGGCCTCCTGTGTGTGCTTTCACCCAACAGACTGTGAGCTCCCTGAGGGCAGGGACAGCCTCCTGCCTCTTTTTGTCCCCTCAGTGCTTAGCATCGTGCCTGGCACACAGGTGCTTAGTAAATGCTGATTGATCGACCCAAGGCTCCTCCCAGGTCGCTGCCTCTGTGGAGCCTTCCCTGATGTTTCCAGGTGACTCAAATGTCCCTCTCACAGAGTCCCAGGACTGGAAGGAGGAAGCATCTGCAATGTGCCTGAGAAGCAGCACCCAGCCTCTTCTGGAAGGCCTCTGGGGAGGGGGAACAGACCCTGGGGGCAGAGGCTCTCTCCCCTCCCTGGTCCTGGATACATTGCCTGTCCCTCTTCCTGAAGCCATTCCCTATGGGGCTTTCACACTGTGACCTAGATTAAGTCTGGGTCCACTAGGATCCTCAGACGGTACCAGGCTGTGCCTCCTCCATCTTCTACTTGTGAAGCTGATTTTGTGTTAAGTTTCATCTTATTCAATTCAGGCTAATGTTCTTATCTACCGAGATTTTTTTGTAAATTTTGACTCTGATACCCAGTATGTTGGTCACTCCTGCTGGCTCTGTATCAGCTGTGAACTCGGTAAGTCCTTTCCCAAGTCATGAAGAAACGTCGACTGGCCCAGGGCCAGACATAGACCTGAGGGACATGTGACTCGTGGTGGGGGGGGGAACACGTGGCTCTTGAGACACTCCCGTCTCTGCACCAGACTTCGCCAGTCAGGCCCTCTTGGGAGCAGCCATTCGACCCAATCGGAATCTCCTTTACTGATCTCCCGCCCTCCCATGTGCGTCTTTCCCTCCATCTTTTCCACAAGAGTAACACAGGAGATTTCATCCCACGCGTGGCTCCAGCCTGGGTGAACTGCCCCGGCCCCTCGTCCCCCAACTCAGGAACACTGTCAGCAGAGCCCATGGCGCCACCAGGGGCTCCGTAGAGTCGAGCTGTTTCTGCATCATCATTCCCTTTTCCAGGTCCTCACTAACCGCCCCCTTAATAATGCATCCTTGAATTTTGCCAGCAATCACATCCAAGCCCAGTGGCTTGTAGTTGCAGACTTCCTTTTTGGAAAACCCTCAGTCTCACTCCCAAACTTCACCATCTATTAAATATCACCGAGAATGGCCTGGCACCCCCACCTGCCATCCTTTTGGTAGCTGAGGCTACAGTCCATCTGGGCTCACCAAGGGCTACCAGGAGCTCTCTGGCCCTCTCTCTGGCGATGGAAGACCTGGCTTTCCTTCCATGAAATTCCTCCCAGTTCAAGCCCAGAGACACCCCCAGGACAGGGCAGCCTAGGACAGAGCAGGGACCTCACAAGCACTTCTCTTTGGAGCCGGGATCAAAAGTATGGCGGGAGATCACCAGGCCTCAAACACGCGGAGTCCCAGCTTACTTTTTGGCTGGTGGCGTTCCTAACAGTGGTCAGGCTCCACTCAAGACCTTTGTTTCTTCATCTCTCAAATGTGTGAGTTTGACCAGCTGGTCCCTTAGGGCCGGAGTCAAGCTGCCTGGCCACTGAGACTGGGCAGCCCCCTGTCTCTCCTTGGGCTGATCCCTCACCCTCCTGGGGGGCTCTGGTCTGTGGTTGAGGATAGGCCACCCCCAGCTCCCAGTTCTATGGAATGTATCAGTTTTCAGGCCAGACTGGAAAGAACCTAGGGCAGGAGGGAACATTGAGGGTGGTCTACCAAGCCCTTCACTCCACAGAAAAGGTGCATGGCCTTTCCCAAGTCGCCCAGGGAAGACATGACTAGATTGAATCAGCTCTCTCAGGCCTCCTGCCCCATGGCTCCTCTCCTCAGGTCCCTCACTTGACAAAGAGCTAGTGTCCGCCATAATGCTCAAGATGGAGAAAATGGAAAATAGCTTCAAGACAACAAGGAGAATACACAGGGAATTCACAAGCTTAGACTCAGAAATAAAAAGAAGGGGACAGAAAACTTCCATCCAGAAGATGGATGCCAGAACGTCCCGTGATCATGCGGGGTGGGCCAGGGCCCAGGCAGGTGAGGAAAACGAAGGGTTCCCCAAAGGTTTGGAGGGGAGAGAGAAGGAGCAAAGAAAGTCTGGGGCCTTTGCTTGGAGTGGATGGGACAATGAAAACTGATAGCCGGAGAAGACAGGAGGGCGGGTGGGCGGACAACATGATTGTTTTCTCTGCTGAGGACAATGACTGCTGGGGTGGGACAGGCCAGAAGGGAAATGTGTAACCAAGAGGTGATACTCAAGATAAGTAAGGAAAGAGTCAGAGGGAGCAGAGCCTTCCTTGGTGAAGTCAGTGCCCTGGCCCACCCAGGCAGCATCCTTGAACCCCCAAAGCCTCAGCAGCTGTGATTGATCAGCCATTGGCCGGGAGTTGTAACCGAAAGCCCCTGGAACACAGGGCAGCTGCTGCTGCAGGACTGGAGGGAGAAGGGCAATCATGGGCTGACTGTCCAAGAGAGAAGAGAGCTGAGTTGGCCGGCTAGACGCCGAGAGCTTGACTTTAGTTCCTGACAGAATTCTGGAACGGATGATGTGCTGAATGTCTGGAAAAGGACCCGGTGCCTGCCAAGAGCCAGCATGACTGCGGCAAGGACTGACCACGCTGGGCCAGCCATCTCGCCTTTGCGACAGGCTCACCAGGGTGATGGCTCAATGAATCTCAGGAAAGCTGCGAGTGAGCAGTCTGTGAGGGCTACAGCTCAATGCGAAGGTCTCTGGGGAATGAACGAATGAACGAATGAAGGGCTTGCCCTCCGCCAAGCACTGGATATAGAAATACAAGACAGGGCAAGACAGTCCCTGCCCACAAGGAGTCTATACTCCAATGGGGGGAGCTGAGAAGCGGGGAGGAGAGTGACACACACTGGCACATAGTTTGAAAAGGCCAGGATGTGATGGATGGGAAGGCCTGATTCCGGGCAAAAGAAGATGAAAGTCCACCTGGCAGAGCCTGGGGTCTCAGGGCAGAGTGTCCCAGGAATCTGTGCTCAGGGAGATACGGTCAAGCCTTTTTATCAGTGCCTCAGATAGGGACTGGGAGCTTCCTGAAGGTAGGGTCTGGGCCTGCTCCGACCCTGCCTCTCTCAGCCCAGCCTAGCTTGGGGTGGTGGGGAGTGGGGTGGGGACCTCAGGAAAGCTTCCCTACTTATTTACTGGACCAACTGACCATGGAGGGATCTGGACCTAGAGTCGAGACCCTGGGTTTGTCTGTAGAGAGCTCTCTCTGGGAACACAGGGCCTTGCCTTTCTCTAGGTGGTGAGTGGGAATGGGGGCTCCCTTCCCCCCAGTTAATGTCCTGGAAATTCTGGACACTCACTCACCTCTAGGGATTCAGACCTACACAATGGGGCCTCTGGCTGGAAGCCCATTGCTAATTAGGGATTGGGATGGAGGCCTATTTTCAAGGGCATTTCCTTTTCTTCCTTCCCTCCTTCCCCTAGGGAGGCTTCAGGGCCAAGAGCCGGAGCCCCACATCCCAGCTTTCCCAATGCAGCCCCATGCAGCCATCACCCCAATGGCCTGGGCTGGGCTTGGGCTGGGAGCTCACAGGTCACATTCCAGGATGTGGCCAATTCTAGAATGGAACTTGTGGGTCCCTAGGGATTTCAGTCATGAAGAAAGACACAATTCACCAGCCCTGCCCTCCTCCATGACCCTGGCGATCTGTCCTGATCCCCACCCGCCCCCATCCTTCCTTTCCAATAATCTTCCATGTCTAAAATGGCCCATTTGTGTATGGAACGGGGCTGGTGTGGACGCTGCCTTCCCTCCTCCCACCGCCCCTTGCCACATGGCCTACACGTACGCGGCACACATGTGCAATATACCTGACCGTGGACCTGCAAACATGGTCGTGTCCAAAGCCTCCTCCACTCCCAGGCCGTGTCTCTGAGCCTCCCGGAAGGTGGATTCAGAGCTTAGAAAAGAAAGAGTGGGGAGGGTGCGAGTCTACCCACTTCCTCTGATCAGCCTGTCTCCATCCTCCACTGCTGGCAGGTGGGCAGGGCTGCCTTTGGCCCGGCCTGGCCCTGCCCAGGCAGAGACTTGCACTAAGCCGCATCAGCACACACACGTGCACACACACACGCTTGTGCGTGCACACACACGCCCATGCACGCACACACACACACACACACGCACGCACGCACATTGCCGCCTCTCCATGAATCTAATAGCCCAGCTTGGCAGAATGCCTGCATATGCCCGCTCTGTGCCATGCTATGCCCAGTCTGTATCACTAGCTGCTCCTTCCCCGAGACAGAGCCGCTGTAAGGAAGCCAGCCAGGAAAGTGTCCTTGTCAATGGTCCTGGGCCCCTCATCGGCGGCCTTCGCCCCAAGGCAGCTGGTCAGCACGCCCTCATGGCTCTCCAGACAGTGAACCTGGCTTTGTGACCAGAAGCCAGCCATTTCCCTTTCCTGAGCCTTGGTTTCCTCATCTGTAAAATGGAGTGAATGCTCCTTGCACGATCAGAATTATTATGAAGAGAACGTTTGATGAACGCCTCAGGGAGAAGAGCGTGATTGTCATCCTGCCGCTGACTTGGGGTGAACCTTGGGGCCTCGCCCGTCATCTGTAGCCTGGGGCTAAGTGTACCCAATGCCTTTGCTCTCCTCTCACTCTTCCCTCCTGAGCCCTGCTTAGGCCTCCTCCTCCAGGAAGCCTCCCCAAGCTAACTCATGACCTGCCTCCCCCACCTGCCCATCTCAGGGCCTCAGCAAATCCTTCTGACCACTTTGTAGCATGAAAGCCGGCCTTGCATGTGAGCCCAGCCATCCCACTTCTCCCCGGCCTCTCTCCCAGCCTTGCCGGTCCTTCCAGCCCAGAAGCAGCCACACCTGCTTGAGGTTTCAGACAAACGGACCCACGCACTGTTTCCTGATCTCTAGACATCTCCTTCTCCCTCCACCTGCTCGAGCTACCCCTCACACCTACAATGCCTTCCTTCTTCACCTCCCGTTACGCTTTGGACTTTCCCAACTTCCCCATCGTGATTGTGGCTGCTCATCCTGCAACCTCCCTCGCCCCAGAACATGCATCATCCAAGCCAGCCCTTTCTCCCCTGGTGAGCTCCTCCGGGCCGGCCAGCCTCGTCCCCTCTGAGGTGGGGCTCTGTTCTCTTCCCCGCTTCCCCTTTCATCTCCACAGTGTGTGCTATGTTGGAAGGAAAGCGCCTGGAGGGCGGGGACTGACCTTCAGTCTGCTTTTGTCTGCATCCCCAGTACTTAACACGCAGTAGGTGCGTCATAAATGCTTGTCGCCTGCTAACCCTGCCATTCAGAGCCCCCTTTTCCTTCGAGGCTCTGCTCTGGGGAGCCTTTCCAACAGCCTGAGGGCGCAGGTCGGCCTCATCTCCTAGACCTGGCCCTCCTAGGTGTGCCCTTTGCCTGCTCCTTGCCGTCCTCCCCCCGTTGTGCTTTGCTGAAGGTGCTGTAGGTGTGGCCTGGCCCTCCTCAGTCAGGGGTGGAAGGTTCCCAGAGCCCGCCTCCCTCAGAGTCAGAGGGAGCTGCCCACAATCACCCAGGTCCTCAGATCCCCCGACTCCAAATCCAGGTGTCTTTCCACTGGACAGAGAACATTGCCTGTGGCTTGGAAGAAGCCGGGGAGCTCTGCCCGCTTCACCGGGAATCATCACTGGCACTTGCCAGACTGATGTAAGTATTTCTGCCAATGGCTGACTGCTGTCTGAGAGCAGTCTTAGTGGTGGGCAGCCACAGGGCTCTGCTGCTGACCTCTGTGGGAGGATAAGCTCCTGCCCCAGGGAGCGAGGATTCCTGACCCCCAGTGCTCCGGACCACCCTCTGTGGGAGGCCAGGGGAGGGAAGTCCCTTCAGGTGAAATCCTTCCCTTTGTGGCCTTCTCCCCTGGCCTCTCTGGTCACCTTGGCTCCGAACCTCTGACCTGCTCCCCACAGGGCCTTCTCCCAACTCCCCAGCTGCCATCGTCAAGCAGAAAATGTCCCACATTGGTCAATCCCCAGGAAAAAGATGTCTCCATCAATCTCCCAAGTCCCTCTTCTCTCTGTCAGGAGATGGGTGACCTGCTTCATCACTGTCCTCTGGACTCAGGAATGTCACTGGGCTGATGGGACTTCTCAAGCCTTCCTGAACTGTCAGGAATGACCAGCAATGTCACTGTGGTTGTGGTACCGAGTGTTCTGGCTCTGCTTCTGGCACACAGGTCTCCCCTGTCCTCATGTCTTACAGCACCGCCGTATGCACTCATATCCCATAGCTCGTTCAGCCACTTCCCGAAAGATGGGCACCCCCCTCAGTTCCGCTTTGCCATCATGAAAAGAGTTGCTATTAATGTTTTTGTACATAAGAGTTCCTTCCTTCTTTACCTCCTTCCTTCTTCCTTCTTTCTTCTTCTTCCTTCTTTCTTCTTCTTCTTCTTCTTTTTCTCCTCTCTCTCTCTCTGTCTCTGTCTCTGTCTCTGTCTCTGTCTCTCTCTCTGTCTCTCTGTCTCTCTCTCTCTCTCTCTCTCCCTTGCTATCAGTGAAGGTATTGTTGGGTCACAGGGTGTACACAGTAACTTTTTGGGCACGGTTTCAGATGCTTTTCACAACTTTACTCTTGGAGGATTTGTAGACTTGTTTTCATGCAGTTGATCTGGTTTTTTTTTTGTAATTTGTTTTTTTGCTAACTTTGCTAATTTAGTAGATATGAAGTGGAACCTTAGAGTTGCTTTAATTTGTATTTCTCTAATTATATATATTTTTTTCACGTGGCTATTGACAGCGTGGCTTTCTTTCTTTGAAATCTGCCTATTTGCATCCTTGGACCATATATTAATTGGGGAATGGCTCGTGTCCTTGCAAATCTGAATCAAGTACTATCTTGGGAATGAGACCTTTGTCAGAGAAACCCTTCACAGAAATTTTCCCCCTCAGTCATCTGTTTTCCTTCCACCTGCCGCTACATCAGTTGGGTTGTTATGAAATCTTTTCCATTTTACGTGATTGCGGCCGTCTATTTTTAGCGTCTCTGGTCCTCTCCAGCCCTCGTCCCCTCTCTAGAGATCCGACGGGTGACTTCACCCATGACCATCTCCTTTGTGTCTGCTGACACCCTGAGGTGTAAGTCCTGAAACCCATAGGGCTGGTCTTGGTGGGTGTTGGGGTGCCGGACAGCTGCCCAGCTTTCCGGGCATTTCTGTCTGATCATGAGCTCCAGCCCCAGGCATTGGGGCAAACCCTCACTGCCGGGTGCCTGGTGGCTTCTGCTCATGGGCGGCTCTGTTTCTTACCCGGCATCAAGCCGTGAAGGCTTTGTGGCATAGTTTGTGGAGGTGTGTAGGGTACTGGGTCCTGCTGGCCCCTTCCTCCCCTCTCTTTTCATTATTTCCCTTTACATTCCTGACCTTTCATTTCTCTAGATGAATTTTGTTACTATTAATTTGAGCTCCACAAAATGATCTTTTTGATGATTTCATTGGTCTGTGTCCTATGTTTCAGATCTGACCTTCTGTGTTCTATGTTCTAGGGGCCCTTCCAACTCCGACATTCTGCATTTGCTATCGGAAAGTCCTTTCCAGTTCTGACGTTCTATGTTCTAGCATCTCCCTCAACCCTTATACCCTTTGGTCCTGCCCTGCCCTGACTCTGAATTCTACGTGTGTAGGCCCTGGCGTGTCGACGTTCTCGATGCCTGGCACTCAGTGCTTAGTGCTTGGTAGCTTTAAGTGAATTATCGTTGTCCTCGTTTCACAGATGAAGAAGTCAAGGCCCAGAGAAGCTAGCAGGTGCGCTCAAGGTTCCCCAGTGGGAAGTGCGATGACCAGTTTGTCCAAACATCCAGAGTCTCTTCTATCCCAGCCCAGGTTTCTCTCCTTCCAAGGCCGCCTCAGTTCTTACTTCATGGAATATACAGAAACTCACTATGCGAAGGCCGTTGGAGTCAGAGTCTTGCCCAGTCGCCTACAGGGGGCTTCACCGTACCCCTACTTGAACTGTGTAACCATGGCCACAGCACTCAGACTCATGGGGTTTGGGGGCTCCTCAAAGGGAGGCCTGCAGTCACCTGAATGCTGACACCTTGCGGCCATGGGACTGCAGATGTCCACACCAAGACAGATTGTAGCAGGACATGAGCCTATGGCCCTTGTCCAGCAGAGAAGCGTATACCAAGAGGTGGAGGGATACCAACCAGATGTGGCCACTAAAGTCTACTGGAGCGTTTCCCTGGAGGCAGAAGGACAGTCCAGCCCCGGCTGCTCTCAGCTGCCAGACTTGGGCTGAGGCCATCCCCGGTGCCTTCATCAGGGCCAGAGGCTGCAGACTGAGCAGATCCTGGAGGCCCCAGGTCTGGGCTCATGATGGCGAGCAGGCAGGGAAGAGAGGCTGCTCTGCCTTCACCCCTCACCTCTCACTCAGTTGTCAACTGACCAAGAGAGACAAAGAGAGAGACAGAGACAGAGAATGAGACAGAGAGAGGAGAGAGGAAGAGGAGAGGAGAGAGACAGACAGACAGAGACAGAAAGAGAGAGAGGAGAGGAGAGAGAGACAGAAAGAGAGAGAGGAGAGGAGAGAGAGACAGACAGAGACAGAGACAGAGAATGAGACAGAGAGAGAGGAGAGAGGAAGAGGAGAGGAGAGAGAGAGACAGAGAGATAGACACAGAAAGAGAGAGAGGAAAGGAGAGACAGACAGAGACAGAGAGAGGAGAGTGAGAGAGAGGAGAGACCAAGACATAAAGAGAGAGAGGAGAGATAGAGATGGAGAGAGACAGAGACAGAGACAGAAAGAGAGAGAGAGAGAGAGAGGGAGCCCACACTTTTGTAGGAATCAGAAGACCTGGGTTCAGATTCAGACTCATGCTTATTTCCAGTGCAACCCTGGGTAAATCATCTCCCCTCCATGATCCTCAGTTTCCTCTTCTGTAAAATGAGGGGCTTGGATTCAGTCGCCTCGGAGGACCATTTCTGGCTTGGGATCTACGAGGATGAAAATCAGAATATCAAAGAACCCCACCACATTTGAGAAATGAGGGAAAACGACCATCACGTGATAACTTGGGCAAAGTTTGGCCTGGAACATGTAGTTCAGTGCTCTTTCTGCTAGAATGTTTCCATTCATTCATTCAGTCATTGATTCATTCATTCATTCATTCATTCACTCACTCATTCACTTAATAATTTTTCACACACCATTTACAGTGTGCCTAATCCTACTTTGAAGGAAAAAAAAATAAGGTTGTTGCTGTGAGGATGATCCTTCTAGGAGTTCCAGTCTCAGAACTGAGCAGGAAGGAGGGAAGCGGTCTCAAAGGCCTTTTGTCCAACCTGCCACTGACCAAGAAACCCCTCTACAGCATCTCCAAGAAGTGGTTATCCGGGCTCTGTTTGGAGCCCTCCAAGGACGGGGAGCTCATTACCTATCAGGGCAGCTCATTGCACTCACACGGCTCCCATTGTGAAGAAGCTTTTCCAGGAACCTAGCATTTGAAGTTAAAGTCATCTTCTTTTAACCTAGCTGGGGAGGCAGGATATACATGTAAAGAGCTGATAAAGGGCCCCAGTCCAAGAGGGACCACAAGCATGTGTGTTGCCAGTTCTCATGCCTGGTTTTCATACTTCTGCCATCTCCTCTTCATTCCTCTCCCCCTCCTCTCAGGTGACATGCCTGTTCCTGCTTCTAAATGCCATTAATGAGCCTGGGTTCCCAAGCCTCTCTTGCGCCGACTTCTAGTCTGCTCTGCCTGGGAAACAAGATAATTAAATGACTGCGACTGAAGGCAAGTGGGGATGGCGGAAGATTCTGGGCGGAGCCCCAGGTGGGAGCCCCAGGTGGGAGCCAGGTGCTTGGGCATCTGGGGCACCAGGTCTACCTGCCCTCCCCAGCCTTCCAGAGAAGTGACCTTGGATTAAGGTGGGCCAGCCCAGAGGAGGTCTTCATGACCTCATCTCTTTGGGATTTTCTTCTTCTCTAATTGAGTTGGCAGGAAGGGGGACAAAAGGGACAGGGCGCCGGAGCTGTCATCACCTCGGGCCATTAAATCCCAGGGGGCTTCCTGGAGGAGGCAGGCCTTCTCCAGGTCTCCAGGATGGTGTCCAGGATGCTTCCATTTAGAAAATAATCCAACTCAGTCAACACTTGGGAAGTGCTCATTCAGGCCTGGTCCTAGGGGCTTCAGAGGTCACTGTGGGAAGGACTCTGGAGGGCGCATTCTGGGAACTGTGGCTTCTGACTAGAGAAGTCACCCAATCCACTGAGCAGGTAGAGACGTCTAGGGGAGGGAGGCAGACAGAAAGGGCAGATGGGTGCCTGTGTGTGCCTGTGTGTGCACGCTTGCATTTGTGTGTGTGTGTGTGTGTGTGCGCGCAGTACACTACACTGTGTGCGTCTGTGTGTGGTGAGTGGCTGGATCCCCAATGGCCTCATAGAGAGGTGCACCGGCACTGGGTTCTGATGGAAGCTGGGGAAAGTACAGAAAGAGGACAGACAGCTTGTGCAAAGGTGTGGAGGTGAGAGTTGCACCACCGGTAGGGGCAGCAGAAAGGCAGTGGGTGAGGCTGAGAAAGGAGCTGCATGCGGGGGCTGGGGGCACTCCCAAAGCCAAGCCTCAAGAGGCCTGAGAGAGCCAGGGAAGGTCTGTGCCGCGGGGGCACCAGGTCCAGACTCCAGAGTCAAGACGCGAGGCCAAGCCATCATTCAGCCGGCTCTCACCAGCCACTCATCGAGAGGCGGGCCGCTGCCCCGATATGGGACAACCCGCTGCCCGCGGGGGAGGGAAGAGCTTTCCCATCGCTCCCTCCAGCTGCGCCCCTCCAGCCAGGCAGCACCCAGTGGGCCAGAGCCTCGGCACGGGCGGCCTCTCTTCCCCTCCCTCCCTCGGACAAGCCACGAACAGCCCTCTGAGCCGTGCCCAGGCCCAGACTTCAGAGGAGGCTCTTGGCAGTGACCGGGGGAAGGCCACTTGGCTTGAGGGCCTCTCTCCACGTCCCAGCCCCTCAGAGCCGGACGGGACATCATCGGGTCCACCCCGGACCTGGCCAGGAATCTCCCCGAACATCCCGCTGGGAAGTCCCCCAGCCCCCCCTTGGAGACAGAGCTCATGCTTAGCAATGAACCAAATCCGCCTGAACCTTCAGTCCGTGACTTCTGCGGCCAGGCCAGGCAAGGCTTCAGGTCTTCCCATAATGTCCCACCCTCCATGCTATCAGCAGCAGGCAGCAGCGTCACCCTCTACACCCTCTGACACCCCAAGGCTGGGAAAGTGTTCTCCTCACTCTATCCCCTGTAAGCCAGCAAGGGGGCCGGGATTCTAATCCAGAACTCTAGAGTCCAGACCAGTCAACCTTCCCTTCCATTGCATGGACTCCCAGCCAGAGGGGAGGCCCATAGGGCTGAGATGCCCCTTGAGTCCCAGGGAGCCTTGGAAAGCAGGAGGAGCGATGTTCCCGACGCGCCAGGGCACCCAGCCCTTCTGTCTCTCACCCTGACCCTGAGGATTTGGTGTTTTGGGGGCTTCCCCAAGAGCTGGGTGGGGAGTGGCGCGCCAGTCCTTGGCTGTGTGGAGGAAAGTCAGTAGAAACTCAGTAGAGTGCCTGTCCTCACTGGGCTTCCCTCTGGTTCCCTCCTACCTCTGCCCTAATGCTGAGTGTGAGCAACACCATCCTAGGCTCTGTGGAGAGACATCAGGGAAGCGACAGGCACAGGTGTCTTCAAGAGGCTCCTCACCACGGGAGGGTCTCTGGAGAAAGCTGAGGCTCCAGCCAAGAGGAGGTTAGAGGTGAAGATGTTTGGGTGAGGGCCCAAGGCCAGGGCCAGGCGAGGACAGTCTTAAAAGAGAAGAAAAGTCCAAAGCAAGGAAACAATGTCTGTGTCTCCCCTTGGCTCCCGGCCGGGGATCCCAGTCCCCAGGGCCTCCATCCCCCTCCAACTGCCTTCAGGAAAAGGGGGGGGGGCTAATGACACCCCCGGGAAGCCAATGGGGCTCCTACAGAATAAGCTGGTTGGATTCTGGGGGTCATGGGAGCCAGAGAGGGAGCCTGGTGATGCCGGCCCTCCTGGATATCACAGACATGGCGCTGGGGCCGAGCGCCGGGGCCAGGCAGGCCATGCCTCCAGCAGGCTCCCTCTGCCTCTCTTTCCATCTCACTCTGACTCTTTCCTTTTGTCTCTCTCTGTCTCCATGTGTCTCTGTGTCTCACTCCATCTTTCTCTCTCTCTCTCTCTCTCTCTCTCTCTCTCTCTCTCTCTCCCCCTTCTTCTGTCTCTCTTTTTCTGCCTCTCTCTGTCTCTCTGTTCCTCTCTCTGTCTCTCTTTCTCTCCCAACCACACTCCTTTTCCTCATTTTTCTCTCTGTGCCTTTATCTCTCTGCGTCTCTCACATTCTCCCCCTCCTGAAAAATGAGGAAAAGGAAGAGCCTAGCTGAGGACAAGTGGCACAGGGCCTGGCGTTCCTTCAGCTCCAGGGCTGAGGTGCCCCCTTGGGCTGGCCCAGTCCTCGGGGGCTCTGGGGCCAGGCCTTTGTTTCCAAGAGGACAAGTCTCACGAGGTTCCTTGGCCATCCACCACCCGCTCTACCAAAACAACACTGATGAGTCTTCGCGTAAGCGAACCAGAAACATGTGGATTGAATTTCGCTTTGACACAAACATGAGTTTGGTGGAACTGGAGCTGGGGGGAGAGCAGAGGTCGCTGTACAGGCTCAAGTCCAGCGGATGTGGAGCAAGAAAAGGTCTGAGTTGCTCCCGAGGCACAGCGGCCCTGGCTTTGTGCTTGGCCTCTGGGGGCAGGGGCGCACGATGGCTGTGAGGGCTCCCAGGGAGGACGCAGAGGGGCACAGTGGAGAGTGTGAGATCAGAGCCCAAGGCCTGGGGTTCAAATCTAGGCCCAGCCCTTGCAAGATTCTAAGTCATGACTCCCACCAGCACAGGGCTCAGATCTCTGTCTCCAGAGACAATCTTGGCCCATAGGCTAAGTCCTTGCCTGCTGAGCCATTTGGAAGGGAGACATGGAGGGGTCTGCTACCCTTCCTCCCCTGGTCCCAAGGAGAGCCTTTCTGAGCTTTCTCATGAGGAGAAATGCTCTAAGAGCAGTGTCAGAGCTGGGATGGACCATAGAACATGGAATGTGGAATGCCAGAGCTGGGGTGGACCTTAGGACATGGAATG
>NW_020954568.1:391071-404601 GCF_900497805.2 Vombatus ursinus
ATGGAATGGCAGAGCTGGGATGGACCTTAGGACATGGAATGTGGAATGTCGGAGCTAGGATGGACCTTAGGATACAAAACATGGAATGCCAGGGCTGGGATGGACCTTAGGATATAGAACATGGAATGTCCAGGCTAGGATAGACCTTAGGATATAGAATGTGGAATGTCAGAGCTGGGATGGATCTTAGGCCCTAGGACATGGAATGCCAGAGCTGGGATGGACTTTAGGATATAGATTCCTATTTCTTTCCTTCTTGACTACTCCCCATCTGTAAAATGGGGAGATTGGACCAGACAACCTTGAGTTCTCTCCTAGCTCCAACCTCTGCTGGACCCTTTGCTCTCATGACACATTCTCTGCCCCTGCCAAGCAGTAGACCGGGGTGGTGTGTGGCAGGCGGCTCACGTGGGTAGTGCCCTTTCTCCCAGACTGAGCTCTCCCTGCTGCCCTCCTCTTCCTCTGTGCTCCTCTCACTGGGCTCCGAGTGGAGGAGGAGATGTCATTCGGTCCCAGTTTTCCTGGTATCCACCTCCTACCCTTGGTCTCGGCCTTGGCAGGACAGAATGGTCAGTGAGGCTTCTGGGAATCCTCTTGTCCCCATGGTGACACAGCCTTGGGAACAATTAGACCTGAAGTCAACACGTCTGGGCCCTTGGCTCTGATTAGGCTGGGCCCCAGTTTCTTTTCATGCACACGGCTTTGTAATGAACTTCCTAGAATTTCGCAGGGAATTAGACCCCAAATCTCTGCCCAGCCCTGCCGAGCTAGAGGAGTTTCCATGGGACTAAAGATTTGTATGTTCGACCGGGATTACTGGGGCTCAGATCCAGGCTGCCTGGCTGCCCCCTGGGGTGAGGGTGGGGGCTGGGGCCAGGACCGAAGGGCATGAATATGGCCTCCCAGGCCAAATGGTGGGCAGAGAGAAGGAAGAAGAGGGGAATCTCTTGCATCTGGGCACCTCTGCCCCTGTCTCTGCCCCTACCCCTGCCTCCTTCTCCCATATTCATCTTCTTAGGGGCCTAGTTCACAGGAGCACCCCCTCCCCCCAGCTTCTACTCCTAACCAGAACAAGCCTCAACTTCAATGCGGTCCCAGCTCTGCTACTGCCTGGCCCTGTGACCCTGCCTCAGGACCCTCAAGTCCTCGGCCTTCTCTGGGCCTCCCCAGGGGCCTCCAGGACTGGACTCTGGGCTTTGGTCTTTCATTCTCAATATGATTGAGTGACTGAGTGTTACCAATCAGCCCATCGATGACCATTTAATAATCGCCTGCTCACTTTGGGCCAGGTAGTGAGCTAGGGGCTGGGGATGGGGGAGACAAGGGATGAAACGTCTGTCTCTCCAACAGGTCCATGAGGCCTCCTGGGCCTTCCCCGGTGCTTGGCACATTGAAGCTGGCTGGTGGCTTCAAGTTCATCCAATTCAGCTCCTCACGATAAAAGAGGAAACTGAGGTCCAGAGAAGGGGAGGGGCTTGACCCAGGCTTCTGATTGGCAGACAGAGCCCAGGAACTGAGGCACTGTCATTGTCATTGAATTACAGACTCTGAGAATTGGAGGGGATCTAACCCCTTGCCTGAAACTCCTCTGCTCTGTCCCCCAGCCCTCCCAAGTGGGTGTCCAGCTTCTTGAAGACCTTGAGTGACAGGGTGCTCACTACCTCTCTTTCTTGCTTGGGGTTCCATCATCTGCTGCTTCATCCCCTCATCTAAGGGTCCTTCACCTTATGTGTGTCCTGGACCTCTCAGTCTGGCCTCTGGGATGCCTCGGGACCCCTTCTTAGAATCACATCTACAGTAACAGCAATATTGTTTTAAGAATGATGTGAGGGGATAAACGCACACACAAAAGTGCAGAGGAATCCATCCAAGTTCCAGAACCTCTGAAGGCCATCCACTAACCCTTGGGGCGGCCTGTGAAGGTCCACGCACCTCGGGGCTAGACAGAGGGCCAGGGGCGACTGGGTCTGGTCTGAAGCCTGGCGGCCAAAGGCCTGAGTTGTGCAACTGAGCAGATCTACAAAGCGAGCTAATTACCTCCCCATGACCAGCCTCTTGCTGGCAGAAAGACCTTGGAGAAGGAGAGAGCCAGGGAGGGAACAGGGAAGGAGGCTCTGAGCCTGAGGCCGCCATCCAACGCCTCCTGGGGGCACCTTTTCCTTCCCTGTCTTCCCAAGGTAGGGCCCTGGAGGTGCTGGGGTTGGGAGGCAGCCCCAGACAGACAGACAGACCCTGGGCTCTTCGGATTACCGGCTGGAGGCGAGCGTGAAGGTCACTTGGTCCTCGGCCCTTCCTCTTTTGTAGGTCCCACAGGTGACTCGAGCCCTCTCCCTCCTGGCTCTCCTCCCCATCTGATCATCGCTCTGCCCAAGGTGCTCTTTGTCTCGCTGTGCACTCTCCTGCTTGGTGACCTCATCAGGGTGCTCCCCTGGGATCAATGACTGTTCCTACGATCTCTGTGTACAGCCCTGACCTCTCTCCTGAGCTGCAGCACCCCACACTTCCACTCCTATCGGACATCTTGAACTCAGCCTGCCCCAAACTGGACGATGAATTTGCTTTTTCCCCAAACCCTCCCCTCTCCCTGGACAAGGCCCCGCCATCCTCCCAGCTTCCCAGGCTTAAATCCTGGACATGTGTGGTCCTTCTAATTTGATGCCAAAGCCCGGCAAATTTACCTTTCTAATGTGGCTCCAGTGTGCCTCTGACCCTGGCCCACCCTGGTGCAGACCCCTCATGGCCTCCTACATGGCCTTTGGCAATGGCTGCTGGGAGCTCTCTGGCCTCAGGTCTCTCTCTGCTCCATTCCACCCCTCAAGTAGCCACCAAAGGAATTCGTAAAGTGCAGGTCTGACCACGGCTCTTCTCCCCCTCGGTTTCCCTCCATGCCGGCTGCTCCTTGGACGTACCCTTCCGTGTCCTTCACGCCGGTCAGCCCCATGCCTGGGATGCCCTCCCTCCTCCCAGCTCCCTCCTGTCAGCCCCCTCTACCTGCTCCTTCCCTGGGGTCGCCTGGCATGCCCTCTGGATGTGACACTGACGGCCTTTGGTCATTTTCATGGGGTTTCCCCCATTTTTACAAGAGGGCTCTCTGAGGGTTTTGTCCTTTCTTCGTATCCCCAGGACCTAGCCCAGTGCTTGGCACACAGGGAGAGGTTAAGAAATGCTGGCCACCAAACTGACCAAACAGTCCTTTTATTCGGGGGAAGCAGGTCCAGAGAGCTCTTCAGGGAGGGAGACGTCCTTGGGCTATGGATGCCATGTCCTGGCTGGGCCCCTCCCTAAGCTCCTCTGGCTCTCACCTAGCAGGGTTGGGCCTGCTGGCGTTCCAGAGACCCCCTGTGCCCCTGGAGGTGCGTCCGCCATGGATCCAGACACATCCTGAGAAGAGTCTTGAAGAGCACCCGGGAGGGAGTCAGGATAGGCTGGTATTCAAGTCTCTGCTCCACTGTTTGCTAGGGTGTGGCCATGGGCAAGTCAAGTCCCGCCTTGAGCCCCCCCAGTTTGTGGCATCTGTGTGAGGAAAGCCCCGGCGCAGACCTCCTTTTGTCCAGGCTCTCACTTGTCCCTCAGAGCCGTTCCCACGCCATGTCGCCATTACAGTGGGGGGGGGGGGGTGCCCTGCTGAGTGCCTGACGGAGGCTGCCTGCATCATGGGGTGTGTGCCCCATATGGATGTGACTGTGTGGACGGCTGGGTGGCTGGCACCCATCTATCAATGTGCAAAGTGCTTTGGGGACTGGCCAGTGTGGCCAGGTGGTCATCAGACATGCCAGGAGCACCGGCATCTCAGCAGGGTATGGACAAAGGGAAGGGCCGCATGGATCTAGGGCCCAGGCTGCTGACACGAGGCACCCCAAAGTTCTGGCCAATCGGGGGCAGCTTTACCTTCCAACAGGAGTCCTCCGCAGCAGGTAGTGAGCTCCCTGTCCTTCGAAGGAGAACTTTGGGGGTGCCGCTTGCCAGGGTGGGGAGCCTTGGATCAGACGGCCCAGTCTTTTCCCGTCCTGAGAGTCTCCCATCAGAACAGCTCATCTTTCTGGAGCCCCGCGAGACGGTGAGGGTTTTCTTCTCCCTCTTTAGAGTTTTGGAGCGTGTTCTGTCCATCCTCCCATTTGACCCTGCAGCATTCCTATGAGGTTAGCATGGATGTCTTTATACCCATTTTACAGATGAGAACACTGAGGTTAAGTGGCTGCACCCAGCTAATGTCTGAGGCAGGATTTTAGTCCAACACTCCCCGACTCTAAGTCCGCCTAGCATGGGGTCTGCTGGCCTACCCTGTTTGCCCTGGGAAGCAGCCATAGAGGTCTGTCACCCCGCAGACTAACACTATCGGAGGCCTTGAGAACTTCTGCATCCTCTTCCCTCTTCCGGGGACTTCAAGATTATGGGGGACAGAAAGCCGGAGCCAGGCCCAGGATGGCAGCCGGGGGGGGGACACCCCCACGGCCCTTCGAACTCTGCCTCCCTCCGTGGGCCCCGCCCACCCGGCTTGGAGGAAAGCAGAGATATTCTTATCAGTGGGGCTGCTGGCTTGGGCCCGGTCCACCAAATAACTAGAATTCCTTCTCTCGGACACATCTGTTCCTGATGGAGGTGAGGGCAAGAGTTACAAGCCAGGGCAGAGACAGAGCATCAGGCCTCTGGGGCTCTGTGGCTGGGGGAGGGGCGGCAAGGCCCTCCTGGCCTCTCCATGGTCTTCATGGAGCTCGGGATGGGCCCCCCTCTATGGGGAGGAAACCCCGGGGCCGTTAGGAGGGGCCCAGAGCTTCTCAGCTCGCTCCCTCCCAGGCACAGGCGCCTTCCTTTAAAAATCCCACCATGGGAAGGTGGCCCAGGGAACAGCAGCAGAGCTGGCCCCTGCCTCTGCCCCTCCATGGCCCAGCCCCTCCAGCAAGGAGACTTCCTCCCAGCCTGCCCGAGTTAGTGGAGAATCTTCTTCCGCCCTGGTCAGATATCAGATTCCTACGACTCTGACCCGACCTGACCGCATGAATTGTTGGGAAGTATGGAGAAGCAGCTGTGTGACCTTGGGAGAGTCCGCTCACCTCTGGCATAGGCAGGATGAGGTCTGTGGACCGAGATGACCTCTGGGGTCCCTTTGGGCTTGACCCCATGATCCTAGGAGAAGAAATAAAAGGACGGAGAAGGTTCCAAAGACTGGGACTCCAAAGGTCACCCCAGACATGGACAAGGGAAAAGGGGTTGCTGGGGACAGCTGCCTGATGGCCAGAGGCCTGAGAGGCCCCCACCTGCCGAGAGTGGCCTGAGCCTCTCCCCTTCGCTGCCTCCCTGGTGAGGGCAGCAGCAGCTGGGGCTGATGCCCTGGAAGGAGGGCCAAGGTCGGCCTGTGGGTACACATCCCTTTCTGCAAGTGGAAACATTGGGCAGGGGGCAGAGGAAGGGAAACAGGGGACCCTGTGCTTGTCCCACGAGCTCCTGAGCAGGGCTGCCTTCCACAGGCTAGGACATCTGGAGCAAGAAGTATGGGGGGGATGGAGAGAAAGGAAGGATGGAAGAAGGAGCCTCAGATTCTGGATAAACAGCAAGGAAAGTTCTTAGAGACCATCTCATCCAAGCTACTCATTTTACAGATAGGGAAACTGAGGGCCCTGGAGAAGAACATAACGTGGCAGGGCCAGGATTTGAATCCAGGTCCCCCAGTCCAGATCCAGGGCTCTCCTTCCTTACTAGGGCAGGCAGAAAGGTGGTCAAGACTGGCCCAAGCTGGCTCTAAGCTAAGGCCTGACTTGCCCCTTTTGTCCCCTTCTAAACACAGACTGAGATGTTTGGCCAGTGGCCTGTGTGCCGTGGCCAATCCATAGGAATATCTGAGCGCGCCATCTGAGGAGGGCACCATGGCCACCCTGAGAGACCATGGGGTCCCTTCAGCCCCCTCCACTCGGGTCCCTGCCCCTCCCCAGCACCAGCACGGAGGCCCCCCCAAGCTGGCTCCCCCATCTTGCCGGGCCTTCAGGAGGAGAGGCTCGGGGGTGGGAGTCGCTGTTAGCCCGGGCCAGCAGGAGGGAGGGAGCCCGTGTTTTGCTCCGCCAGTGTAAACAGATTGTTTCTGTCTGCAGAGGGTGGGATGGGGCGGGGGTGGGGCCGAGTTGTCTTCTGCTTTGTTCTGTTCAGAAAAAAAAGGCCCCAAATGTGGGTCACAAACCACAAGAGCTCTGTGCTGTGCCTGACTAGCACAAACAGGCCTTCCCTCACTGGTTCCTGGCTGGCCTGGCTGCCCGAGATGGAGCCGGCCCGGGCCGGCCACTGGAGCCCAGCCTTAATGAGGGAGGCTGGGGCATGCCACTGCTCAGGCCCAGAACCAGCAAGGGGGCCTCAGCCTTCTCATGCCTCAAGGCCCTAGCCCCTAGAACTGGCCCCTGCCTTGTGCCCCAGGGCCTAGAGTCCACAGCCACAGGCCTCCAGATCTCCTCTTCCCAGCCGCCCCACTGGCCCTTTCCTTCTCTGGGCCTCAGTTTCCTCATTTGTAGCATGAGGAAAGGAGGGTTGGATAAAGTGGAGTTGCTCCCCATTGGACACTTGGTGATTGTCTGATCCCCAGGCAAGAGCCCAGGGGCAGAGACCTGTGGGAGTCTTGCCCGGGACCCCAAAGCAAAGACCACTTAAAATCGGTGTGACTGAAGGGTCAGCAGTGGGAGGCTGGGGTCACCACGAGCATCCTGAGCTCAGGCTATTTGGGAGCAAAAGAGCGGGGTTAGGATCAGGGAATCACAGTGACCCAAGGTTGGCACCAGGGTGGGACCTGTGCCAGAGGACAGAAGAGGCACATTTGAGAGAGACCATGAAGGCAGAAACCATAGGCCTGGGCCTCGAGATGGATCTGGGGGCAGCGTGAGAGAGGGTGAGGGGGGGTTTAGGAAGGGGAGGATGTGGGACTTTTGACAGGGGGAGGGACTTTGGGAAGAAGAGGAGTTTGGGGTGGGGTGGTGAGGAGAGGGGAGAAGGAAGACCACCTCTCCGTTTTGGACGTGTTGAGTTTTGGGGGTCTTCGGGGCGTCCAGTCAGAGATGTCCGGTGGAGCTGCCCCTGAGCACAGCGGGGCTTGCCCCTCCTGGTCTTCCCCAGAGGCTGGAGGCCCTTGTGGAGGGGACTTGTCCAAGCTCATGTTGGACCAGGGGCCTCCATGGTCCCTTCTAGCCCAAAGCGTCTGGGGCATTTGGCATTCGGGGCTGGCCTCTGCAGCCTTGAGAGCTTCCAGCAGGGACCTTCTGCCTCATGATCCTATGGGTACTTCTCTGGCTGACCCTGACCCTCACCTCTTCTCTGGGGACATCAGAAAACAAGGCCTGGGCTCTGACTCACTGATGGCTAATTCTCTTCTAGCTCTGAAATCAAATGAGAGCGGGGTTGAGGGTGGGAGGGGGCACTGAGGTGGGACTCAGGAGGTGTTGGCCAGGGGACGTGGTGGGCCCAAAGTCTCGGACTGCAGTGAGAAAGTAGCACTGCGGTGCGGAAGGTCCTGGGGCCCCAGCTTGGATTAAGCTCGCCAGCATGAGGCCCAGTTCTGGGCCTCACAAACGAGGAAGGATGTTGAAGAGCTGCAGGGTGTCCAGAGGAGGGGTAGGAAGTCCATGTTTTATGAGGGTCAATTGAGGGAAGTGAAGGTGCTGGGGGAGGAGAGGAGAAGATGCAGGGAGGGATGTGAGGGCTATCCCACAGAAGAGGGTCTAGCCTTGTTCCCAGGGAGGGACGTGAGGGCTATCCCACAGAAGAGGGTCTAGCCTTGTTCTGCTTAGGGCCAGGGGACAGAACCAGGAACACTGGGGGGACATTCAAAGAGGCCAATCTTACCTAAATGGAAGGATAGACTGCCTAGGAAAACCATCAGAGAGTGGAAGGAAGTCTGACATGGGGGGGGGGGGGGGGGGTGGGGATCCTCCTCCTCATGTTACAAATGAGGAAACTGAGGCCTGGAGAAGGAAAGGGATCCCATGATGGTAATGGAGCTTCAAGCTGAGGTTGCTTGTTGGGGATGGCAGAGGGGGATCTTCGTCAGGATCCATTCGTGTCAGATGGTCACTAAAGTCCCTTCCAACTTTCCAATCCTGTGATTATTAGACCAGTCTGGTGAGAACAGAGGGCTTGTATATGTTGGGAAGAAATGGGGCTCAAGGGGAGGCCCAGAGGGGAGGAGGAGGGACATAAGTCTCCACAGGAGTTCTTGAACAGTCAGTCAGTCAAGTCAATGGGGGAGGGGAGGGATGCTGCCCCAAAGGTGGGCCCAGTCACCGCGCTTTCATTCCCTGGCTTTGCTCATCAGCAAGCATTTAGAAGGGAAGGAGGCAGAGGATGGGAGGAGGGCTGGGGCTCCAATCCCAGTAGGATTGGAGGGGGAGGGAATCAGGGTGGAGCACAGCAAAGAGGGAGTGGGTCCACCAAGGCGGTGAGATAGGGAAGGAAGGAGACTGTCTCTGTTCAGGGGAGATGACCTGGGAAAGAACTGGCAGGTCCATGGTGATAATGAAGAATAGGGCTACGGGTAGCACACAGAGGGAACGATGGATGAAAAATGTCCAGGAGATAAAGGATCTACCGACCCAAGAGGTGGACCGTCTGTGGGTGATGGCAAGGTCGGGAGTGTGACCTTCTCTTCCATGTAGCTGAGATGGAGCGGAGGGTGGTCCTTCACCTCTCCTTTGCTCGGGTGACTCCCCTGAGCTCCTCGCCACCCTGGCTTAACCTCCTTTTCATCCCAGAGGGTCCTTCTTCCCCTGCAACATCCCTCGGCCATGCTGGGCCCCTTCTCCCACGAGTGGCTTCCTTCCAGGGGACCGCCATGTTGGGCAAGGACAGCCACGCTTCCTTCACCTCCTGCTTGGGGGTCTGACTTTC
Source organism: Vombatus ursinus (assembly GCF_900497805.2). Lineage (NCBI taxonomy): Eukaryota > Metazoa > Chordata > Mammalia > Diprotodontia > Vombatidae > Vombatus > Vombatus ursinus. The sequence continues at coordinate 399,928 of NW_020954568.1, forward strand.
AGACCCTCTGTTTTTTTTTTTTTACCACATCCCCATGTGCTCCACATAGGTACCTCCCCTCTGCCCCATTCCCCACAGCTGCCATGTCTCTCCTCTCCCATTAGAATGGAAGTGCCTTGAGGACTGTCTTTCTTTTTGCTTCTAATGTTGCTTGCCTGAGAATTGAGGAGACTGGGGAACTGTAAGATGAGAGTGTCTGAGGTATCACTACATATGATGAAGTCTCCCGGTATGAGGGCACAGGATGGGAAGGAAAGAAAGCCATGACTAGTCACCAAGCCCAATGAGGAAGGATGGAGAATGTCTGGGGATCGGTAGATGTGGCCACCAGGATCCTGGTTGAGTGACTAGTCTGGAGACAGCAAATCCCAAATTTAGTGAAGATGGTAGAGGGAGAGCCAGGAAACGGCAATGGGGAGTGAGGAGCGTTCTGGCTCCTTTGTGTGACCAGCAAGTCTGGCCAGCGAAGTCCCGTGGTTGGGAGGGAACCAGATGGTGGAAGGAGTGAGAAGGAGGCCTTTGGAGAGCAAGGGAAGCCTTGGGAAGCAGGGGATGGCAGAGCAGAGAGAGGGGGCCATGGGCAGTGGTTGGCTCCATGGTGGTCTTTACGATCATTCCTTCAGGGAGCACAGGATAATTGGGGGGTGTGGGCTTGACCTAATGAGGCGCCCCAGCTGTGGAAGAGTGGGAGGGATGAGCCCTGGCATGGGGGCCAAAGGCAAGGAAGGAAGCAGAAGGAGCCTGGGGCTTGGTGCCTGCGGGTGGTGGGGCCCTCAGCTCAGGAGAGTGGGTGGGCTGGGGGTGAATAGGCTGAGTTTAGGGCTGGACACACTGGCTTTCGGGTGGTGGAAGAATCCCTCAGCAAAGTCCTAACAGAGGTAAGGGATGCCATTTGCTGAAGAAAGACTGCCTTGGTTTACCAAGGACAAGCCTGCCAGGGTGAAGTGGGCCTGGACGTCCCCCCGCTCTGCCCCTGCCCTCATGGGTTCTGCTCGGGTCCACCACCAAGCTTTTGTGTCGGAGCAGGCAAGCAGTGGCTTCTGCTCTTTGTTGGGTTCTCATCGGCGGTGTCATCTGGGTCTTCAGGAGGGTGCGCTCGAAGGATGGCCAAGGAAGGGGGCAGAGGGAGAAGCGTGCAGGGAAAGGTCTCCTCCCTCCTGCCCACTCTCCCCCCTCAGACATCCTGCAAAGGCTGTCAGAGGAATGTTCCCAGAGTGCAGACCTGATTGTAACGTCACATCCCTCAAGAGCCTCCCATGGCTCCCTGCTCAAATTCCTGTTCATCTGTCAGACCTTGGACATCTCCCACCATCTGGACCTGGCGCTCCTTGTGGACCCCCCCGAAGAGCTCCCTGCCTCCACCTCTGCCCTCCATCCATCCCGTTTGCCTGTTAGTCCTGCTCCTCACACCAATGCTGTCAATGGCTTTCTGTTGTCTAGTGTTCAGGGTCCTTCACCAGGAGGCCCCAGAGCTCCTGCGGGGCCTTTGGCTCTCTTTCTCTGCCGGACCCTGTGCTCCTGCTGGTCCTTCTGAGGAGCTCTGACCTCCGGCGGGGCCCCTCTCCTTCCTGTCCCTGCCTCCCAGGCCTGAGCCGCCAAGAGCCGCTAAGAGTCGCCATTTTATTTCTTTCAGACTGGCCTTGGCTCCATCCTTCAGCCCTCAGGCCTAAAATGGCGTCCCTGGTTCTCCCCATCCCCCAGCCGTCCAAGGCTTGCCTCCTCTCCCTGTCTGACTCGGTGGCCCACCCATTTCTCACTTCTCTGTTGAACCCATTATTCAGACCCTGCTGCACTCTGTCCCATTCCATCTTGTCCTAACTGTCATTAGAACCACTCTTTGTCTCCCAGTCTCCTCTCCAGCCCTCTTCAGGGCTCATGGAGAGCTGAGCCTATCAGCCATAGGGTTCCCTCCTCCTCTTTCTCATGTGATTTTAGCCCTTTTCCAGGTGGATTTTCAGAGTACCAGAGTGTTAATCCAGGGAGAATAAACCAGGCATTTCAGATTCTGTGTCGGAAAGGCATCCCTAGCCTAGAAGGTGATTTTAAGAAGCTGGTTGAATTAAGCTGCCCATAAAGAACCAAGGGATTGCTAAGCACCAGTAATGGCCCCCTTATTTCAGGCATTCTTCTCCCCACCCCCACAAACTTCCAGCCAAAAGGTTGAGAACACTTGGTAAGAATGAATCTGTCTTTCAGCAAGAGCACAGTGGGGTGCCCCCTCCCCACTGAGGAGATTGGATTCCTGCTTTAAGCAAGGGGATCAGGGAGGGGAGGTCGTCCTGTCCTCAGAGAAGGTGCAAGACCACTGGCACATCTGAAGAGCGCTCTTCTCCTCCCCCTCCCCATCAACCTCCTCATTTCCCCCTTCACCCCCTCCCTGTAAGGATCCCAGAAGGAAAAAGGGGAGCCAGAGACAGAAGGCGAGAATAACTGGTTGCTTTATTGATAATGCAAGTTATAATATTTGCAAAACTTGAGAAGAGAGAGTTTTGCATATTAATTAAGCTGAGCACACATAAATGAATCCATCAGCCCGGATACAGTATCTCCCCCCACCCCCTGTTGTACAAAACAGAAGCCAATAACAAGTATTGAACCCCCAGGTTTAACGGTCTTTGAGTGATGACAAAGCCAGGAGAGGAAAGGACTTCTCCCGTTGGGTCATCCAGAAACATCTGGGGAAACCCATCAAAGACCAGGATGGAGATGAAGGGATCAGACAGGATGGTTCTGTCAATGGGATCCAGGGATGTCAGGACAGTGGAGAGCGCCGTGGCCTTGGCACGGCCCTGGGTGGGGTGACACACTGACAAAAAGGCTTCTCTGGTCAGCAGGGTGTAGCTGATGTTGGCCGAGGGTGGCTAACCCCTTAGTGAGCAACTGCCCCGGTGGGAGATGGGGCAGCCTCAAGGATGCCAGATGATGCCAGGAATCGGTAGAGCGTCTGCCCTGGGCTCTGCTTAGATGGAAGAGTAGCCCAAGGTCAGAGCTTCTGAACTGCTTTTGTTAAAAATTGTCTTGGCTTTTGGAAGCCAGTTGGTATCCCAATCCTAATTTCACCGAGGTTGTTGCTACCTCGGTAAAGTTTTTTTTTAAATGTGTTTTCTTAGGGTTTTAGAAGCCTATTCACAACCCAGTTATGTCCAATTGAAGCTCAAATGTTCCAAATTTTGATAACACGGTCGCTGCCTCAGCAAAGAGATGGTTTTGGTTGTTATTTTAATTAGGTTTAGAATTGGTGCCCAGTTAATGGCCAAATGTTGCTGAGACATTTGATTAGATAAAATTTGGTTTTAATAAGTATGCGATTGATCAATTTATATTACTCTCCACCATTCCCATTATGGAGGCTTTTAAAAATGTGTCGGCCACCTATTTGGGGGTTAGCAGGAGTCCCTGAAAGGCTCTTTCTCCAAGGAACCCGCAGGGTTGGTTATTTTGGGTCTCTATGCTGGTTGAAGGCAGTTTCTGGAAGAGTGGCTGAACTGAAAGCCAAGGTGGGTTGGGAAACCTTTCAGTCCAGTCACCCTCCTATCGACCTTGGAGCTGGTGGCCTGGCCGCTCGACCCTTAGACACGTGTGTCCAAAGACACCTCCTGACTAACCATGACATTCTCTGTGAGATCTCTGCGGTGCGATGTGATCTCTCCCACCAAACTTCCCCAAGAGACTGGAGCAGTCTCTCTGGGCTGGAATGGGGGGAGGTTGGGGAGCAGGTTGGGGTGGGGAGCTAGAAGGGAAGAACTGTCTCCCCGAAGCCTTGAGAATGGACATGAAAGGAGGGCCACTTCTGTCCTCGACAGAATGGCAACCTTCCCGCCTGCAGCCCCCCAACCGTCCTGGCATGCAGGCTAAGGCACCGCCCACTGGGAAGTGGCCTCCGGCAGGCACCCAGGGGCTCAGCTCTGCCCCGCAGTTCCTGACCACTCCAAGGGTGGGGGCCCCCAACTCGCCTCGTCTGCCCCCTCCCGCTTGCAAACAAGGGAACCACAACAGTCCAGCGAGTCACACCGAGATCAGTATGGCACCCCGCTCGCGCTCTCAGCCCAGAGTGCTGGAGAAAGCAACGAAGGAAAAGAAAAGGAAAAGAAGAAAGGATTCCCAGCAGGCCCCTGGGGGCCCCTGCTCCACGAGAAGCAGGCAGTGGAGGAGGCCTGGCTGTGGCTCTATGAGACACCCCTTCCTGGTATCGTCGAGGGAGGCGTGCCCCCCTCCAGGACCGGCTCTCAGCTTAATTAAGGTTAATAAGAAAAAAAAAGGATTATATGCAAATATATGAGGAGGCAGCAGGAGGGCTTCTCTGGAAGGGGCCAGGTGACACTTTCATGCCCTTCCCCCGAGGTGGCACTGAGCATCTTTGGGGCCTTTTCTAAGCCTCCCCTTTTTTTGGACTTTTTTATCGTTTTAATTTTTTTTAACATTTATTTTTATTTTTATTATTTTTTTGGTTCAAAGCAAAAACTATCCAAGCTGTTTGGTGCTTGCCTTAAAGCAAAACTACGTTGCCTTTAAAAAAAAAAATTGAGAGAGAAGGAAAAAATACCCCAGTGAGAAAAAAAGTTGATATAAATTTGAGAATTTGCTCTCCTGGGTTTTAGACCTGCAATCTGCAATTCATTCATGACTCTCTCTGATTTCCCGCTCTTCCAAAAAAAAAAAAAAAAAAAAAAAAAA